>NC_051156.1:88128078-88179092 GCF_013339745.2 Dermacentor silvarum | reverse complement strand
TATTTGTGTTTGCTAGACGTAACCCTGGCATTGTTAGCCAGCGCCACTCAGAGCAATGGTGGGTGGACGTGGAACATTTTTTTTTTGCCCGACGGCGTCACGTAACACGTGAACTTGCGGAAGCAGGCACGTGGGTAAAAAAATTGGGCTCGAAGTCCTCAGCAGACGGACGAGAGAGAAGCGAAACGGCGCGTTGCGCGGAACTCGCACGAAACGGTTGCATCGCGCAACCGTTGGATTCGGCTGCGGTCGGACGATTTCTGGCAAACTCCGTGCAGTTGCAGAATGTAGCTCAAGAGCAGTTTCAATCCAGCTCAAATACTGCTCAAATCGAGCGCTTAAGGTAGCTCCAATTCTGCTCAAATCCTGCGCTTGTTAGTTTAAATCCAGCGCTGAAGCAGCTGCACTAACATGAAACCCGGGAAGTGCGAAGCGTTGATGCGCCGGTGAAGGAGTAGCGCTGACGGGAGGAGCAATCGAGCGCTTGTGGGGGTCGTGTCGCCCTTTCTTGCGCTGCGCTATTACCAGTATGGTGTTTCAAAACCGATTTTAACGAGGTTTCGCTAATGAATGCTTCATTATTCCTGTCTGTTAAATTAGTCTGTATCATGTTAGTTTATTTTGAACCGGTTTTGACCAATTGTGCACTTGTATTGATCCTGTTTTGCGCACTTGTTTGTGAGCGTGATCACGACGGACGCCGCCGACAGCCCAAGCCCCCTAAAGTGCTTCGCCCATAAAACAGTGCTGTCGAGACCTGTAACGCTTCCCACAAGTCGCTGCATGTGGCGCAGTAGTTGAGATGGTGTGCGGTTGTGAAGGTCCGTGTCGTCTAGGACTTGCCGAATCTGTTCGGGTTCGGATGGTGTGAGGTGTCGAATGAGTGTCTCCTTCAAAGTTTGGTAGGCGTTCTCTGCAGTTGGGGCGAGAAGCAAATCGCTGACCTAGCTGTTCGTTGCTGGCGGCAAGTGCTCACGATGTGCTGATGCCGCGTGATATCGACTGTGATGCGCCGGGCAGCGAACGGTGCCTCGGCTTGAATAAACCAGAGCTCGGGGTTTGTGGGTCAAAGCGGTGGTAGCTTCAATTCGACGACACACACGGTAGGCGCGTCGGTGTCGCTGTGCATGCTCATGTTGGGTCACCACTGTTGGTTGCTAGCGCGGGCGAGAAGCAGTGATACCGTGAGCGATGAGTGCCAAACAAAGACTAACCTTTTTGTTCTCTCACGAGACTTGGGGAGAGGGGGTGGGGAGCAGTGCGCCAACAGGCTTGCCTGTCAGGTACATAACATGGTTGGCGCTATAAACTAGCAATTTAAACGCGCGCCTGTTATAGCGACGCGCGGAGGGCGATCACTACACCCTCGTATGCTACCTAATGCCACCATAGCTTTTCTTCAGTGTTTTCTACATTTCAATGTCAACCACGGCTAATATCCCCGATGCTTTCCATGACTTCATTGTCTGTTGGTTTTATGTATATATATATAGTAACTGGAGTATTCAATGGGCCAAGCGTATTTAGAAAGATGAGAAGCACAAATTCGTGGTTATCTTAGGTTTATTTACCCAACAGTTTCGCTCGGTGGACCGACCTTTTTCAAGGGATCTTTCTATACATATATCAAAGGCCCTTTCTTAAAGAAAGATGGTTGAACGCGAAGCTTCCTCCCACGCCGATTGTGTCAAAGTCCAAAGCCAACGACCGCGCAACGAACGCAAGAAATTCTGAGCATATGTTATTTGATTGCTTGTTTAGGATTGTATTTTTTGAACGTTGAAGTTGAATGAAGACACATTTCGTTAAGTTGCACAGCGTTTATTTTAGATCATGTAGCCGTTGGTTACACGCACACACTCACACTTTCAAGGACGACTCTACACTTGCCAGTATCGTCTTGCGATCGTTGTGGTAGACGGTCAGAGGATCTGCCGCTGCCGCTACACGGGATCGGCCTTACAGGCACGATCGCGCTCACGCTTACGTTCGCGTATGGCAGCCTCTTCTGCCGTGACTATGCCCGCGGCCTACCCATGGTGACGGCCGGGAATGCATTGTGTTACGTGCGTAATGCAAGGGGAAGGGCCAAGTGGGAAGTGTTGTTCTATTGTGTGTGTTGATGCGCAGATAGTTGCATTGTGTAAGTTGGCTTTCCTGTAGTGCGTTTTCGGCGCTCACGGACGACTCGGTGAGGAATAGAAAGTTTCGCTTTAATACACACATACCTATACTGGAATCCCCACGGAACTCTTTCTCTCTCTCTCTTTGTATGATATAGTGTGACTGACGGTGCACTGCTCCGTACTACCGTCAGTTGCACTTCGCTCCTTAACATTACGGCGCACCTCAAAGAGGGGCGCCGTAATGTTAACGCATTTTCTCGCATTTACCGCTAACTCGCCACAAGCGTTTTCTTGGATGTGGCGTGGTATGCTCAATCTAAGGTCGGGATCAAATGATTAATGCTCAAGGCGGAATGTATATCCTGTGATGATGGCTGGAAATACCCTTATCGCCGGTGGTGCGAACACTATCGCCGGTGGTGCGAAATACATTCGCAGGTTCGTGACACAAGAAATACGTTTCTGGGAGTCGGGATCCGCAACATGCCAGTCGCAAAGAAAGAGGTTAATGTAGTCTTCGCTGCGAGATGGAGGCCTTAGAGGCGAGTATGAGAGCCAAGTAATAACGTGCACTTCCTGAAAGTTTTCATCGCTGTGACTGTGGTGAGCGTTACCCAAATACAGCCTACCCAAGTACCTTCGTTAGAATTTAATGACCATAAAGTTCGCAAAGTGCGAGGACTGAGCGACAAGACTTACAAGTCGTTTGGAGCCATGGTAGATTGCAGAACACGCACTTTCGATCTTCTTCTTCTCCTTCTGATGATGATAACGAGCCTTAAAACAAGCTACGCACCCACAATGGGGAACTGTGTGGATGTATGAAACGCACAGATATTCGTATCATAACTACAGGAATGACGAGAAGGGCTAGAAAAGTCGAAACTGGGAACGAAAGTGTGACCGAATAGTCGAACCAAATGACTGGGCGATGGCGCTTAAGAGATGCAGAATATTTCTTTGATTTCTTTTTCACCGTTTCTTGCGACAGCAATCATACGGGCGCTCGAGGTGCACTCCCGACGTTGACGCCGCCGCCGTGCTGTCCTGCTATCGACGGCGCATGCGCGGATTGCGCGCGGAGGGTTTTTCAGAGACGCGACGTACGTTCAGCTGAAGTGACGATGGTTTCCTTTCGGTGTCATCTCGCGTACCGTAAGGCGCGACGCCTACAACACTTACAAGTCGTTTGGAGCTCCATTTTAAAGTTGGCTTTTCTGCAGTGCGTTTTCGGCGCTCACGGATGAATCGGTGAGGAATAGAAAGTTTCGCTTTAATACACACACACCTCTACTGGAATCTCCACGGAACTCTCTCTCTGCATATTATAGTGTGACTGACGGTGCACTGCTCCGGATCACCGTCAGTTGCACTTCGCCCCTAGAATAGGCAGGAGGTGTGTCGAGTGAGCTTCTGAACAGCACTTTTAAATGTGGTGCGCTTTGTTTAAATCGGGGATCTGGGACGTCAAAGAGGGGTGCCGTAATGTTCAGGCATTTTCTCGCATTTACCGCTAACTCGCAACAAACGTTTCTTCGGATGTGGCGTGGTATGCATTGGCGGCGCTCCTCATCACACGGTGCTGTGAGACGCCTGGTAGCTTCCCTGGCGCTGTTCTTTTCACACAGAAGCAGCTGTCGTGCGCGCCGCGTCACGCAATAATGTCGCAGCACCGTATAGTTGGAACACTATTGACCGAAGCCCGTGAAGCAACATTGTGGCTGCCATAGCCTTACGCACCACAGTTTTTTATATTGCGTGGCATTTACTGAGGAGAATGTCCAAGCACGATGCAAGCTCGGTCTACCGAAGACCAAGATCTTGTCGACAGGAAGAATGTTCAATTATAATCTGAGAAGCAAAACATCGACACGTTGTCAGACAACATTGAAAAGCAGCTTCTCCTGCGAGCCAATAAAGCTTTCTGGTAAAGCTTCGGTTCGTTCTGCTATCGTTTTCACTTCGGAACAAAAGTTATCCTGTAAGTTTCTTTGAAGTAGCGATACACTTTTTTGAGTAGTTAGTACTGTATCTCAGATACATTTCTCAGTTAAGTATCTGATGCTCTACAAAAATACTTTTTTCGCGTGGTATTTAGTAACTTATCGTAGATACATGTCTTAGTACCTTGTGCAGGTTTGATAACAACTAAAAAACGCCTGACAGCATTGAAAATCAGCCCCTGGAAACCGTAAATGAAGGGAAGTATTTATGTTCAATATTTACCATTAAACTTTCCTGAAGAGCCGACATGAATTACATCTGCACTAAAGCTTTGGATGAACTTTGTTTTCGTTGAAGAAAATTAACAGGGTGTCCTTCTAATGTCAAGCTGGAAGCGCATTGTTCCTTGGTTCTACCAGTGCTCAGTACGTTGCTACGGTTTGGGATGCGTTCCTTGTTATCGATACTGGAAAGTTGGAGCGCGTTGACCGTTTGACCACGGGATTTATTTTACCGGAATATAAATCTACATCATCGCTAACTTGTATATTGGAGAGACTGCAGCCGCAGTCGCTACAATTTCAACGTAGAGTTGCCAGATTAAGGTTCTTCACGTGCTGAACCACACAATATTGGCATAAATCTCGAAACGTATTCGCTAGCCGTGCACGCAAGATCTTCGAGAACTATTCCCTCTCAATTTTTACGCCCATGCTTCACCCGAGAGAAGCTGTTCCAGCACTATATTTTCGCGTTCAGTCGATGATTGGAACTCTTTGCCCCGTGCTACTGTATACTACACAAATAAATGAAAATAACTTTATAAGCAAGCAAGCCAGCAAGCAAGCAAGCAAGAAAATAAATAAAATATGACAAAGAAGTCTGGCACGGCTGTGGACGACACGAAGGACGCCGACAGGAAGACACAACTGCGTAGGCTTAGCCAGGCGCACCAGGAACAGCGTCGAGCCCGAGCCCCACTTCAGTATATAGCGCTGGCAATCCGGCTGCGGAGCTCTGCACGGCGTACTTCTTCGTCCTTACATCTTCCCCCCTCGCTGAAGACGGAGCCGCACAGGAGGCCTAAGGCGTCGTAAGGACGAAGGGCTCGTGATACGGCTTGAGCCGGTCGACATGGACAGTTTCGCGGCTTCGGCGACACAGGTCCGTAGGGGGCGTCAGAGGTTCGATGACGTAGTTCACCGGAGAAGTTTGCTGTATAACCCGGTAGGGTCCATGGTATCGGGATACAAACTTGGAGGAGACACCTGGTGTCGAAGTAGGAGGCACCCACAACCAAACGAGAGCGTCAGGCGAAAACTGGTTGTGGGGGCGCCCGTCGTCATGACGAAATTTCTGTAGCGCTTGTTCTTTCTTGCGTTGTTAGAGAGCGAGCTAGTTGCCGACATTCTTCTGCATACCGGGCGGCTTTGGAAACCGGTGTACCCTCTGATAAGTCGGGACGGTAAGGAAGAATAGTGTCAATCGGAAATGACGGTTCTCGGCCGTATAGAAGAAAGAAGGGAGAAAAGCCCGTCGTTGCCTGGGGTGCCGTATTGTAGGCGTACGTGACATAGGGAAGGATGAGGTCCCAGTTGGTGTGGTTGGAGGCGACATACATCGAAAGCATGTCGCCAAGAGTTCGGTTAAACCGCTCTGTCAATCCATTTGTTTGCGGGTGATATGCGGTGGTACAGCGATGAATAATGCGGCATTCAGTGAGAAGATCTTGAATGACATCGGCGAGAAAGACGCGGCCTCGGTCGCTCAGGAGTTCGCGGGGGGCGCCGTGACGGAGAACGAAGCGTTGAATCAGGAAGGAGGCAACGTCACGAGCTGTCGCGCCTGGTAGAGCGGCCGTTTCTGCATACCTTGTGAGGTGGTCTATGGCTACAATGACCCAGCGATTGCCAGCAGCTGTGTATGGCAGAAGCCCGTATAGGTCTATTCCAACGCGGTCAAAGGGTCGCGAAGGGCACGGTAAAGGTTGCATTGGTCCAGAAGAGCGGCAAGGATCAGGCTTGCGGCGTTGACATTCTGTGCAAGAGCGAATGTACTTTTGCACAAATGTGTACATACCGCGCCATAAAAAACCTATGACGTAGTCTGGTGTAGGTCTTGAAGAGACCAGCGTGTGCACACTGAGGGTTGGCGTGGAAAGCGGCGCATACATCAGTGCGGAGCTGCCGGGGTATGACAAGCAGCCATTTGCGGCCGTCGGAACTGTAGTTACGGCGATAGACGATTCCGTCGCGGATGGCGAAGTGCGAAGCTTGTCGGCGGAGCGCTCGGGATGGTGGGCGTGCAGGTGAATCAGAGATGTAATCTATGAAAGATGAAATCCAGGAGTCCTTGCGCTGCTCCAAAGCCATGTCGACAGAAGCGAATGGAGGAACTGGGTCGTCTAGGACGGAGACGCTGATAATTTCGGCGTGGACAGGCGAGCGCGAAAGAGCATCGGTATCGGCGTGCTTCTTGCCGGAGCGGTAGACAACACGGATGTCGTACTCTTGGAGCCTCAGTGCCCACCGAGCAAGGCGGCCGCAGGGATCCTTGAGGGACGACAACCAGCAAAGTGCGTGGTGATCGGTAACGACATCGAAGGACCGGCCGTACAGGTATGGGCGAAACTTTGTAATGGCCCAGATGATCGCTAGGCATTCTTTTTCAGTGACTGAATAATTCGCCTCAGCTTTGGTGAGAGTGCGGCTTGCGTAAGCAACAACATATTCCTGGTAGCCGGACTTTCGCTGGGCGAGCACAGCGCCAAGACCAACGCCGCTAGCATCCGTATGGATTTCCGTGGGAGCAGTGGGATCGAAATGGCGCAGTATCGGTGGTGTTGTAAGCAGGCGCCGTAGCGTCGCGAAGGCCTCGTCGCAAGGCGGTGACCATGCGGAAAGATTGGGGTCTCCCCGAAGAAGCTCTGTCAGCGGTGCCATAATCGAAGCGAAATTTCGAATGAAGCAGCGGAAGTACGAGCAGAGGCCAATGAAACTACGCAAGTCTTTTAGAGTCGTCGGCCTTGGGAATTCTTTAACAGCACGGAGCTTTGTGGCATCGGGGAGAACGCCATCCTTCGACACGACATGTCCGAGAATTGTCAGCTTTCGTGCCCCAAAGTGACATTTTTTTCAGATTGAGTTGGAGGCCAGCGTCACTGAGACAGCGTAAAACCTGCTCCAAGCGATGAAGGTGAGTAGGAAAATCTGGTGCAAACACTACTACATCATCCAAATAACACAAGCACGTGTTCCATTTGAGGCCTCGAAGAATAATATCCATCATCCGCTCAAAAGTGGCGGGTGCGTTGCAAAGGCCGAATGGCATCACACGAAATTCGTATAAGCCATCTGGTGCGATGAAAGCAGTTTTAGGCTTATCGTCTGCAGCCATAGGCACTTGCCAATAACCAGAGCGTAGATCGAGGGAGGAAAAGAACTCTGCGCCTTGTAAGCAGTCTAAGGCGTCATCGATCCGCGGAAATGGATAAACATCCTTTCGAGTTATTTTGTTTAGGCGACGGTAATCCACGCAAAAGCGGATCGAGCCATCCTTCTTTTTAACCAAAACAACTGGCGATGCCCATGGACTGTCGGACACCACGCCGTAGCATTTCACCTACTTGCTCATCAATGACGCGTCGTTCTGTCGACGATACGCGGTATGGTCGCTGCCGTAGCGGTGAGTGAGCACCGGTGTCAATCCGGTGGCATACAGTCGTCGTTCGACCCAGAGAAGTGCTATGGCTGTCAAAAGCAGGGCGAAATTTGTCGAGGAGACGGAGGAGGTCATGGCGCTGCTTGGGGTTTAAGGCGTTGTCGATGACGTGGCTGAAAACGTCTTCAGGCGATGTAGCAGGTACGGGACTACCGAAGAGGGTGTTGACCTCGAACGATCCATTAGGAAGTTCCAACGCGCTAACGGTGTCGTAAGGCTCCACAGTGCCGAGAGATTCACCGCGAAGCAACATAATCGGGAATGGGAAGTGGTTGTAGACAGGAAGGTGAGTAGCACCTGCTTGAAGGCCAAGCAGCGCGGTTGGGAGTGGTGAGATGTGGCGACGAACGAAAGCAGTGGAAGGTCTGAAGAGTGGTAGAGTCGGAGGCAATAGAACAGGATACAGGTGCCAGAACGGATGCGTGCGGAGGTATCTGGAGGTCGTCAGTGAGGGATAACTTGGTGCAGGACAGCAAAACATCGTCAGATATGGCATTGCCAAGCGAACAGAAGGCGACTTCTGCACGGGAGCAATCAATGACAGCTTGGTGACGAGAGAGAAAATCCCAACCTAAAATAATATCGTGGGAACAGTGGGGAAGAACGACGAACTCGACGAAGTAGAGCACTCCTTGAATTTCAAGTCTGGCGGTGCACGCAGCCACTGGCTGGACGTGCTGTGCTGTGGCCGTGCAGAGTAATGGACAGAAGAAAGGCGTCGTGACTTTTCGTATTGAGCGGCATAGTTTTTCGGCAATCTCAGATATGGCGGCACCTGTGTCAATGAGGGCAAGCACAGAGACACCTTCAACAGCGACATCAATAACATTGGGCGGCGAAAGAAGAGGGCTTGAGCGTTGCGACGATGACGCAGTTCTTGCCTCGGGAACTGCGCCACTTAGTTTTCTGTGGCAGCGGTAGAGGGATGTCGACGCATCGGGGAGAGCGAGCGACGACGAGGAGAAGGAGAACGGCGGTCAGAAACTGGGCGATGGCTTGGGCGGGGAAGGGGTAAATCGCGGTCTGGAGCGTAAGACAATGGATGGTCGTACGCTGCTGTGCGTGGGTCGTCATGTGGATGAAGTGGACGGCGGCGGCACAGGCGTGCAACGTGTCCGGGAATACCACACGAATAGCAGATGGGCCGATTGTCCGCTGTGCGCCAAGGATTTACTCGATGCACCGGAGGTCGTGGGGGCGTGGAGGTAAAAACAGGGCTAGGCATCGGAGGCGGAGCCCGGAACGTCGGTGGGCGTGGTCGTGCGACGGCGTCGGCGTAAGTCAATGGGGTGGTGAGTTGAGGCGCCCGCTCCAGAGGAAGAACCTCGGACACTTGTTCTTCTATAACGTGTCGTAGGGTCGGACTAAGCGACGAACTTGACTCCGGCGGGTTGTTGGAGATAAGGGAGAGCTGGCGAGCAACTTCTTCCCGGACGAATGCCTTGATCTGCGAGAGGAGGGTGGAATCTGGAAAAGGAGAGGTCAAGCCGGACAACGATTCCTGATGGGGATTAGGGCGGCGGGTGAGGAGGCGTTGACGGCGTAGCTCGTCATACCTTTGGCATAGTTCAATGACTTGGACAACCGTAGAGGGGTTCTTTGAAATCAGCATTTGAAACGCGTCCTCGTCGATGCCCTTGAGTATTTGTTTGATTTTATTGCCCTCAGGCATGGATGCATCGACGCGTTTGCAGAGATCGATGACATCTTCAATGTAGCTGGTAAAGGTCCCACCAGGCGGCTGAGCGCGCGACTGCAGACGCTGTTCGGCACGAAGCTTTTGAACAGCAGGACGGCCGAAGACCTCGCTGAACTTTGTCTTGAACACGGTCCAGCTTGGGACTTCGCTTTCGTGGTTTCGAAACCACAAGTGGGCAATTCCGGTGAGGTAAAATGGGACGGTGGTCAATTTCGAGATGTCATCCCATTTGTTGTTGCGACTCACGCGTTCGTATGATGACAGCCAGTCATCAACGTCGTGGTCATCACTGCCGCTAAAGATGGGAGGGTCCCGCTGACGGAGTGTGCCGGGGCATACGGAGGACTGGGGAGCAGCTGGTGGTAAGCTCGTGGCGCTTGGGGAGGTCATGGTAGCAGGGAGAATCCGGCTGCGCAATTCCAGGATGACAGAAGACCCAGCAAACCTCCACCACATATGACAAAGAAGTCTGGCACGGCTGTGGACGACGTACTTCTTCTTCCTTACAAAATAAATAAATAAATAAATAAATAAATAAATAAATAAATAAATAAATAAATAAATAAATAAATAAATAAACTTGAGAGTGCAAAAATTGATGTACGAGGTCTGTTAGGAAATTTCCGACCTTATTTTTTGTCAACACCTGATGGATATGAAACAAGCGTGCATGCATCAGCCGCCCTTGAACCTTCGTGTGCATGCGCGAATTTTTTCCCACCTGCCGATACCGTCAGTCGCTGGGAGGCAGCGTTTCATTGAGGTAGTGTGCAGTGCTCTCGCTGGTTTCTTTATTGCAAGGAAAATGACGGAGTGACTGGAGCAGCGCTACTGCATCACATTTTGCCGGAAACTGGGCGACAGCCAAGTGGAAATCATTCGGAAGATTCAGACGGCTTTCGGTGACGATGCTATGATCAGCACACAGATTAAGGAGTGGTACAACCGGTTTAAAGACGGTCGCACATCGGTGAAGAGCGAGCCACTCTCCGGCCCGCCATCAAAATGCCGAAATGACCAGGTCATTGTCGAAGTGAACGCTGTGGTGATGCGGAACCGTCGTGTCGCTATCCGAGTAATTGCGGAAGAGGTGGGCATCAGCACTTTTTCTGCACATTCCATTATGACCAAAGATTTCGCCATGAAGTGTGTTGCGGCGAAATTCGTGCCGAAGCTGCTCAGGGTGGAGAAAAAGCAACTTCGTGTTGAAGTCTCACAGGACATGCTGAATTCCACAAACAGTGACCCCGACTTCATGAACACCATAATCACTGGTGACGAGTCTTAGGTGTACGGGTACGACCCTGAAACCAAATGCCAGTCGTCACAGTGGAAGCATTCCACGTCACCGAGACCAAAGAAGGCCCGCCAATTGCAGAGCAACGTCAAAGTGATGCTGACTGCTTTCTTTGACTCCCGCAGTGTGGTACACCACAAATACGGTACCACAGGGTCAAGCAATCACCAAAGAGTACTACAATGATGTCCTCCGTCGGCCTACGTGATGCAGTGTGGCGCAAGAGACCGGAGTTGTGGTCAACAGGATATTGGCACATACATCATCACAATGCTCCTGCATATTCCTCGCACTGGATTCAGACGTTTTTGGCGAAAAAGCAGACTCCTGTAGTTGAGCAAGACTCCTTACTCTCCTGATATGGCCCCCTGCGACTTCTGGCTGTTTCCCAAAATCAAGAGGTCATTGAAAGGAGCACGATTTCAGACAAGAGAGGACATTATGGCTGCAACGACAGCTGAGCTAAACTCCATTCCGAAAGAGGCCTTCTCGGAATGCTTCCAACAATGGCAGCACCGCTGGGAGAAGTGTGTAGAGTCCCAAGGAGACTTTTTTGAGGGTGATTAGGTTTCCAACGCTCCAGTTATGTCAGTTTTTTTTTATTCGGCCAAAGGTCAGACACTTTTCTAACAGACCTCGTATGTGCTTAAATACCAGCTCAGCTTTAGAATATAAGTGAGCGCAAAAGAGTGGTTATTGACATATTTAAAGAGGAATTCGTAATGCGAAGCGCCGTCCAGCGAGCCCGGGCCACTTCCTGGGATCTCGGAAGATTTTCCTCCAGCGATGGACCCCTGGCAGCCTAGCAACGGGCACCAACAGCAATAACCGTTGGAAAAATAAAGTTTATTCCTATCTTATCTTCGATTCTTTCGGCAACGCTGCAGTTTGTATCTGTCTTGCATGGTTCGTCATGGCGCTCCGGTAGGACGCAGACAAATGAGAACAACAGAAGACTTGCCATCGTGGCGACGTGGTGTGGTGATCACTGTCGTTACACATACGCTCTCATATAACACAAGCACAACTGCTCTTTTTACATGAACACGTTGCGCCATTTGCCAGAACATATCGCAATCACTAACAAGGCTAGGTAGCGAACTACACACGAAATGCTTTGTGTAACGTTCGGTTCCTAAGAACATGGGATGTGTATAATTTAAATGCGTAGCTTTATTTGGCTATAGGTCGCCTGGGGTCATTTTCTGCTCTGTTACGTTCGTCCTTACGTTTCGTGTCCCAAGAAATCCGTACCGCAATCTGGACACGAATAGGTGTATTTATGTGAATGCACAAACTTCAGTACGCTTACCGCCACCTGCTTGTGTTCGCACGGACTTCCGACGCGATACTTTTTCAGCCAGAATGGGAGTTAGTACATGTATTTGCATGAACTCCGTCCTTATCACTTCAAATGAATTCGTGACCTTGTAAACCCATCATTTTAAGCAAAGTGTTATTTCATAAATAATTAAATAAACATAATTAAAACTGTCCGACGGCCCAATATTGAAACCATTACGCCATGGAAGCGTGCACTGGCAATCGCCTTATGAATATTTAGCGGGCAAGTGAGCCGTTGAGACGGTGCACGTGTTTAGATTAAGCCTTCCCGAGGTGCCGTTACAACGCAGGCGAGAGCTTGCGTGAGAAAGAATGCGCGGAAAACGCAAGCAACCAGAGAATTGCATCAGCAATAACAGAGAGAAGCTATGCTGAAGAGGGCGCGCTGGAAAGGAGGCAAGTGTGTCAGTAGGCAAATTATGCGAAAAAAGGCACTAAAACATTTCTTTCGTTTAGCAAACACAAGACTGATGGTAAAAACGAGTTTACTGGGGAGATCTTCATATAGTGCATGGTATTCCTTGGAGCTGCTTAGCTCTTTAGGCACCACAGTCTTGGTTTAAAGGGTATACAAACTTCATAAGTATACTGATTACAAAGAATGCTACACACTATATGTAACTCCCCAGTGGGGAGTTTATGTCCTAATTTTTTGTAATAGTCAGTCTGCCGCTGTACACCTTAGAGCTTTAGCGCCGCGGACATAAAAACGACAGCCATTGACGTTGCGCGCTACTTTCAACTGCATAATACGAGCTTAGTGCCTTAACGCTAATCTGTGTTGCAGAGTTAATCCAGGATGCGTCGAGGAAAGGAAGTGCGGGACTTGAGAAGTCATCGTAGCCAATGGTGACGAAGAAGCTATGACGCTAGCAAAGGACAACCAGCTCGTGTAGGCAGCACAGACCAGTGTTAATTTCAGTAGAATTGCTCAGAGGGTAAGCCTGTGTATTTGAACTGAGCAAATCCACATGAGACAAAGTAGTGCCAACAGAGCAATGATGTTGGCTTGTTTTGACTAACTCGCGTGGGCATACGTGCTGAGTTTCTTCTGTATTTCTTTGTTCCTCATTACATCGTCTCCTTCAATTTTTTGTTTCAGTTCTTGTTGAGATTTATGCTCTATCACCTATGCTATCACTTTTTGGGTGTTTCTTTAGCAAACGCATCAGTGGAGAAACCCAAGGTGAAACCAAGAAAAAAAAAGGAAAATCATGTGACATTCCGTTTATTCTCACGACAACAACAGCAACAACAATGACGAGGATGACGATGACAACGAAACGACAACTAGGTACTACAGATAAGTGGAGTATGTCGTATCGAAATTTTGTTGTGTTACCTAATGTGTCCTCTTTATTGTTTGTTTCATTTTTGCATGGTATGGTAGCTTTCATCATCTTCTGTGTAGCCAATCCCTCATGTGGGCGTCACCCGCGTTTAGAAACCACAAGATTTTTGTGACGGGGCGCCAGTGGTACTATCGGTGCTTCTTCAAGCTTGCTTGTTGCTTTGTATCTTGCTCACTGAATTATGCAGGTTCGAGCAGTATTCTGAGATATTCTAAAACTGCTTGACTAGAGGTCGCCGGAGGATGAATTAAAATTCTTCTGCGTTAGAACTTGCTGAACACTACTTGTATGCACGCTTTCGCTATTTACGAATGGAGGCTGCAAGATAGTTTGACCTCTGAAAAGGGTCTGCCAATTTGAACAGTAAAACGGAAATGGGAAGGAGAATTTTTCTGTCAATAAGAGGCTCGCAGCATGCTTAAACGTATAAGACTGTGCAGCAAACCAGTCTTTTCAGTTTCATCAGAAATGCACCGCAGGAGTATTCATGTATACGAGGTGAATGCATGAGGCGGGTTTCCAATGTAGGAATACATAAATTAAAAGACCTTCTTCATGTCAGTATGCAAGAGAAAACTTTTTTTAAGCAACACGAAATCGTCTGGAGAAGACATGCCACCAAAGTTGCCCGGTGTCCCATGGACAATAATTGCAGCGGAGACGAATGGCCGAGTTGTATGCAGGCATCAGTGGCCGTGCTGGCATTCCACCTAAAGATGTGGTGGGGATACTGAGACCGGAACTAATCGTTGAACAGATGTCAGGCACATGCAGCCAGGAGCGTGCCAACTTTAAAGAGATGGAGCTGTAGCATAGTAGTGGCGAAGAACGGCCCTAGTCGCAACTAGACATCGGTATTACGTGGGTGAGCACATAGAAAGGTCTCAAGGCACAGATCTGCGCACATATAACCGTCCCACAACCGACTTAGAAAAGCAATTTCGGGCAACTACTCATTTCAACTACTCATTACGGTTCACTGTGAAAAAGACTGCGAACTAGCTGCGACTTCAGTGCATCTTCTGCTGCAAAGCAGTGGTTTCCAGCACTTATAAAACAGACGTCCTGATGGCTTCAGCAAGCTTTTAACTGTCGGCGTAATACGCGTTATGTATCTCTTATTAAACTCGTTATTGCGACAAATTTCGGTAAGCTGGGCTTGTGTTCACAAAACTTTTCCCACAATAAGAACTTCATCATTGTCCGGCGTTCGGGTCTCCGCCCCTCGCGCTGCGGATCAACCTTATACTCACACAATCGCCGCAGAGAAGGCCAATCGCGGACAGTATATGGTGCTGTGGGTTACTGGCCCCAGTGAGCAGCTGTTACGAAGCAGGACCTCAATGCCCATAAGCCAATTAGGAGTGTACCAGTGGTTCAAAAGACATCAAAGAGCATGGCAAGGGACAGTGCAAGTTCTCAAGTGAAAAGAAATACTGATAATGGCGTGCTCTACAAATGCCGCTGTATATTCATATTCTCTCAGTCAAAACGCCCATCGTAGTTAAAGTAATATTTGTGTAGTCTAAGCACATGCTGCCACTATTGTGCCACAGAAGTGTAATAGGCGGTGTCACTGTAAAAACAGCGCGGTCAAAGCTTTCGGCTGCGAATACAGGTCCACTCCAGTTCCTGGCTAGAAATCGAACTTTCGTCTTTCATGTATTAGAGGTATGCGTAACCCGTACAGCCGAGGCTGTGTGGAGTGCCGATGACCAAACCATGGGGCGAGAGAGGGCAATGTTGGCTATCCCATGTCGTTCATTTCGGTGGTTCGAATGTGGTACCCAAATGAGCGCCTTCGGACACGTGTTTCATCGACAGCAAAGCGCACTTAACTCTTGTGCGCTGAAGAAGCGAGTGACGGACGGGAACGCACACTACGGTAGAACATGCTTTAAACGACATCCGGCGTCCGGCCTTCACTTAAGCGGGGTTCGTGTATGATCCCGGACTCATTCGATAAGGCAACACGTGAAGAAAGTAATACAGAAAAACTATTTATTTTCGTTAGTGCAAGGTTCTAAAACGGGCGCAAGAGGAACGCTGCGCTTGTGGAACGACAGTTGAAAGCTCTATGCCGTCATAGCGCAACAAAACGTTCTCGGAGTCGCGAGTAAACACTGGGCGACAAACATGCACCACAAACAAGAACACTTGAATGGCAGTCCTTAGTCAAAAATAATTACTGAAAAAAAAGCAAGAAAAGCCGCTTATGTCGACTGAAAGAAAAAAAAAACACTGCATATCCACGGGGTGAATGATGATGAGTGGGCGAAGCTCCGGAGGCAATCATCGGTAAACCGTGAATCTTCCGTGTAATTCGCCCAGTCTCGCCGCACTAAATCGAACGATTGACTTCCACCAATGACACGCGCCATATGTGACGTCATTCCTATTTTATAACAGCGCCCTTCATTATAATTGCACCATCTCCCGCTTAAGGGGATGCTTGCAAAAACGCGTTAGAAACGTGCAGTACTCTCTGGTAAGGGGGAGAGGCCACAGCGTCTTACGCAGCCGTTTACACATGCCGGAACGTGCACCGCGTTTGCCGACGCCATCACATGACTGCTGAGAGAGTATAACACCCGTATTCATAAACGCTCCTCGACTTGAACTTGACTTGCCACCGCCTTCAACGCGTTTCGAACGCGCTGCCCAAGGCGGTGGCAAGTCAAGTTCAAGTCGAGGAGCGTTTATGAATACGGGGGTAAGGCGGAGAGGCCACAGCGTCTTACACCAGCTTCTTACACGGGCCGTAACGCGCTAGCACAAACGCGTTAGAAACGCGCAGTCTTTCGTTAATGTTGGGTATTTATTGTTATCGTGGTGCGTGTGTCCATGCGCGTTTCTTGGCGTAGTGGTTAGCGCCGCGCGTTCGGAAGCGAGGGGTCCCTGGTTCGATTCCGCGCTACGGACACAACTTTCGGAATTTTTTTTTCATAAAAGTAGACGTGGCTACCTACTACTACGACTACTACTATACTACTTCTACTACTACTACTACATACTACAGAGGAGCGACAGACCTACACCCTAAGGAGCTTCGCCCCTAAAACACTTCGCTACACTCAGGGGAGATCCCGTGGCACTACATTAGAACACACACACGATCGCATTGAACTCTACTTATAGCGTCAACCTACAGTTCACGCCTGATCGGGGACCGCTGCCGCTCACAAGTGATTTGCACGGTACTTTCAACTATACAGGCGTGCTTACCCGGGAGCCTCGCTGCAGTGTCAGACTCTGACGCGTCTAGGTGTGTTCATCGGAACCGTCCGCCGAGAAAAAAAAGAAGTCTCAAGGTTTTTGTATCAAATCTCTCTGAAATCGATGTCGAGACTTAACCGGCATGCTCTTTTTAACAGTGAGCAGTACTGTTTATTGTCCCCTCGCCACCCGTTCACTTGTCCCGTCTGTGTCTTTAAGTGTAGTCCTGAACATGAGCATTCGTTCAAATAGTCGGAACGGTCGACAAACTTCAGAAGGAGCCGAGACAGCTGCCGTCTGAGAAACCAGCTCATGTCCTAGCTTGTCCCTCAGCAGCTGCACATTGTTTGCTAGTCGCTAGCTAGACGGGGTAATGTGCTCGCGGTGATGGTGCTTAGCTACAGCGCAGGGCGCCCCTCTGCGCTTTAGCGTAGAAAAAACAGTACTGCACTGCGTTTCATTCCAATTGGAAGCTAAGCCTTGCATTGTAGACCATACCACAGAACACGCACGAGCGCAACGCACTAAGTGCACACTGGCAGCGCCACCGCAGAATCAGGCATTTGCTCTCTCGAAGCATGCCATACGTGTAAACTATTAAAGCGACGTGCATTGGTCTTCTTCTATTAGCGCAGGCAGGGGCTCCGAGGTGGTGGCCGGGTTGTCCAGAGCAGCTGCCTTTGTTTTGTCTTTCTTGGTGGAAGAACGACCGCTGATCCAGAGTCCCACGTTGAACAGGAACGAAATCAGCAGCATCCCTGCCATTAGCTGAAAGAGGCCGTCGTACGAGCCAAGTCCATCGCGGAAGACGCCTGCAAAATACGAGGTTTAGAGAAAAATAGCCACCATGAGTACAAAAGCACACAACTCGATAGCCAGTGCGTTTTTGAGTATATTTTTGGGAGAGAAACTGATGGTAGTAACAGGATTCCGGACCCGGCATTATTTCTTGATTTTCCGATGTGCGCGGTAAAGTGAAAGCTTAAAGAAGTTTAATTAGAGAAATAAAAGTTAACGTTTAGATTCTTTAGGGTAGTAATATTGGTCTCTTTAGTAATTCATGTAAAGAGACGGCCCTGCGTTTGTATAAGGCACTATGAAATATGTTTTTTTGCAAAACGAATAAAGATGGAAAGTGGTACACAACAGAAGAAATAAGTATTCAACATGAGGACTATTTAGTATTGTTCAGTTGAGAGGTGCAGGCGACACGCCTATCACGTTGTCAATAGTGTCATTTTTTCGACATCGCGCAGCCGGCTGTTCAGTCTTAAAAAGGCAAACAGAACCGACGCCCTTTCGTGCGCCCTCCATAATTGAGATAAATTTCACTACAGCTAAATAGACACTGGACTGAAAAAAACAAACAGACACGGCGCACAGCACCTAGACCAGCTTGTCGCGCCGTGCTCGAGGTCGAGGCTTTCCTCATCGCGCTACAGCACCGTTTATCACGCTACGGGTTGGCTGTGTCCCGGCGCGTGAACATTTAAACACCGACAAGGACGTGTGGAGAGTTGGTCGTAGGCATCGTGTGGTCGCTAGGAGATACTTCAGTAGCTGATATTGTAGTGTCCTGGATTCGTTGCGCAGCGTGCGTCGCTACTCAGGGACTATCGTATTCTTTGCCTGCGGTGTACGACCCTCGATGAATGTCCGTACCCCAGTGGTTGTGCTTCTCGACGCTACTAAGCTCGCCTTACTTTTGTTACTTGGGTTCCCTTCTATAGCTTACTTTTACAGCGAAGCTGTATATACCTAGGCGAAACCATTCGTGGTCCGACGACAAAAACTCTTCGGTGGAAATAAACCTATCGAAAACCAATCGAAAACTCACGTCTCATTCAATTGGTATACACCAAAATGGGCATGGAAGCGCACGAATGTATGACTAACATGACTGATAGGTCAGGATATCAATAACATCACATGCGCGTCAGTTACGTCGCTATTACCGATAATAAAATCACATGTGGTGCATACGTGGGATATGCGGGTATGAGCCAGGGACACGAAAGAAAGAAACAAACAAAGAAGTAAAGAAAAAAAATTACACCATCTTCCCGTAGAGGAACCCTGAGTAGTATGCGAAGCAGCCGTGGGGTCGACTCAAGTTCCCATTAGTTTTCAGTTCGTCGTTTAAGTTAGGTTGAGGTACGTAGCTACCGGTTTCGCGAGCCCGAAGTTCTTGATCGGCCTGTCGCCGCTGCCGTTTCGTGGCAGCGGCTCGAGCCCTCTTCTCCGCGGCGCTGACACTGGCGTTGACGCTGGCGCTGTCCGTGGTACTCATCGCCACGTTGCGGGAGGAGAATGAGAGGAGCGAGCTACAGTGGCGCCCCCCAGCGGAGTATGCAGCGCCTACCGTCGCGCCGCTAACCTAAGCTGCTTCGCATTATCGCGCGCGGAGCCGCAGGTGTTGCCATTTGTTGCGCAATCCGGAGAGGAGAGGAGGAATGCCGAGAGGAGAGCAGATGAGACAAGGAGAGGAGGGGGAGATGGGTGCGCATGCGCAGTGCGGGTGTGGATGCCGCACGGCGGATGGATGGAGGGAGGGAGTGACATAGCCCCGACCATAAGCTGCTTCGCATCGAAAAATCACGTGTGGCTCATTCCCGGATTGGATATCTGGGTATGAGCAGCCGAGAGCAGTAGCGGGAGAGATTTTGTCGGCGTCGCGCCAGCGCCTCGGGCCTGCGATGCGGAACGCAAGCGCCAATGTCGGCCGATCCGGCGGCTCGTGCGGCCGAGTTAGACAAAGACGTAGCCAATAATTGAGAAAAAAGTGTAAGGAACCGTCGGGATTAACACAGTGATAAAACCGGGACCGGAAACTTGAGCTTCGCTGGTTTACCAACTGAACGTAGTCCATGGGCGGTGTAATTTTTTTCTCCATATTTTCGAGCGAGAAGGCCACTGGCATTAATTGTTCAATTTATTTTATGTTATTTTAGTAGCTCGGTGTCAAGAGGTATTTTTCTGTTCCTACTGTCGCACTTTACTCATTGTCACTGTTTTACTTTAGTTTCTAAGATCTGTCATCTCGTTCTTTCTTTTCTTATTTCTTCCCTTCATATGATTTTTCATTTCAACCTGAAGATTAGGCAGGTTGTGCCCGTTCTGGTGGCAGTTGCTAGCCTACTTCTTTCCCTCTCTTTCGAGTGTATATACGTATGTTTTAAAACTAAAGAATTGCGAAGTATATAATCACTTGGAGTACGAACCAGCCCAACTTTATTGTTTATTTCAACTTTGCTCACGATGCAACACGAAATTCACTCACGGGGCGCTCGATATGGTATTATGGGATACCGGGTGCGCCTGCGCGAAGGCACCATGCTAAGGCGAACTGTACGTCACAAAAATAGGGCATTGCCCGCGATATTATGTGCTTGCATTACACCTCAGCACATGATGTACTCCCAAGAATGCATATGACTTCTTGCGTATAGTCACCGAGCGCTATAGCGCAGCTAACACCATTAGTCACGTTATTCAGTGTCAGAACGTTCTTTGCAAACATTGACCTCTGGCGGTGATGACGTAGGCAAGCGCACGACCTACTCGGTGCTCAGCGAACTGTCTCCCGCTAAATATACAACGTGGGCAGCGCTGTTATTCGGCTGCCACTTAGAACGCGTCAATGTATAGTTCACATTTAGGGGAGCCATATACCTCTAAGTGCTCACACCAGCTTATGTTTAATAAGAAAGCTTGTAGATATATCTTTCATCGATATATGTCTTGTTGAAGGTATATATGAGACATTTCTCTCCTCAAAACAACGTAAAAAACGCAAAGCTTGCACTAGGCCACGCAAAGCTCGAGACACAGCGAAGCTGGCCGATCTATTGCGTAATAAGCTAAGAGATACCTGGCATAACCAAGCTCAACTTAGGCATAGCCAAGGCCGAACCTAGCTGCTACCAAGTTCAACCTAGATACAACCAAGTTCAACCTCGACACAGCCAAGTTTAACCTAGCTATACTACCAGAAGACTCAATCGATCGGCCAGCCTGGTGTGTCTCGAGCTTTGCGCGGCCTAGTGCAAGCTTTGCCTCCCTATTACGATGACAGCAGAGAAATTAAATTGCACGCTGGAATGATTAGCGGCCACGCAGCCAGCTGTGGAAGAAGAAGACGATGACGACGAACGCGGGAGCAGTGGCACGAGCGCGTGCCGAGTACCAGTACGAGCGCTAACCGAGAGGCGCCAACGAGCCAGCTGCGGACGACGCTTGAGCCAATGCTGATGATGATAGTTTCGTGAAGCGTGCACTTTTAACGGCTGGCTTAAACAGCTGCGCTCTTAAAAGATTCTGTAGAAACCATGGAATATGTGTGTCAATGTAAGCAAGTAGCCGGACACTTCTATACAAAGCTGTTCTGTTTAAGAAATGATGCGCTTGAAGGCGTGTATTAGTTGCAGTGATAACTTTTACTTAGCGTTCGTTCTTTTAGTGTGCAGTTGCGTAGACAACAGAGTAGTTAACAATCGAATTTTAGCGCAGCCCTCTCCCGTAGCCGTCACATGAGGGAGAGGGTGGTGGGAGAAGAGGAAGGATGTCCTTCTCGAGCAGTTCACACATTATGTAGACTTTCAGACGCCCCAATGGGCTCGCGCTACATCATGTGCCGGTAGGCCCGGCTATTCACGTACACGCCCATCTGTAGACGATGCTACGAAGGCATGTCTACAACAGAGCCGAGTTGTACCTTAGCATTGTTGCCCATCGCGTAGCTTCATAATCTCCGCACAGGCCTGGACGTTTAATACAATTTGAGGAAATGTTTATTTATCTTGTCAAATGATATTTATAAGTCATATATTTGTGAAGATTACGTTCGCATCGAATGTATTTTTTTTCTTATAATATGTTTATTGTTGGCGTTCGGCAACTCAGTTGCGCTAATCACGTGTGCTTTGCATCGACAGCTTTGCACAAGCGGTGAAAGTACGAGCACCTGCCATAACACCGACGAAAGAGCCAACGAAAGCAAATCGCGTACATAAAAATGGGCAGTTTCGTGCGAGACATTGAGAGGAACAGCAAGGTTTGGCGTTGTTCTGAAACTGCTAGCTCAGACGATGTTCTAATACGTGGGAGGGACATGTTGATGCGACACAGCACGGAAGGAAAGCCCTGCTACGCAGCAGAAACACTGCTGAGGCTTCGCACAACGCTAGGGGCGGCGCCGCCATTTTTTTACTGGGGGGGGGGGGGGCACCCACGAGAAGTGAGTTCCTCCGGGGGGGGGGGGGGGGGGGGGGGGCAGGCAGGCGGGGAACTTATGCGTTGTGTTTTGACAATGTTTCACTACCTTCCACTTTCTTCTTATTTTGTACATGTTCTGCACAATCAATCGGCAATCCGAGACAAATCTTGTTACATGGCACCTACGCTTCCTCCAGTCGCTCATTAAAGAATGAAAGCACGTGAAAGAAAAATGAACATTTCTTTATTTTTTATTGGACTTCTGTTAGAAAAGTCCGTGCTCTATTTTATTTTTTATTTCATCATTCATCATTAGTACAGAAGGAGGTCCCGGAGTTACAAGAACTGTCAGGGGAACCTCCTATTAGTAATTTAACAATGCAGTAAGTAATACATTATGGCAATATAGCAGCAACAGACATCAGAATAGACGAAGTTCGTGAAGCAAATAATCAAACACAAGAAAGGTACTTACAATAATTGAAGTTCAACATACAAGCAAATGAAATACATACAGCGAATGAATAAATATATATGTAGTAATTGACACGTTATGGAAACATAGGAATGACACATATCAAAGAACACGAGGTTAATGTAACAGATAATTAGAAACAAATATATGCACACAATAGGCAAAGTAGAAGTGTAATATAGACTGTGCGACAAAAAAATTTACAACGTCTAAAAATGAAGGAGAAAAAGAAAGACGACAAAGGGAGATATAAAATAAAAAATAAATAAAGCTACTAATACTATAGATAAATACAAAAACATTGAAAACTGGAAAAAAATTTTGTACACAATATATACTCATAGTAATGAGTCTGTAGCCAGTAGTGTCGTTAGTAAATATTTATTCGTATCTCTCTTGAATGTTAATGTTGTGCGGCAGGTTTTAATATGGGGTGGTAGTTTTTCCCAGTATTTAATGGCCGTAGAAAGAGCAGTAAACATTTCATAATTAGTGTTTATTCGGGGGAGTAAAAAATTGTTGTTAGCGGAAAATCTCGTATTGTTAGTGTTGGAAAGAGTAGACCTATTAAATGTATCTAAAATGATTTAATGATTTAGTGTGCGGTTTATTAGTAAAACCAATTTGAGCTGGAGCATGTAACGTAATGGTAGTATTTTTAGGTAACTGAAAATTAGTACTGCATGTGACATGTAACTGGAGAAATTGATGATCCTCAAGGCTTGATTTTGTAAATGTTGTAGATGTAAATGTTGTAGATGTAGATGTATGTAAATGTTGTAGATGTAGTTGTATTATGTGCGAGCAATATGTGTTTCCCCAAATTGAGATGCAGTATTGCAAGTGACAATGAATAAATGCGTTATAAAGTGAAGTTCTTACGTTTTGTGGAAAATACGAACGCGTTAGAATTAGTACTCTTATTCGAAAGGCAATTTTTTGACACCATGTCCGCATGCAAAAGTTGGGGGTCAAGTTCGACGCCAAGGAAGACAACTTCATGTGCAGGTGAGAGAACATGAGTTTGTAAGACGAGTGGTGGCGCGGGCGCGATGACACGTTTATGTGTATGAATAAGCTTAAACTGAGTTTTCGAAGGGTTGATGTGAAGTTTGTTACTTGTGCACCAGGCAGACAAGTTGCTTAGGTCGGAATTTAGTTTTAATTTAGTTTTTTTCAGTCGGTCTATTACGGTGTTTATGCATTTGCTGTTAGTAAATACAGTGGTGTCGTCAGCATATAGTAGAGATGAAGTACTGGTTAAACAGTGAGGAAGATCATTAATGTACACCAGGAAAAGTAAAGGGCCTATAAGTGAGCCTTGTGGGACATCCTTAGAGACTTATTTAGTATGTGAGAGTGAACCTCCGAAATTTACAACTTGTGTTCCGTTAGTCAAATAACTGCGGATGAGCGTAAGAGATGAACCACGAATGCCCAGAGCTTCTAACTTGTAAGAAATAATGTTATGACAGATGGTGTCAAATGCTTTACTGAAGTCAACGAAAACTGTACCAACGGCCGTTGTCAAGGGCATGTTTTATTTTGTCAGTGAATGACGTTATAGCTATTTCATTTGAATAACCTTTACGAAACCCGTGTTGTTCAGGCGAGAGAATATTAAATTTGTGAAAGTAATTTGTTGGCGGTTTACAAGTAGTTTCTCAATAACTTTGCTAAAAAAAGATATCATGCAGATAGGGTGATACTTTGAAATTAATTCTTTGTCACCTTTTTTATTATTTACCGTTATTTTACCGTGTTTTAATTCGTCGGCGAAAACGCCTGATATGAACTTGCAGTTAATAATGTGCGCGAGTACATCGGCGAGATGAGATGATACTAATTTGATTTTAGAAGGTTGTAAATCATCAAGGCCGGGACCTGTAGTTCGTAAACTAGCGATTGACTCGGAAACTTCTTTGGGTGATGTAGGGAACAAGTAAAATGAATAAGGGGTTTGCCTGAGTACTAGCTGTGGTGTACTATCAGGTGAATGATCTTGTGTAGGGCAGAAAAATGTATTGAATTCGTTTGCGATATCAGTGGCTTCCGTTACTATCCTTGTTCCTGTATTAAGTTGGTTAAGTGCGTGGTTTGGTGAAGACAGATGGAGAAAGGACCTAATGGTATCCCAGGTTTTGCGGGTGTTATTTTTTGTTAACAATCGCTTTCTCAAAGTAGGAACGCTTGGCTGCTTTCAAGAGTCTGGTAAGTGTTCTAGAATAAGTTATGTACCGCGACTTTAAAGTTACATTAAAAGGTTGGCGTTTTAATTTTTTATGAAGGTTATCACGTTTTATAACCCTTTGTAAGAGGGATTCTGTTATCCATGGGTTTCTAGGGGTGGAGAACCAGTGAGTATTTTGTGTTAGACTCGTACACTCCGAGTATAGGCTTCTAACTTTGTTGTTAAATTGTTCGAATGCCAGGACTGGGTCTGTTATAGAAAGAATCGGGTTCCAGTCGATTTCTGCAATTTGACTAATGAACTTAGTGGTGTGAAAGTTAGCTCTTTTTATGTTTCGTTGGTACGGTGGGTTAATAGACTTTAATAGAACGAATACGGGATAGTGGTCTGTTATGGGAACGGTGATTACGCCAGCGCATTGCTCTAGGTGTAAGTTTGATAATACAAGATCTACCCGCCGGGGTGGCTCAGTCAGCTAAGGCGTTGTGCTGCTGAGCACGAGATCGCGGGATCGAATTCCGGCCGCGGCGGCCGCATTTCGATGGAGGCGAAATGCAAAAACGCTCGTGTGCTTGCGTTGTAGTGCACGTTAAGGAACCCCAGGGGGTCAAAATTGTTCCGGAGCCCTACACTACGGCGTGCCAAATAATCAGAACTGGTTTGGGCACGTAAAACCCCAGAAAGAAGAAGAATAAGATAATACATGATCTATTAAAGAGTGAGATCCGGACGGAGGACATCTTGTGGGTACGGCTATTAATGAATCTAGGCTATATCCCGCATAGCAGTTGGTGTAATTAGAGCAATGACTATAATTGGGGTTAGTAATATGTATGTTCAACACGCTCGTCCGAGAGCACAAAAGGGTTGCGATGCGGATACAGATTGTTCGATGTCTACAATCTTTCAACACCAGCTTGATTGGGCTAAAGGCGTTCTAATACATCAGTGTGAATAAGCTATTCCAGCAACGCAGCAAGATATAAATTAGAAATTAGCACATTTACACAGCAGTGCTCTTGCAAGGACAATGAAAATTTATATAGTACATCGTACAGCACACACATAACAAAAGGGTATTAAATAATGAAAAAAGTGACATACCCAGCAGTAACAAAATAACATTACTTAACTAGATCACAATATACCTTCAAAAGAGTAATTTCACAGCAGGAGAGTGAACACCACTAAGCAATGTGCATATCAAACCCAACTTTGGTAAAGACACGCCAAATTACAAAAAAAAGTTAAACACACTTGTGGCGCCAGCTGGTGATTCTAAACGCTGAAAATGAGAAAATAATAACAAGGAGATATACGGGAAAATAATACCAAAAGCAAATAGAAAATACGAGAGAACTGCAAAAATAAAGGACGCAGTAGGCACGTCAATTTTGGCCATACAGTACAGCAGGTTTCACAAACGCAAATATTAGCACTATTCACTACATTAGCTAGGGAACCTACATCGCCTCGGACATCACCCTATGGAGTGTCTTTCAAAGCGATGATGGGGACAGACGAAGTGCTCGAAGGTTTCGGCACAACCACAGATGTCAGTGCCTGCGCTGTGACAGTACATACAAGTCATAACATAGCCGGGATTTATTCGTTGATCAAGGGGGTGTTCTTATACCCGCACAATTTTCCCGTGACAGCGCCGCAGAGATACGATGCGGTATCATTATACCGGCATACTAGTGCAGACGTATACGTCTATTACTGTGCGTAGCATCAAACATGTCGAGAACAGGCTGAATATATATCTTATTGGCAAGAGATTGTTTGACCGCAATCCCAGCTAGGTCACTCAGACAGTTATTTGTCATCCTGCTAGGAAGATAAGTCTTCAATCTTCGAAGGTACCAAAACATGCGCTCGCAAGATGATGACCATTCCGGTATCGTCACAGCGAAAACACCTAGCTTGTGCAGTTCGTGGACCGCTAGTTTATGCACTTCAGCGATGCGACTGGGATGTCCGCCTGGTCATGGTTCAACTCTGCCCAGTAGCCGAGCGGAGTTCGCATGAAAAGGTATTGAAACCGTCTCCATATGGGAACATCTATGGTTTCGAGCCGGCGCTGTTTGCTGCGCCCGTGTTCTTATGCGCCGCATCAAGGCGACACGTGTATCCCGCGTGGTATACGTGCGCTGCCTTCGGTTACACAGCACTCGCGGTTATGCTACCTCAGCAGGGCGAAGCGTATTCTCTGCTAAAGAGGCCTGTGAGCGGAAGGCGCCTGAAAACGAGCGTATTGCATCCGAGGCACGAACTTGCCGGTTCACGCGAGCAGACGGAACAACGAAGAAGGGTAGCCCATTTTTAAACACGTTTAGAACCGTGGGAACCATTTATATCTTATTGCGGCAGTTCACGCTGTAGTCCAAGCGACTATTCTATCACAAGGCCGCCCTTTGTAAGCAGCGCTGCACTCATGCATCTGCCTCCACGTTGTAAGACATCAAAAGTGACATTTTCTCTCATAGCGCCTACATTGGGTCAGCTTTTCAGCGCTCTTGGGGGGGCAGGCGAAAATTGGGGGGGGGGGGGGGGCTGCCACCCCCCCCTCCCCCCGTGCCCCCTTCTGGCGCCGCCCCTGCACAACGCTGGCGTATAGGATGCCTCGATGGTACCACTTCTCGGCAGCGACGCTGTTACCGAGGCACCATAACTCTTGATGATGATGATCATGATAATGATTATGTTTATTGGCTTATACTTTAAAATGGGGCGGCGACACAGAGTCGCCTGACAGACAGACAGACAAAGAACTTTTATTCAGGTCCTGAGGAACTGCGTTTGGACGCCCCCTTTCAGGGGGAGTCGGTAGCAGTCGCGGGCCGCTCCCACGCAGGGACCGGAAGACCGTGGCCCTCCGCCCTCTCGCAGGCCCTCTGGACAGCCCGAAGTTGAAGCGAGAGGTCGCCGCTTTTAAGGGCTTCCTCCCAGACCTCTTCGTTGTTGAACTCTGTGTCGCGTAACGCAGGACATTGCCAGAGCATGTGAGCTAATGAGCAGTACGCCTCTCCGCAGTCCGGACATTGCGGTTCGATGTTGGGCGAGAAGTGACTAAATCTGCCCCTCGAAGGGAAAGACCCCGTTTGGAGCATCCTAAAGGCCGTCGATTGCGATCGAGTGAGTCTAGGGTGAGGAGGTGGAAAAGCCCTCCGCGAAAGATGATAATGAGTCAAGATCTCGTGGAAAGTGAGGAGCGAGTCCCTGTACCTCCCGGCGTCCCCGCCTTCGAATCCGCCGGCACCGCCGCGGTGAGCGAAACCTCGCGCACGGTCATGGGCAAATTCATTGGCGTTGGGAACATCGGGATGTACGTTGGCCCCCATGTGGGCCGGGAACCATTTTATAGTGTGAAACCCGGCAGCCCCCTCGCTGCCGAGGATGGCCGCTGCTTCCCGCGAGATCGAGCCCGAAGCGAAAGCCCTAGCTGCGGACCGCGAGTCCGTGAATATATTTGGACGCGACGGGTCCTTCATTGCTATAGCGATGGCCATTTGCTCAGCCACCGTTGCCGAAACATTTCGAACCGAGGCAGAACATAGGAGTTTGCCAGTATGGTCGACAGAAACCACTGCGAAGCAATCGGAACGCTCGTACTGGGCTGCATCGACAAAGGCTGCGAGATCCCCACTATCTGCAACCGATTTTAATAATGAACGGGCCCGAGCTATGCGGCGCCCTACATTGTATTGCGGGTGGACAGAGTCGCCTATAGCCCGCTTGATGCAATCAGGTTTTATTACACTTACTGCAGTCTAGCATTTTGCCTATCTCTCCTTGATCTCTTCTTTCTTCACTAAAGCGTACCTACGTGTGTATGGCTTTAACAACCTCTTCTCTACTTCTAATGCGCCAGCATTAGGAGTGTCAAAGGGGAAAAAAGTATGTGTGTGTGAAGTGTGGGAAGCCGGTCACGTGGTATATATATAGTCATTTATATATAAGTCGTGTTGCATCAAAAATAAAGAAGACGTACGTGCACAAACGTTCTTTAGTGTATATATAAAGGCCGGACCCTGGCCGAAACGAAGAAAAGAAAGCATCGTTTGTTTCGCACGTGCGTCCTCAACCTACAAGTTCCTATTCAACTACCGGATCTCGGCAGGCTCTCACGTTATATATGTATATATATTGCTACGGGCCAGTATTTACGATGACGAAAAGGCCGCTGCTGTAAAGATGACGACGACGATTGGAGGCTCGCGCGGGCTGTTGTCTTTTGGCGGAGTGCAGCGTATTCATTTGTAAATATACTTGTATATAGCTTGTCGTGTGCGCTTTCCCAAACAACAAAGTTTATCATTGCACCAACATCCAAAACGATGATTGATATTGAATATGAACGGTTCCGCGCGATCCGTGATCGAGCGGAAAGGAAATGTACGCGACGAGCACAACGAAAAATACGGCGTCACCTTAAGAAATGGCTAAACAACGGTGGAGGACCTTCTGTTCGTCGCTGGATCCTCGAAAGCCACTGATGTGGCAGATAGTACGAAGTATTCGTGCCCCTCCTCAGCAAAACTATCCTTTCCGTGCTCTAGCACTTCGCCAATCCCTGACGGAAGTGCAGGTCGCCGAAGACTTCTGTAAGAGCGTCACCAGTACCGATATTTCAAGATGTCTCACACTGGATCGACCCGCGCCACCTCCTAAGGATGCTCGTCTTGACCTTCCTTTCACGATGCCTGAATTGGACGCTGCACTTGCTGCTTCGAGACGATCCTTTACACCTGGACCTGACCGTTATTCATATACTGCTGTATGCCACCTTGGCATGGAAGGTCGGAAAGTCCTACTGTCGTACTATAACGCCACGTGGTTATCCAGTAAAGTCCCGAAGCAGTGGAAAACCATCCGTTTGGTAGCCCTCCTAAAGCCAGGAAAAGCGCCTTACGAAATGTCATCTTACCGGTCAGAAGCTTTAGCTAGATGTGTCTGTAAAGTGATGGAACGGATGGTGCTCACTAGGTTAGAATAGTTCATGGAAAATAATGAGTTTTATCCTCAAACGATGACCAGATTTAGACGTGAACGGTCTGCTATAGACGGGGTCATTGATCTCGTGTCCACGGTAGAACACAAAAAAAGGAGACACCGACTTGTAGGAGCAGTTTTATTAGACATAAAAGGAGCCTATGACAATGTACTGCGCCAATCCATTCTTGAGATACCAGTAATTTGGGCATGGGCCACCATCTCTATATGTGGATTGAAAATTACCTAAATGGTCGCACAGTCTTCCTGTCCACGAATGATGGCGAAACAGGAAGACACGTTGTGGTCCATGGAGCGCCTCAAGGAGGAATGCTCAGCCCAACACTTTTCAATGTTGCCCTCATTGGCTTGGCGGAAATAATTCCTCATACAGTACGCATCAGTGCCTACGCAGACGATATATGCATATGGGCGTCCGCAGTCACGCGACCGCTAATTCCTGCAAGATTGCAGCGAGCTGTTTCTTTAACGTCTCAGTAACTGCAGTGCCAAGGGCTGCAACTGACCCCAGATAAGTGCGCTGCGATAGCGTTCACACGGAAGCTTATGTATCGGTATCCAGTTATGATCAATGGCAATGCAATCCCATATGTGACCCACCACAGATACCTCGGCTTTGTCATTGACCGCGGTGTTTCATGCTGTCTAAATGTTTAATAAAAAATTAACGGACTTGCTCAAGTTTTTTGCTTTCTGGCCGGTATGAAGATCTGAGCATTCGCTACTCCGGCTGTATCAGGCACTTTACGTCGGCTACATTCGGTATAGCCTGCCGGTTTTATCAAGTATGAGCCCGTCATGTTTGCTTACGCTGTAAAGTGCCAAGGCACAGATACTGAGAACATGTCTAGGTGTTCCACGTTGCACCTCAACTTATGGTAAAATTGACGAAGCTCGCGTCACCTCTTTACTTGTCTATCTACGATGCGAACCTCTTCGAGTATTCCTCCGGCTGCTGTGCCGTCACCGACGCCACCCCTTATCGACACTTCCTGACATACGGCCGGACTCAACTTCTTCAAGAGCATTTAAATGCCAAGAATCCACCATACCATCATAATTTGCCCCTGCTGACCTTCCACGTATGCCCTCATGGGTGATGTCCAAAATACGGGTACGTCTAATTATTCCCGGAATTTCTAAAAAAATAGCGAATGCTTACCGTCCCTCTACGCTTTTACAGAGGGCCCGTGAAAGAGCGGAGAAACTTGGCCTCCCGATTCCGACATGGGAGCAGCCTGCGGCGAGCCGGGGGCCCCAACGGGTTTCCGCCGGCTAGTCCCTCAGGACCTCAATAAAAGTTCACTGTCTGTCGTCTGTCTGTCTGTCTGTCTGTCTGTCTGTCTGTCTGTCTGTCTGTCTGTCTGTCTGTCTGTCTGTCTGTCTGTCTGTCTGTCTGTCTGTCTGTCTGTCTGTCTGTCTGTCTGTCTGTCTGTCTGTCTGTCTGTCTGTCTGTCTGTCTGTCTGTCTGTCTGTCTGTCTGTCTGTCTGTCTGTCTGTCTGTCTGTCTGTCTGTCTGTCTGTCTGTCTGTCTGTCTGTCTGTCTGTCTGTCTGTCTGTCTGTCTGTCTGTCTGTCTGTCTGTCTGTCTGTCTGTCTGTCTGTCTGTCTGTCTGTCTGTCTGTCTGTCTGTCTGTCTGTCTGTCTGTCTGTCTGTCTGTCTGTCTGTCTGTCCTGTCTGTCTGTCTGTCTGTCTGTCCGTCCGTCCGTCCGTCCGTCCGTCCGTCCGTCCGTCCGTCCGTCCGTCCGTCCGTCCGTCCGTCCGTCCGTCCGTCCGTCCGTCCGTCCGTCCGTCCGTCCGTCCGTCCGTCCGTCCGTCCGTCCGTCCGTCCGTCCGTCCGTCCGTCCGTCCGTCCGTCCGTCCGTCCGTCCGTCCGTCCGTCCGTCCGTCCGTCCGTCCGTCCGTCCGTCCGTCCGTCCGTCCGTCCGTCCGTCCGTCCGTCCGTCCGTCTGTCTGTCTGTCTGTCTGTCTGTCTGTCTGTCTGTCTGTCTGTCTGTCTGTCTGTCTGTCTGTCTGTCTGTCTGCTTGTCTGTCTGCTTACCGTCGGCCTCAGACATTTACCACTTGAATATATGTCGAAAGAATATGGCTCCTCGACAAATGTGTATACAGGCAGATCGATCTCTGTCGTATGCGTCTGGTGCGGCTTTCGTCATGCCTGTGCATCAATTCGTTCGACCTGTTTCGTCTGCGTAACAAGATGACTCCAACATCTACGGAACTAGTGGCAATCAGAGAGGTAGTTCACTATATTTCGCGACAGCCTCCTCAAGAATGGACAGTCTTTAGTGATGCAAAATCGGCTCTGCAACTACTTAGAGTTGTAATGAAACAAAACTCTTGCAGAGTGTTGGCTCTTCAAACTGCCGAGTGGAGAGACCGGCCACCACATTACATTTTAATGGATTCCGAGTCACTGCAGTGTACACGGCAATGTACTGGCCGATGCCGAAGCGAAAGAAGCACTCGAAGAACCAGATTCATTGCTTGTAATCGCTTTTTCAAGAGCGGATGCCAACTGCCTTCTCTCAAGTGTCATCCGAAAAGCGACAGAAGAGCACTGGGACAATCCGGATAATCGATACAGACGACTCCAGAGATGGGACCTGACCATGAAATTGAGGCTACCACCGAAAATTCAACGCAGGCGGACCAGTATTCTGCACAGACTAAGGCTGGGGGTAGCGTTTACGCGCCGATACGTGCACCTCATGCGACGCAATGAGTCTCCAGACTGTGACTTGTGCAATGTCAATGAGACTATAGGTCATGTGCTTTGTGACTGCCCTCAGGACGTGGAAAAGCGTCAAAAGTTTAGAAATGACCTTACGCGCCTCGACAGCCCACCATTGTCGGAGGATGTTATTTTAGGCCCTTGGCCAGACCTTCAATCGAGTTTTAAGGCCATCCAGGCGTTACTGGACTTTTTAAAAAGTACAGGCCCGGACTGTAGGCTTTGAGTAAACCAAATTCCTTGCGTTACATCCTCCTTTTTTTCTCGTCATCGTCACCTATCATGCGCCTCTTTCTTTCCCTCTTCCCCTTCAACCAACGCAGAGTATCGAGCTAGAGGAATGTACCTCAGGTCGACCTTTCTGCATTTCCTATCATTAAACTTTTTTCTCTCGCTCTTCCCACGTAACTTATTTGGTTGGGGTGCGAGTGTGTTACATACATATCAGTGATGGTGGGCGGACGGATTGAACGATTCTTTGTTTTACCCATAAGTATTAGCATGTACGGTTTTCAAAGCTACGGTCACCTATTCTGTTATTCTTATTAGCGCTTCAATAAACTTCCCTTTGTAGTGTGCCCGCCGAGCTCGCTCAAGTGATGGAGACGGCTAACGCTGTTTCTTCTACCTGACCATGCTCCACACTCTCCACCTCCTGGAACGATAGGCAAGGATTCAGTCAGCAGTCTATCCAAACCACCACTTTCAGTAGACACATCAGCATGTTCTGAGACTATGCGTCATTACTTGGGTCTTCTGCAGCGCCGCGAATGCCGGATTTTGCGGCTTTAGAATAAGTCGTGTCATTTATGTTCGACACTGTTTGTGTTAACGCTTCGCGCGGCTTCTTCTTGTTGCCAGTGCCTCATGGCTATAGCTCAACCGCTGCGAAGCGGTTGCTACATGCTATCGTCGCCCTGCTTTTACGGCGTAAGCATGGGCTCGTTCCAATAGCCGTTTCGGGTCGCGATGAACGTTGCGCTGCAAAGCACGAAGTCGCGGGTTCCATTCCCAGCCCATGGCGTCCGCATTCCGGTTTGGGCAGAATGAAAAAAAAAAAACACTGGTGTGCTTGCATTGGGTACACGTTAAAGAACACCAGGTAGTCGAAATTATTCCGGAGTCCCCCTCTATGGCATGCCTCATATTCAGGTGGTGGTTTTGGCACATAACCCACCAGAATTTAATTATTTAACAGATCAAGATGGCGGCATTCAAACGTTCGCCCAGGCTTTCTTTATTCTATGAGTTATCCGAGTTCGACAGCGGTATACTTGAAGCCACGATGATGAAGAAATACTCTAGTCACGATGATGAAGAAATAGAACAGTTTTACGAAGATGTTGAACTAGCAATGAGAAAGGTGCAAACTCAGTATACTTTAGTCATGGGCGACTTCAATGCAAAAGTGGGGAAAAAGCAGGTTGGTGAGCAAGCCATTGGCAACTACGGCATCGATTCTAGGAATGCAAGAGGAGAGATGTTAGTAGAATTCGCGGAAAGGAATAGGCTCCGAATAATGAATACCTTCTTCAGGAAGTGCAGCAACAGGAAGTGGACCTGGAAAAGCCCTAATGGAGAAACAAGGAATGAAATATATTTCATACTCTCTGCCGATCCAAGCATAGTGCAGGATGTAGAAGTGTTAGGTAAGGTTAAGTGCAGTGACCATAGGTTAGTGAGGTCTAGGATTTCCATCAATTTGAAGAGAGAGAGAGTGAAATTAGTCAAGAGGAAACAGGCCAACCTAGAGGCAGTAAGGGTAAAAGCAGACCAATTCAGGCTGGTGCTCGCAAACAAATATGCAGCTTTAGAACAGGAAGATGAAGATAACATAGAGCTAATGAATGAAACCGTAACTAGGCTGATCTTAGAAGCAGCAATTGAAGTGGGAGGTAAGGCACCAAAGCAACCTGTAGGGAAGCTCTCCCAAGAAACAAAGGACCTAATAAAGAAACGACAAAACATAAAAGTGTCCAACTCAAGAGATCAGATAGAATTCGCTGAACTGTCAAAACTGATCAACAAGAAGAAAGTAAGGGATATTCGAAATTATAACGTGGGAAAAATTGAGGAAGCCGTAAAATATGGACGCAGCATGAAATCAGTAAGAAGAAAACTAGGCATAGGACAAGGCAAGATGTATGCACTGAAAGATAAGCATGGTAATATCATCAGCAATTTCGATGACATAGTAAAAGCAGCAGAAGAATTCTATACTGACCTGTACAGTAGCCAAAACAGCCAAGCTACTTCCATTCGAAATAGTGATGAACCGGATACAGAAGCTCCTTCTATAACTAGCGATGAAGTTAGAAGGGCCTTGAAAGAAATGACCAGGGGAAAAGCGCCTGGAGAAGATGGAATAACAGTAGATTTAATCAAAGATGGAGGAGATATCATGCTTGAAAAGCTTGCGGCCCTTTATACGCAATGCCTCACAACTTCAAGTGTACCAGAGAGCTGGAAGAACGCCAACATTATAGTTATCCATAAGAAGGGAGACGTTAAAGAAATGAAGAATTACAGACCCATTAGCTTGATTTCAGTATTGTATAAAATATTCACCAAGATAATCTCCAATAGAATCAGGACAACACTTGACTTGACTGGACAACACCAAGAGAACAGGCTGGCTTCAGGAAGGGATATTCTACGTTGGACCATATCCACGCCATCAATCAGGTAATCGAGAAATCTGCGGAGTACAATCAACCTCTCTATATGGCTTTCATAGATTATGAAAAGGCATTCGATTCAGTAGAGATATCAGCAGTCATAGAGGCATTGCGTAATCAAGGAGTGGAGGAGGCATACGTGAATATCTTGGCAAATATCTACAAGGATTCCACAGCTACCTTGGTTCTCCACAAGAAAAGTAGAAAGATACCTATCAAGAAAGGGGTCAGGCAAGGAGACACAATCTCTCCAATGCTATTCACTGCATGCTTAGAAGAAGTATTCAAGCTCTTAGACTGGGAAGGATTAGGAGTGAGGATCGATGGAGAATATCTCAGCAACCTTCGGTTTGCAGATGACATTGTCCTATTGAGCAACAATGGAGAGGAATTACAACAAATGATTGAGGACCTTCATCGAGAAAGTGCAAGAATTGGGTTGAAGATGAATATGCAGAAGACAAAGATAATGTTCAATAGCCTGGCAAGGGAACAAGAATTCAGGATCGCCAGTCAGCCTCTAGAGTCTGTAAAGGAATATGTTTATCTAGGTCAATTACTCACAGGGGACCCTGATCATGAGAAAGAAATTTACAGAAGAATAAAATTGGGTTGGAGTGCATACGGCAGGCATTGCCAAATCCTGACTGGGAGCTTACCACTGTCGTTGAAAAGAAAAGTGTACAATCATTGCATTCTACCGGTGCTAACATATGGGGCAGAGACTTGGAGGTTAACAAAGAAGCTCGAAAACAAGTTAAGGACCGCACAAAGAGCGATGGAACGAAAAATCTTAGGAGTAACGTTAAGAGACAGGAAGAGAGCGGTGTGGATCAGAGAACAAACGGGGGTAGACGATATTCTAGTTGACATTAAGCGGAAGAAATGGAGCTGGGCAGGCCATGTAATGCGTAGGATGGATAACCGGTGGACCATTAGGGTTACAGAATGGATACCAAGAGAAGGGAAGCGCAGTCGAGGACGGCAGAAAGTCAGGTGGGATGATGAGGTTAGGAAATTTGCAGGCGCAAGTTGGAATACGCTAGTGCAAGACAGGGGTAATTGGAGATCGCAGGGAGAGGCCTTCGTCCTGCAGTGGACATAAATATAGGCTGATGATGATGATGATGATGATACTTGAAGCTCCATTTTTTATCACCGACAATTCCAGGTGTTTTTTTTACAGCGTAAGCTGTTATGGGCTCATTCCAATAGCCGTTTCGTGTCGCGCTGATTCCACCGCCGGTGGTCGCGTAACCGCTATCGCCGGAAACGCGAAAAAGTACCCGATTCCCGCCTTGATCGAACCCGCGCCTGCTGCGTGGGAGCCGGATACTCTACCACTGAGCCACGCAAGCGCTTGCTATCGGGCGGCGGAAACTAGTATAAGGCAAGCACGCAGGGGGAGACGACTCGAGCCTCCGCCACTATGGTGGCGCCATCTAGGTAAGATGCCTGCAAACGCAGCGTCCACAGGCGCAGACGACGATATGCGATTCAGACGAGCCGCGCAATCAACACGCTCTCGAGCTGCCTTGCCTCCGCCAGTATGGTGGCGCCATCTAGTTAATGTACCTGCAAACGCGGCGCGCCCGAAATGTAAGTTGCAGTTGTAAGGTTTGATCGGGGTCAGCAGATTGCTGTGCAGAGAGAATTACAAGCCGCAGCTCGCCGTCGACGCCGGGCGGACAGTTCAGATCGTTCTCGTCCAAACGAGGCGAACAGACTGCCGCGAAGACCCTGCTGTGCGTGGTGCCCAAATTGGAGCTACTCTTGAGTTGCTCCACCTAGAGCACTGCACGGGCCCAATTTTACATCGGGCTGCCTGCCTGAGGCCGACCAAAAGATTTATGGCGAGACCCGGGCCCGGCCCGGGCCCGGAAATAATCTACGTTACCCGCCCAGCCCGGCCCGCCATTCGTTTACCTTAGGCCCGAGCCCGGCCCGAGCCCGACTCGACACCAGCCCGAACGCGGCCCGAGACCGAAAAAAACCACCAAGTGCCATTAAAAAATAATATAAAGAGGAGAATGACAGGAATTTATTCTTACATCATAAATACATGTCATATGCAATTATGAACACCACTTTAGCGGTCTGAACGCAAATACCAGCGCGCAAAGTAGTACGAGTGACCCTGCCGAGCAGTATCGCCAGCAGTTTCCAACGGCGCGACTTTAATGCGGCCCAATCGACTTCTATCGCCACCCGACGCGGTGGCTCAGTCAGCTAAAGCGTTGCGCTGCTGAGCACGAGATCGTATCCCGGCCGCGGCGGCCGCATTTCGATGGAGGCGAAATGCAAAAATGCCCGTGTGCTTGCGTTGTAGTGCACGCTAAAGAACACCAGGTGGTCAAAATTAATCCGGAGTCCCCCACTACGGGCTGCCTCATAATCACAACTGGTTTTGGCATGTAAAACTCCAGAAAGATGAAGATGACTTCTATCGCCACGCCGCCACAGTATTTTTCCACGTCGGACGCCTCACTGCAAAGCATGCGCCGCCCCAGCCGCTTGCCCCACTAAACCGTATTCTAGTACACTATAGCCGAAGCGCAGCCACGACCGGTCGTGAGCGCAGCGCATGGATGGAGTAAATGGAGAAAGAAAGCTTCTCGTCCCTCCGTGGTGCAGCGTAATGCACTGCTGCTAGGCGGCCAGCTGAGAACATGCGTGCAATCATGGATGGACGCAGTGCCATATTTCAGCCGCGTGACGAATTATCTTATCTTACCAGTCATCGTTTTACCAATTCGCCTTAGACGAATCAGCAAGTCGCCAACGCGCTTACACCGCGCTGAAACCATTAATTACATTGATTTAGGTAAGGAATACAATGGCATCCTTTGGTTTGAGGCGACTTCGGTCTTTCTGGACTTTTACATTCTGTGGAAATAGCAAAAAATACGACGGAAGAAGAAAAGGGAAGTACACAGGAGTAGCACTGCTAGCTTCCAGCTGCGCCGGGGCAACAGGTTTTTCAGAGTCGAGACGCGTGAGGATAACTCGCTGCAAGTTACATGCACACCAACAGAAAGTCCGAGCCCGGCCCGGGCCCGGGTCAAAAAGCCCATGCCGTTCCCGAGCCCGGCCCGAGCCCGTGAAACAACTGCCCTACCCGGCCCACGGGCCGGGCCGGGCCCGAGATTTCGGGTAAGCCCGAGCCCGTGCAGTGCTCTAGCTCCACCAGCTTACGCTGTGACTGTGCTGCGTGCGCCGCGCAGGCCTGTGACTTTTTTTTTTCATTGTACGGCGGCTGCATTCGGAGCTTCTATCTGTTTTGTCGAATGAGCTCTTCTTCCTCGGCGATGAGAAATTCCTTCGGCTAATGGTCGTGTCATCCCTGTGGTTCCTGTGATGGACACCAGAAACGTGTTCTCCGGCCGGCTTGATTTTGGCAGGCGAATGCACCGGTACTTATTGCCAGCAATATCACGTATATACACTGAATGTAATTATTCCTGACTGATTTCGGTCTCAATGTTTAACATGCAATGTATATGCAATGTGTGACATGCAATGTATATATGTATACTTACCTGCCCCATAACCATAGACGTTTAGATATACATCGTTTGCGCGTCTTCGGGCATCAATATTGTTGACAATGTAAGTCAATGAAGTCAGTTTCATGGACTAGTATAGAGTGCACCTTGCAAGCATCTTCCAGACCGTTTACGTAGTATACATTGCATACAAGCGCTATAGAATTTTATTCGATCATAAAGCAATAAATTTTATCTAAACAAACCACTGACCTCGACGTGATAATTATTAATTATAAGACGGGTACACGAAACGAAAACGAATGTTACGGAATACGAACAAAATAAATGCGCCGATGTTTAGAATATCGCCGGTGTTTTAAAGCAAGTGCAGTTTTACTCATTCGTAGGTAAATCACCACAACGTTTTCTTTTTTAACAACGCAGGCAGGCAGGCAGGAGCCGTGTCTATATCGGGCGAAGCGAGCGCGCACCAGCGCCGCCGCTTACTAGGCAACGCGAGGTGACGTCATCGCTACTGCTTTGGTGCATGCGCGGCTAGGCAACGCGGGCGGTTGCCTCGTTGGTGCTGCTACACTTTGTTTCTCTTTATATCTCACTTTCATTTTCTCTTTCCCTCTCCCGAGCATTGCGCACGCCGCGCGCACGCTCTCCTTCGCTCTCCTTAACGTCCCATGTCAAGGCAACAAGTGCACGGCACGGAGAGGAGGCGAGGCAGACGCCGCTCCGCGAGGTGGTTGCTAGGCAACGCAGTGACGTCATAGCTCGGCGAGGTTTTGCGACAGCAGGCGCCACTTTTTACGGTTAGCTAGAACAGCTTGGCTAATGGAATGCTTCAGACAAACTTACCCACAACGGGCGGCCGAGCGATGCCTCCCAATGCAGCGATGAACGCCAGGACGCCATAGGCCATTGGCAGGTTTTTCGTCCCGAGCTCCTTAGATAGGGTTTCTGACGTTCCAACCAGAACGTAGCCTCCGGGTAGTCCCAGAAGAGCAGACACTGCCAAGAACACGAGCCTTCCTGAGACGCACGGCATAAAGACCGAAATGACGGCAAGCGAGATATAGCACAAAGTCAGCAGGGACGCCGTGGACGTGACTCCGTAATCAGTCAAGAAAGGTACGAAGAACCGGCCGACTGTGTCCATGGCTGACAAGATTGACAGGGCGAGGACTGACTGGCTGACCGGCACGCCAATATCCTCGCCGAGGTCGAACATGACCGTGAGATAAGAGTCCACAAAGAAGGCGCACGTGAAAAAGCTGAAAGTGTGGAAGTACATCCGTGGTGCGGACAGAACTTCCTTCAAGCTGCTCAACGCCGAGGACGGTGCTTCGACAGTCGCATTCTGCGTGTCTCCGGGAGCAGACAAGCCAATCACGCTTACTACAGTTCCTCTCCGCGAAAACGCGTCGTTACGCGACGCACTTTTGGACGCGAACATGGATCCGGCAACGCTCATCACGGTTCCCCTTCTTTCCATTGCTACGTTCCTTGGTGAAACCGTCGAAGCGATTGAAGATACTCGTCCGTTCGATGCCACGTCGCTGACGCTGCTGGCGAACGTACTTCGCCTCGATGCGTTGGAAGGACGGTGATCGGACATCAGCGGCCACGGTTTCGCGGACAAACGGCCGTCGGCATTGACACTCGACGTGGTTCCCTTTGAAGCTGGTACTCGACTCGGGTTTATCATTGTATCTCGTCTGACTCTGTTGTGGTTCGTGATGCTTATCGCAGTTGGGCGCCGTTTTCCGCCCGCTGAGCGGCGGCATGCTTTCACTGTATGACCGTCGCAGGACTCGCCGTTGCGTGTGGCCGGAGAGACAAGCTGAACGCCTCCATTTGCAACCTGCGAATTTAATAATGTGCTCGTTACGATGGTGGTATACTGCTAAGTGGTATCGATTAGTAAACGTGACTTGAGAAAAAACAAGATAACTAAGCACTTGATCGATGCTTTATACTCCATCGCAAACTGTGTTTATTAATCGCCTTCCCCTTCATAAATGAATCGTGCGTCCTCGCGCGGAAACTCAATCCAAGAAAGAGGAAGCACTGCACGCGGTTTCCCTACTAAGTAATGAATCCCTGGTCTGAAACACACCTCTGGCTGTAGAATGGCGGGCAAAAAGCTACGCTTTCTGGCTCCTTTCTCAATCGTTAAGTATTTTCGTGCACTTTTCTTCAAGAACACTTTTCTTTAGAGCTTTCTTCTGAGTATTTTCCTCGAGGCTGCAGTAAACCTCATTGTTGTGCCATGGTTTTTAATTGGCCTATAGGCTCCCTACACTGTTTTACACGGCCAGTACATTGCATGGTTCAGTTTTAGGCTACCTGTCAAAAGGCTGCGAAGGTCGAGCGTTTCGCGCACGAAGCGATGTGTAAATGTCTAAAGTCTGTTGTTCAGTGGACCAAAGTACCTCCGGCTGAATTCCCAAAGCTTTTTGTTCGCAAGTGCTGCTCGAGATTGGTCACCCGCTTCCACTACCTTATGTACAACACCACGATTGGCTGGCATTCGCTCTTACGAACATTATAGTTTAAGAACTATGGGCCCAGGAGTGGTGTAATTTGCGCTTACGAACTATTCTAGCGTAAGATATTTTCGTTAATACGGTTCCTTATGTTTACCTGCATTTGTACGCTTGGAAGGGATCCCGCTTGCATTATGCTCACCCGACGATGAGGTGTACTGAGGGCGTCACCCATAGTTATATGCTAAAGCGCGATGATGGTGCTTTTTGGCGGGCGTCGAGGCTCGTATTAACAAAAATCTCTGATGCTCGAATTGTTCGTAAGAAAAAAAAAATACAGCCAATATGAATGTTTGACATATTCTTGCCACGCCGACATGCCAATGGAACAGCGCACTTACGAACGAAAAGGTTTGCGAAGTCCTGATTTTCCAATTTTGATTTTCTGGGTGAAACTGGCAAGAATTTATCAGGCCACAGAAACAATCGGCATGACTTTTTGTTACGCCTTGAACTACTTTCCTTGGAATATGTGCTATTTTTTCATTTTGTGCTAGCGTTGTTATTGTATTCTTTATATTGTCACGCGCTAAGGCAAGCGCAAGCAACAGTACCAGCAGCCAGACACGAAGAATGCCAGACACGAAGGAAGACGGTTCTCCAGCTGGCGCGGGATCTTCGACTTCGTCATCTTCTCCGTTCTTGCTGGGCACCCAATGATGATTGTTGGCTGGCTCAAAACACCAGGTGGCATTATTCCCCCTCCCAATGAAGCATCGACTCGATGCTCAAACAGAAGACGTACATGAAAAGTACACAAATGAGGTAAGACGCACAAAAAAAATGTAAACGTGCTAGCCCAGATACGGACATGCACACTAGGCAAAAAATGCGTTCTGTGGTCGGGAAAAACAATTCGCTTCGGAGTTCTTCGGAGGACGATGCGACTACAGCAAAAAGTTTGTTCAACAGTACGCTATGTAAACATCACCGTGTAAAATACGGCTTGAGGCGGACGACATGTACAATCTCTGCACGGGGTAATCGGCGCTTGGACGATGGCAGGTCTCCGTCAGGAATCACTTCATAGTTCACGTCGCTAACACGCCTTAGCACTGTGTACGGTCCGAAGTACTTGCTCAGGAGTTTCTCGCTGAGGCCTCGCCGTCTAATGGGGGTCCAAACCCAAACTTGGTCGCCGGGCTCATAGGTAACTTGTTGATGGTGGAGATTGTACCTTATTGCATCTGTAGACTGCTGCTGTCTTATGTGCACACGGGCCAGTTGACGTGCTTCCTCGGCGCGCTGAATGTACTCCTCGACGTCAGGAGCTAACTGGTCGAGCTCATCGATGTCGTCATACGGAATCATGGCGTCGAGCATAGTTTGGACATCTCGACCATAAACGAGACGAAACGGCGTGAATCGTGTAGTTTCCTGCGTGGCAGTGTTGTACGCAAACATTACGTACGGCAGGATTTCGTCCCACGTTTTGTGTTGCACATCCACGTACATAGATATCATGTCTGCCAGTGTTTTGTTTAGTCTTTCCGTCAAGCCGTTAGTCTGAGGGTGGTATGCAGTGGCCTTTCGATGACTCGTATAACTCAACTTGAAGATGTCGTCCAGGAGCTTCGCCGTAAATGCGGTCCCTCGGTCAGTGATGATGAATGACGGTGCGCCATGCCGAAGCACAATGTGATGCATAAAAAACTGGGCAACCTCAGATGCTGTCCCGCGTGGTAGTGCCTTCGTCTCAGCGTAACGCGTCGAGTAATCAGTTGCGACAATGATCCACTTATTGCCGGAGGAAGACAAGGGAAAAGGGCCAAGAAGGTCCATTCCAACTTGATCAAACGGCGTACGCGGAGGGTCGATGGGTTGTAGAAGGCCTGCAGGCTTGAAGGGGGGTGACTTGCAGCACTGGCATTCACGACATCCTTTCACGTAGCGTTTGACGCAAGCAGTCAGTCTAGGCCAGTAGTACAGCTTTCGTACCCTGTCCAGAGTCCTTGAGTAGCCCAAGTGACCAGATGTCGGCTCGTCGTGGCAGGCTAATAGAATGTCGTCGCGAAGGGCTTGAGGCACTACTAGAAGATGTGGTTTGTCGCCGGCACCTGTGTTTCTTTTGTATAAGATGCCCTCTCGTAGGCAAAACGACGACAACCGTTGCGAAATCGAGCGAGGAATGGACGCGATGCCGCCTTCTAAGTGAGAGATGATGGGCCTTAACTCAGTGTCCGATCGCTGTTTAGCGAGCAGATCCGGCCCGCTGAGGGCTCCCAGGAAGGCGCTGTCATCTTCCTCGTCAGGATTCTCAGATTCAACAGGTGCTCGTGATAGCGTGTCAGCATCTTCATGTTTTCTGCCTGACTTGTGCACGATGGTGATGTTAAATTCCTGGAGTCGTAGACTCCAACGCGCTAATCGTCCAGAAGGGTCTCGAAGGTTGGCCAACCAGCATAAAGCGTGATGATCAGTCACAACTTTAAATGGCCGCCCGTAGAGATACGGCCTAAACTTTGTAGTAGCCCAAATGACCGCGAGGCACTCCTTCTCTGTGGTGGAATAATTGGACTCGGCGCGTGACAGAGTGCGGCTCGCGTAGGCTATAACTCGTTCAGTCCCGTCTTGCCTTTGCACCAGGATAGCTCCGAGACCGATATTGCTGGCGTCAGTGCGTACTTCTGTGTCGGCGTCCTCATCGAAATGACCAAGCACGGGAGGAGAAGACAATCGACGTTGTAGCTCCGCAAAGGCGGTCTGTTGTTCATCAGTCCAGAGGAATGGCACGTCGTCACGCGTAAGGCGAAATAGCGGCTCTGCAATCTTCGAAAAATTTTCAATGAAGCGGCGATAATATGCGCACAAGCCCAAAAATCGTCTGACACTTTTCTTGTCTGTTGGAGCTGGAAAAGCAGCTACGGCAGCAGTCTTCTCGGGATCGGGCCGAACACCTGCCGCGCTCACGACGTGTCCGAGAAACTTCAGTTCCTCGTAACCAAAATGGCATTTCTCTGGCTTGAGGGTAAGGTCAGCCGATCGAATGGCTTCGAGTACATTCCGAAGGCGTCGAAGGTGCTCGTCAAAAGATTCCGAAAAGACAACGACATCATCGAGATAGACGAGGCAGCTTTTCCATTTGAGGTCAGCGAGAACGGTATCCATCATTCGCTGGAATGTGGCTGGAGCGGAACAGAGGCCGAAAGGGAGTACTCGAAATTCGTCAAGGCCGTCCGGAGTAACAAAGGCAGTTTTTTCGCGGTCCCGCTCATCTACTTCAATTTGCCAGTAGCCACTTTTCAGATCGATAGAGGAGAAATACTTTGCACGCCTCAGCCTGTCCAGAGAATCGTCGACACGAGGCAACGGGTACACGTCCTTCCTTGTGACGTTATTTAGCTTCCGGTAGTCAACACAAAACCGAAGCGTGCCATCTTTCTTTTTAACAAGCACGACTGGCGATGACCAGGGACTGCATGAAGGCTGTATTACGCCGTCTTGAAGCATTTCCTTCACCTGCGTTTGAATGGCATGTCGTTCGGTTTGGGAGACACGATAAGGCCGTTGCCGTATGGGGTGCGCGTCGTCATAGGTGATGATACGGTGTTTCGTAATCGCCGTTTGACGTATCTTCGAAGACCGTGCAAAGCAAGAGTGAAACTCGAGTAACAGCTCGCGCAAGGGTTGTTTGTTGTCTTCAGGAAGCGTTGGACTAATGTCGACGTTGCGTAAAGGTGCTTCAGCAGTGTCAACTGCCTCGGAAACAAAACATTCAGTGACATCGGCGATTGGGTCGGCGTAGGCGATGACAGTACCGGGGAAAAGGTGGCGGTGTTCGTAGCTGAAGTTCGTGACAAGAACGTCAGAGTGGCCATCATGAAGATCAATAAGGCTTCTTGCTACGCAAACACCTTGAGAAAGCAGGAGCGAGTGATTGCTTTCTGCGACCGCTTCACCGTGTAAGAGCCTGTCACATGCCACTTGAACCACGACACTTGCACGCGGTGGTAACGTGACAGCGTCGTCGGTAACACGAAGAGGTGCTCGAGGGTGGATGGTGTTGGTCGTCGCTGCGGCGCTCTTTGTCGAGAAAGTGACGAGGCGTTGGCGAATGTCGATGATAGCTCCGTGCTCCCTGAGAAAGTCCATGCCGATGATTAGGTCTCGAGAACACTGAGCGAGAATGCTCAAACTGGCAACAAATGTAGAGCCGCGAATCTCTATTCGTGCCGTGCACATGCCGAGTGGTGTGACAATGTGCCCACCAGCTGTACGAACTGGCGTTCGATTCCAAGGCGTCGTCACTTTCTTTAGAAGGGTGGCCAGGTTTTCGCTGATTATTGAATAATCCGCTCCAGTGTCCACTAAAGCAGTCAATTCACGACCGTCGAGCAATACAGGAATGTCCAAGGAAATTTTTCTTCCGTAATCAGCAGGTACTGTCGTCGTCGATGTATCGTCGATCCGCGTACGCGTCAGCAGGGGTCCTTGAGCACGTCCAGACTGAGCGGCCTCGCCCCCGAAGGCCGCTGTGGTTAGTTTTCCCGGCGCGGGCTGGGCGACCGACCCGGCACCACGCTCGAATATGTACGGCGAGTCGGAGAAAACCGCCGCGGCGAAGGGGAGCGTGACTGGTGTCGAGCTGATGAGGATCCGCGCTGCTGGGCAACGTATTCTTCAATTGCAGGAGGACGCTGGCCGAACCTAGGTCGCGGCGAGTTTGTTGGGAATCCGCGTAGTCCGAGCTCTCGATATGAGCACTGTCGGTAGACATGCCCAGCTTCGCCACAGTGAAAGCAAAGGGGACGGCGATCAGGTGCCCGCCACACGTCTGATTTTCTTGGGGCCTCCTGTCGGTTGTCGTGGTAATACGAGGCCGCTTGGTCGGGCGGTAGTATGGCCGGGGGCGCGGTGCGAAACGGGGAAGAAGGTGGTGCAGGTTGCCGCAAAGCTTGCGAATATGACATACGGGGGCTGTTAGTTCTTACCGGTTGAGCTTCCGTGTTGAAGGGTGGTTCTCTTAGCGCATGCTGGACTTCGTCACGGACAACGCTGGACAAAGAGCTGAGCGTCGGCTGTGAAGGTACCGACAGTTTCTGGAGTTCTTCGCGGATGACGGAACGGATGAGCTCTCGGAAGAAATCGACGTGGCCCCCGAGAGCTCCGAAGAAGTCCGTAGGTGAGGCAGCGTTCACTTGGCGTTCGTATGATGTTGCCCGCTGCCGAAGAGTCTGTTCCATGGTGACGGCCTCGGAAAGAAATTCTGACACAGTCTTGGGAGGACTGCGTACGAGACCACCGAACAGCTGCTCTTTCACTCCGCGCATCAGGTACCGCACCTTCTTTTCTTCTGACATGCTGGGGTCGGCTCGTCGAAAGAGACGCGTCATGTCCTCGACATACATTGCGACACCTTCGTTCGGCATTTGAATACGGGACTGGAGATCACGCTCAGCTCGTTCTCGGCGATCAGGGCTCGCATAGGTCTCAAAAAGACGGCGTTTGAATTCTTCCCATGAAGTTAGGGTATCTGCACGGTTCTCATACCAAACACGTGCGCCATCGTTAAGGCTGAAATATCCGTTTTTCAGTTTGTCTACATCGTCCCACTTGTTGAACGCGGCAACACGTTCATAGTGCACCAGCCAATCTTCAACATCCTCATGCATGGCACCGTGGAAGGGATTCGGTGTTCGCGGATTGAGTAGCGTACAATGAATCGGCGTAGTACCTTTCATACCGGTTGGGGTGGTCGGAGCTGCCATTGTCTCTGGGAGGAGTCCAAACTCAGGGGCTTGTCCACGGATCCTTCTGCTGGCGCGGTGTACAGGCGTAACCACCGGTACGGGACTGGAGCTCCTGCTGCTCGGAGGGGTTTGGTGCATAGATTAGATTACCCAGCACCTCCACCAGTTTGTCACGCGCTAAGGCAAGCGCAAGCAACAGTACCAGCAGCCAGACACGAAGAATGCCAGACACGAAGGAAGACGGTTCTCCAGCTGGCGCGGGATCTTCGACTTCGTCGTCTTCTCCGTTCTTGCTGGGCACCCAATGATGATTGTTGGCTGGCTCAAAACACCAGGTGGCAATATTATACTTTCATTGAATGCTGATTTCACGTTTCTGCCATAATTTCTATTTATATCCGTATTTTTGTCTTATACTTCTTTTACGCAGTTCATTTTTTTCTACAGTTTTGACATCATTTAAATTGTTTAATGTACCTAAGTAATATTTGTACGACATATTGTTACGTGGAAGCGCATTTACAAGGGGTAATAAGCACTGGCCAACATGGAAGCCAGCCGACATCAAACAAGGCACGTCGTCGTCCCAGATCAGCCAGAGGCCGCCTCTGTATCCGTCCGACTACATCGAAGTATCAACGTCATCTTCTTACAACAACACGTAACGTGACTCCCGGCGGCAAAAGCGCCAGCCCGGCGGCAAAAGCGCCAGCCCGGCGGCAAAAGCGCCGGCCCGGCGCCACTAAGGACCCACATCAGAGGAAGGGTGGTAATGCTTGAGACTCGAAAAGTGGACGACGTTGCTGGCCAACGCAACAGAAGATGTAGTCGGATTGGCTACAGTGCCTGGAAGTACATTCTAGGCACTGTAGATTGGCGGACACAATCTCGTACACGATGTCAGTCACTTGTCGAAGGACGTGGTATGGGCTCGTGTACCGAGGAAGGAGTTTTAAAGCGAAAGGTTTACTAAGGACGTCGATGCGAGTTTCGCCGTCGCCAGCAATTTGACCTTGATTTGATAACAGCTGCGCCGTAGCCTTGGCAATGCATCACGTGACTCGCCACGCCGAACTCGCCCGCTTTGCGCATGCGCTCTCCGCAGCTATGCCGCTGCCTGACCACGTGAGTCGCCGCGCGCCTGGCTAAGAGGAGCGCAGCGCTCGCCTAAAAAATAGTCCGTGCGAGTTGGCCATGGATGAGAGCGAGGCCAGGCCATCTTCTCTGAGGGTTGCGCAGGAGCGGGAGGCTTTCAGCCGTCGTCGGCATGCGGGGTCTGACCACCCCGCGGATATCGGCCGGCGAGCTGCTTCACTGGAGAGGGTCCGGAATGCCAAGCGCGCGAAGCTAGCGTCGGAAACGTTCGGCTCTCAAAACGCCGGAAGTGGCACCACAACCGTAGACAAAGGCAGTCTATGGACAAAAATAAAACAGTAAAACCAAGCTGTCACTTTACATGTCAAAGTTTAACTGAGCTAATCCTCAGCAATTTTTTGAGAAAGGCCCACACGTCGGGAGGGGGTCCAAAGCAGCACGAGGGCACCGGTGCAAAACGTTCGTCGCGGTGTCGCTAGTCGTAAAGGCGCTTCTGATTGTCTTGGGAGTCTTGGTTGTACGGGTTATCTCCCGCACGTAATCAGCACGGACGATATCGTCGCGTGCATATTCGCTAGTCGAGGTTGCAGGTGCGGGAAGAAATGTGTCCAACGGGGAAGTTGGTTCCCGCCCAAACAATAGGTAAAATGGAGAGTATCCAGCAGTGTCGTGGCGAGACGAATTATATGTGAGCGTCATGTATGGCAGTGCATGGTCCCAATAACAGGGGTCAGCCGACACGTACTTGGAGAGCATATATGTTAAGGTCCGGTTCAAGCACTCGGTGAGCCCGTTCGACTAGGGATAGTAGGACGCGGTAATCTTGTGCTGCGTGGAGCAGGAGCGCAGGGTATCGTCTATCACTTTCGACAGGAAGGTACGGCCTTGGTCAGTCAACAATTGACGTGGGGCACCATGTAATAAAATTACATTACGCAGGAGAAAGTCCGCCACGTCTGTAGCATAGCTGGTTGCCAGCGCTCATGTCATTGCGTAGCGCGTCGCGTAATCAGTAGCGACGGCAACCCCTTTGTTTCCTGAAGCAGATGTAGGAAAGGGTCAGAGAAGGTCCAAACCGACACAGAAGAAGGGCTGAGGTGGGACGTCTATGGGTGGAAGATGCCCAGCAGCAAGCGTAGATGATTTCGTTCGACTTTGACAGAGTTCACAGGCGCTGACACAACGCCGCACTGAGCGGGCTAGGCCAGGCCAATAGAAGCGACGGCGCACGCGGTCATGTGTGCCAGTAACAGCAAGGTGGCGAGCGGTTGGGGCGTCGTGAAGCTCACGAAAAACTGTTGAGGGCAGATAAGACGGTACAACTAGGAGGTGGTCAGGACCATCAGGGTACACGTTACGCTGATATAAGGTACTCTCCTGCAGGGTGAACATGCGCACAGAGTCGTTGCTGGGAAAGGATTCCAGGCGCTCGATTATTAAATGCGAAGCATTTCTTGCCGGCGGCTCTGTCTGTTATCCCGCGTCCCACACCCCCACAGCGCATGCGCGTCCCCTCCCCCTCTCACTCCTCCCCTACGCTCCCCCCTTTCTCTCCTCTAGGAATCCTGTACGGAGCGGCGCCCGCGTCCAACACCCCCACAGCGCTTGCGCGTCCCCCCCTCTCTCTCCTCTCCTACGCTCCCCCCTTTCTCTCCTCTAGGAATACTATACAGAGCGGCGCCCACGTGCCACACCCCTACAGCGCATGCGCGTCCCCTCCCCCTCTCTCCTCTTCTACGCTCCCCCCTTTCTCCTCTAGGAAGGCGGAGCGGCGCGCTCGACAGGTGGTGCGACAGCTGCATACTCCGCTGGGGGCGCCACGGTACTTCCGCGGTATGAAAATGACGGAACGCGCGCGCCTCATTCTCTCTCCTGTGCAGCGCCGCGATGAGCTCTCGGGCCACTGCCGCGAAACCATCTCCCGCTGCTTCGCATCCACACATGGTTCCCTTTAGCTGGAGATGGAGTAATTTTTTTTCTCTTGAGGAGGCATCCTGACGCTGTTCGCCGGCGATGTTAAGCAACTGGCTCACAGAAAAGACGCAGTCGAGGGAATCAGTGCGCGAAGAGTCACAGTCGGCCACAGGGAAGCGGGACAAACAACCTGCATCTTTGTGCAGGCACCCAGTCTTGTATACGACCGTGCAGGTATACTCTTTCAGGCGCAGTGCCCGTCGTGCGAGTCTGGCTGTAGGATCTTTCAAAGAGCCAAGCCAATAGAGGGCATGGTGGTCGGAAACTACAGTTATCGGTCGGCCGAATAGATAAGGGCGGAATTTTACAACTGCCTATACAAGAGCTTGGCAGTCACGTTCTGTAATTGAGTAATTTCGCTTCGATGCGGAAAGCAGCCTGCTGGAATAAACGTTGACACAGTTCGTTCCACGTTCACGTTGGACCAAGGCAGCGCCCATTCCATAACCACTCGTGTCAGTGCTGACTTCGGTTAGGGCTGAAGGGTCGAAGTGGGCCAAAATGGGAGGTGTTGTGAGGAGGGTAGTTAACTCGGAGAAAGTCGCGGTTTTTGCAGGACCCCAGGTAAAAGGGGCGTCTTGTTTAAGATCTGTGAGCGGTTTCGCAATCACGGCAATGTTCTTCACAAACTGGCAAAAATAGGAGCAGAGCCCCACAAATTTGCGAACATCTTTGGCAGACTGGTGCACAGGGAAGTCTTTCACGGCTCGAATCTTCTGTGGGTCAGGTTGTACGCCGGCAGCGCCCACAATATGGCCGAGCATCGTAATTCGGCGACGGCCAAAACGGCACTTCGACAAATTCAGCTGAAGTCCGGCACGAAGGAACACGTCAAGAATTGCTGAGAGTCTCTCAAGGTGGGCATCAAACGTAGGCCAAAACACAATTACATCGTCTAAATAACACAAGCATGTATACAATTTGAACCCATGAAGCGGGAGAGTCCATCATTCGCTCGAATGAGGCTGGGGCATTACACAGACCGAAAGGCATGACCTTGAACTGGTAAACCCATCTGGAGTTACAAAAGACGTTTTCTCTTGGTCCATTGGGTCCGCAGCAATCTGCCAATATCCAGATATAAGGTCGATAGAAGAGAAGTAATCGGCACCGTACAGACAATCGAGAGCATCATCACGCGTATAACTGGTAAGCGTCTTTCTTCGTAATGTTGTTGAGGTGGTGATAGCCCACACAAAAGCG
>NC_051156.1:88092760-88127978 GCF_013339745.2 Dermacentor silvarum | reverse complement strand
CACAGATCTGAGAAACATGTTAGGTGTTCCACGTTACCTCAACTATGGTAAAAATGACGAAGATCGCTCATCTTTTACTTGTCTTCTACGATGCGAACCTCGGAGATTCCTCCGGCTGCTGTGCCGTCACCGACGCCACCCCTTATCGACACTTCCTGACATACGGCCGGACTCTATTTTTTCAAGAGCATTAAATGCCAAGAATCCACCATACTGTCACGTAGTAGTGACGATGAAGCAAACAGTCGTAAAACTGGGGAATGACGAAACTGATTCTTTATTGGGCGAACCTGTGCCCACAAAAGCAAGTTACACTTGAAGCACAACGATAGCGGCGAACACAGTCGGCGATCGTCGAAATCTGATCAGCGGCGAAACGCGTCAGCTTTTTATACCTGAGTCATCGAAGGTTCCAGATTAATCCCTGATGCCCGCGTGTCTTCCAGAAAGTTCTAGACAATTCGCGTCGCTCATACAATCAGATTACATGGGCGTCGGTGGCCACAGACGACGGATAGAAGCATCGATAACGTCCGAGAAGCTTCCAATGCAGGCGCGTCCTGCGCCGAGCGATAACGTTTAACATTTGTCAGCCAATGTTGAAAGCGGCCACCAGTGAAAGATAAACATGTGTACGTGTCAATACCCTCCCTTAAAAAGCATCGTCCCGATGCTACAAACAAACACGAAAGCGAAAACAAACCATGCGTAATAAACAAAATAACAAAAGACAATAACAAAGTAACAAAGTACCTAAGTTTGTCAGCGGGCGTGGAAAGGCTTAAGACGCACCACGTGGATGACTTCAGGTCGTGCCCGGCGCCGCTGTGATTGCGAAATGCCGTCTGGCACGACCTCATAGTCCAGTGCGCCAATACGTCGGGTGATCTTATATGGTCCGAATATGCGACGTAACAGCTTCTCGCTAAGTCCTCGTCGGCGTATCGGAGTCCAGACCCAAACACGGTCACCGGGCTGGTACTCGACGTAGCGTCGTCGAAGGTTGTAGTGTCGGCTGTCGGTCCTCTGCTGGTTCTTGATGCGCAGGCGGGCGAGCTGTCGACCTTCTTCGGCACGCTGCAAATAGGTGGCAACGTCGAGATTTCTTCGTCGGTGACGGCCGGTAGCATAGCGCCAAGCGTCGTTACCGGGTTCCTTCCTTAGACCAGGCTGAACGGCGCCATGTGCGTCGTTTCTTGCACGGCCGTGTTGTAGGCGAAGGTCGCGTACGGAAGGATGGCATCCCACGTCTTGTGCTCGACGTTGACGTACACCGCAGCATGTCGGCGATGGTCTTATTTAGGCGATCAGTAAGGCCATACGCCTGCGGGTGGTAGGCGGTGGTCCGGCGATGGCTTGTGTGGCTGTATCGCAGGATGGCTTGAGTTAGTTCTGCCGTAAAGGCAGTACCTCTGTCGGTGATGAGGACTTCTGGGGCACCGTGACGCAGGAGGATGTTCTCAACGAAGAATCGGGCTACCTCGGCAGCACTGCCTTTGGGCAAGGCTTTTGTTTCGGCGTAGCGGGTGAGGTAGTCCGTAGCTACGACGATTCATTTATTCCCGGACGTCGACGTCGGAAAAGGCCCCAGTAAGTCCATCCCAATCTGCTGGAACGGTCGGCGAGGTGGCTCGATCGGCTGTAGAAGTCCGGCTGGCCTTGTCGGTGGTGTTTTGCGTCGCTGACAGTCTCGGCATGTCCTTACGTAATGGGCGACGTCGGCAGAGAGGCGAGGCCAGTAGTATTTTTCTTGTATCCTCGCGAGCGTGCGGGAAAAACCGAGGTGTCCAGCCGTTGGGTCGTCATGGAGAGCTTGCAGAACCTCTGGACGCAATGCTGAGGGTACCACGAGGAGGTAGTTGGCTCGGAGAGGCGAGAAGTTCTTCTTTAGGAGAATGTCGTTTTGCAAGAAAAACGACGCCAATCCTCGCCTGAACACCTTCGGCACAGTGACGGTCTTGCCTTCTAGGTAATCTACAAGGTTCCTTAGTTCCGGGTCGGCTCGCTGTTGTTCGGCGAATTCGTCGGCACTGATGGGTCCCAAGAAAGTGTCGTCATCCTGGTCATCCTGTGGCGGCGGTTCGACGGGGCGCGAGACAAGCAGTCGGCGTCAGAGTGCTTTCGCCCGGACTTGTAAACGACGGTGATGTCGAATGCTTGAAGTCTCAGACTCCATCGTGCGAGGCGACCTGAAGGATCCTTCAAGTTAGCTAGCCAACACAAGGCGTGGTGGTCGCTCGCCAAGCTGTGGACGTGGCGCGTTGACGGCGAACCCTCGTAGGCCCATCTCGCGGTATGGGCATCGGCGGTAGACATGGCCGGCTTCCCCGCAGTGATAGCAGAGCGGGCGGTGGTCGGGGGCGCGCCAAATGTCCGTTTTTCTCGGGTAGCTGCGCTGGGCGACGGGCGGGCGTGCTGGCTGCGGCGGCGGCGCTGGGCGACGGAATTGCGGCGTTACGGGGCCCTGGCGCGAGCGCGGAGGGGGGCCTTGACGACGGGCGACGGCGGCGTATGTCATCGCTTCCGGCTGGGGTTGCGGCGATTCGGGAAGTCCTAGCGATTGCTGGATTTCCTCCCGCACGATATCGGCGATGGAAGCAACTTGAGGCTGCGACGACAATAGCAACTTCCGCAGCTCTTCGCGTACTATCGCCCTGATGGTGTCTCGTAGGTCGTCCTTGGACTTCGGCGTAGTGTGGCGTCGAACGGCGATTGTATTGCCGGTTGCGCATGTCCAGTGCTTTCTCGATCGTCGTAGCCTCCGAGAGAAGTCTTGGACTGTTGTTGGTGGATTCCGTACCAGTCCGGCGAATAGCTCCTGCTTAACTCCCCGCATGAGCAAGCGAACTTTCTTGTCTTCGGGCATAGCTGGATCGGCGTGCCGGAACAATCGAGTCATTTCTTCAGTGTACATACCGATGCCCTCATTCGGGAGCTGTACACGGTTTTCCAGCAAGGCTGCAGCTCTTTCTTTACGGACGACGCTCGTGAAGGTGTCCAGGAAGGCGGCTCGGAAGAGGTCCCAGGTTGTTAGTGAACGTTCCCTATTCTCGAACCAGGTTCTGGCGCCATCTTCAAGAGAGAAGTAAACATGGCGCAGCTTTTCGTCGCAGTCCCACTTGTTGAACGTAGCGACCCGGTCGTATGCCTCCAGCCAGCTTTCGGCGTCTTCACATGGCGAACCGCGGAAAGTCGGCGGCTCCCTGGATTGTTGCATCACGACCGCAGATGTTGGCACAGGGGCTGTCATGGTAGCTGCTGCCGAGGTCATGACTTTTGTCCTCTTGGTCTTCTCAGGTAGGGGTTCGTACTCCGGTGGCAGGTTCAGTAGCCTGCGACTAGCTCGCTGGTCGGGGTAGGCGTCGACGTCTTCTAGACGGTGTGGGCTTGGCTCACGGCTGGACGGGGGGGTCCGGTACAAGGACATAAAAGCACCTCCACCAGATGTCACGTAGTAGTGACGATGAAGCAAACAGTCGTAAAACTGGGAATGACGAAACTGATTCTTTATTGGGCGAACCTGTGCCCACAAAAGCAAGTTACACTTGAAGCACAACGATAGCGGCGAACACAGTCGGCGATCGTCGAAATGTGATCAGCGGCGAAACGCGTCAGCTTTTATACCTGAGTCATCGAAGGTTCCAGATTAATCCCTGATGCCCGCGTGTCTTCCAGAAAGTTCTAGACAATTCGCGTCGCTCATACAATCAGATTACATGGGCGTCGGTGACCACAGACAACGGATAGAAGCATCGATAACGTCCGAGAAGCTTCCAATGCAGGCGCGTCCTGCGCCGAGCGATAACGTTTAACATTTGTCAGCCAATGTTGAAAGCGGCCACCAGTGAAAGATAAACATGTGTACGTGTCAATACCATCATAATTTGCCCCTGCTGACCTTCCACGTATGCCCTCATGGGTGATGTCCAAAATACGGGTACGTCTAATTATTCCCGGAATTTCTAAAAAAAAAATCGCGAATGCTTACCGTCCCTCTACGCTCTTACAGAGGGCCCATGAAAGAGCGGAGAAACTTGGCCTCCCGATTCCGACATGGGAGCAGCCAGCGGCGAGCCGGGGGCCCCAACGGGTTTCCGCCGGCTAGTCCCTCAGCACCTCAATAAAAGTTCATTGTCCGTCCGTCCGTCCGTCCGTCTTGTCTGTCTGTCTGTCTGTCTGTCTGTCTGTCTGTCTGTCTGTCTGTCTGTCTGTCTGTCTGTCTGTCGTCTGTCTGTCTGTCTGTCTGTCTGTCTGTCTGTCTGTCTGTCGTCTGTCTGTCTGTCTGTCTGTCTGTCTGTCTGTCTGTCTGTCTGTCTGTCTGTCTGTCTGTCTGTCTGTCGTCTGTCTGTCTGTCTGTCTGTCTGTCTGTCTGTCTGTCTGTCTGTCTGTCTGTCTGTCTGTCTGTCTGTCGTCTGTCTGTCTGTCTGTCTGTCTGTCTGTCTGTCTGTCTGTCTGTCTGTCTGTCTTGTCTGTCTGTCTGTCTGTCTGTCTGTCTGTCTGTCTGTCCTGTCTGTCTGTCTGTCTGTCTGTCTGTCAGATCGATCTCTGTCTGTCTGGTCTGTCTGTCGTCTGGTCTGTCTGTCATGCCTGTGCATCAATTCGTTCGACCTGTTTCGTCTGCGTAACAAGATGACTCCAACATTACGGAACTAGTGGCAATCAGAGAGATAGTTCACTATATTTCGCGACAGCCTCCTCAAGAATGGACAGTCTTTAGTGATGCAAAATCGGCTCTGCAACTACTTAGAGTTGTAATGAAAGAAAACTCTTGCAGAGTGTTGGCTCTTCAAACTGCCGAGCGGAGAGACCGGCCACCACATTACATTTTAATGGATTCCGAGTCACTGCAGTGTACACGGCAATGTACTGGCCGATGCCGAAGCGAAGGAAGCACTCGAAGAACCAGATTCATTGCTTGTAATAGCTTTTTCAAGAGCGGATGCCACTGCCTTCTCTCAAGTGTCATCCGAAAAGCGACAGAAGAGCACTGGGAAAATCCGGATAATCGATACAGACGACTCCAAAGATGGGACATGACCATGAAATTGAGGCTACCACCGAAAATTCAACGCAGGTGGGCCAGTCTTCTGCACAGACTAAGGCTGGGGGTAGCGTTTACGCGCCGATACGTGCACCTCATGCGACGCAATGAGTCTCCAGACTGTGAGCTGTGAAATGTGAATGAGACTGTATGTCATGTGCTTTGTGACTGCCCTCAGGACGTGGAAAAGCGTCAAAAGTTGAGAAATGACCTTACGCGCCTCGACAGCCCACCATTGTCATAGGATGTTATTTTAGGCCCTTGGCCAGACCTTCAATCGAGTTTTAAGGCCATCCAGGCGTTACTGGACTTTTTAAAAAGTACAGGCCCGGACTGTAGGTCTTGAGTATACCAAATTCCTTGCGTTACATCCTCCTTTTTTTCTCGTCATCGTCACCTATCATGCGCCTCTTTCTTTACCTCTTCCCCTTCAACCAACGCAGAGTAGCTAGCTAGAGGAATGTACCTCAGGTCGACCTCTCTGCATTTCCTATCATTAAACTTTTTTCTCTCGCTCTTCCCACGTAACTTATTTCGTTGGGGTGCGAGTGTGTTACATACATATCAGTGATGGTGGGCGGACGGATTGAACGATTCTTTGTTTTACCTATAAGTATTAGCATATACGGTTTTCAAAGCTACGGTCACCTATTATGTTATTCTTATTAGCGCTTCAATAAACTCCCTTTGTAGTGTGCCCGCCGAGCTCGCTCAAGATGGAGACGGCTACCGCTGTTTCTTCTACCTGACCATGCTCCACACTCTCCACCTCCTGGAACGATAGGCAAGGATTCAGTCAGCAGTCTATCCAAACCACCACTTTCAGTAGACACATCAGCATGTTCTGAGACTATGCGTCATTACTTGGGTCTTCTGCAGCGCCGCGAATGCCGGATTTGGCGGCTTTAGAATAAGTCGTGTCATTTATCTTCGACACTGTTTGTGTTAACGCTTCGCGCGGCTTCTTGTTGTTGCCAGTGCCTCATGGCTATAGCGCAACCGCTGCGAAGCGGTTGCTGCATGGTATCGTCGCCCTGCTTTTACAGCGTAAGCATGGGCTCGTTCCAATAGCCGTTTCGGGTCGCGATGAACGTTGCGCTGCAAAGCACGAAGTCGCGGGTTCCATTCCCAGCCCATGGCGTCCGCATTCCGGTTTGGGCAGAATGAAAAAAACAACAACACTGGTGTGCTTGCATTGGGTACACGTTAAAGAACACCAGGTAGTCGAAATTATTCCGGAGTCCCCCTCTATGGCATGCCTCATATTCAGGTGGTGGTTTTGGCACATAACCCACCAGAATTTAATTATTTAACAGATCAAGATGACGGCATTCAAACGTTCGCCCAGGCTTTCTTTATTCTATGAGTTATCCGAGTTCGACAGCGGTGTACTTGAAGCTCCATTTTTTATCACCGACAATTCCAGGTGTTTTTTTTTTTTACAGCGTAAGCTGTTATGGGCTCATTAACAGCCGTTTCGTGTCGCGCTGATTCCACCGCCGGCGGTCGCGTAACCTCTATCGCCGGAAACGCGAAAAAGTACCCGATTCCCGCCTTGATCGAACCCGCGCCTGCTGCGTGGGAGCCGGATACTCTACCACTGAGCCACGCAAGCGCTTGCTATCGGGCGGCGGAAAATAGTATAAGGCACGCACGCAGGGGGAGACGACTCGAGCCTCCGCCACTATGGTGGCGCCATCTAGGTAAGATGCCTGCAAACGCAGCGTCCACAGGCGCAGACGACGATATGCGATTCAGACGAGCCGCGCAATCAACATGCTCTCGAGCTGCCTTGCCTCCGCCAGTATGGTGGCGCCATCTAGTTAATGTGCCTGCAAACGCGGTGCGCCCGACATGTAAGTTGCAGTTGTAAGGTTTGATCGGGGCCAGCAGACTGCTGTGCAGAGAGAATTACACGCCGCAGCTCGCCGTCGACGCCGGGCGGACAGTTCAGATCGTTCTCGTCCAAACGAGGCGAACAGACTGCCGCGAAGACCCTGCTGTGCGTGGTGCCCAAATTGGAGCTACTCTTTTGTCGCTCCACCTAGAGCACTGCACGGGCCCGATTTTACATCGGGCTGCCTGCCTGAGGCCGACCAAAAGATTTATGGCGAGACCCGGGCCCGGCCCGGGCCCGGAAATAATCTACGTTACCCGCCCAGCCCGGCCCGCCATCCGTTTACCTTAGGCCCGAGCCCGGCCCGAGCCCGACTCGACGCCAGCGCGAACGCGGCCCGAGACGGAAAAAAACCACCAAGTGGCATTAAAAAATAAAATAAAGAGGAGAATGACAGGAATTTATTCTTAAATCATAAATACATGTCATATGCAATTATGAACACCACTTTAGCGGTCTGAACGCAAATACCAGCGCGCAAAGTAGTACGAATGACCCTGCCGAGCAGTATCGCCAGCAGTTTCCAACGGCGCGACTTTGATGCGGCCCAATCGACTTCTATCGTCACCTGCCGCGGTGGCTCAGTCAATTAAAGCGTTGCGCTGCTGAGCACGAGATCGTATCCCGGCCGCGGCGGCCGCATTTCGATGGAGGCGAAATGAAAAAACGCCCGTGTGCTTGCGTTGTAGTGCACGCTAAAGAACACCAGGCGGTCAAAATTAATCCGGAGCCCCCCACTACGGCGTGCCTCATAATCAGAACTGATTTTGGCATGTAAAACTCCAGAAAGATGAAGATGACTTCTATCGCCACGCCGCCACAGTATTTTTCCACGTCGGACGCCTCACTGCAAAGCATGCGCCGCCCCAACCGCTTGCCCCACTAAACCGTATTCTAGTACACTATAGCCGAAGGGGTCGTGAGCGCAGCACATGAATGGAGTAAATGGAGAAAGAAAGCTTCTCGTCCCTCCGTGGTGCAGCGTAATGCGCTGCTGCTAGGCGGCCAGCTGAGAACATGCGTGCAATCATGGATGGACGCAGTGCCATATTTCAGCCGCCTGACGAATGATCTTACCAGTCATCGTTTTACCAATTCGCCTTTGAAGAATCAGCAAGTCGCGAACGCGCTTGCACCGCGCTGAAAGCATTAATTACACTGATTTAGGTAAGGAATACAATGGCTTCTTTTGATTTGAGGCGACTTCGGTCTTTCTGGACTTTTACATTCTGTTGAAATAGCAAAAAATACGACGGAAGAAGAAAAGGGAAGTACACAGGAGTAGCACTGCTAGCTTCCAGCTGCGCCGGGGCAACAGGTTTTTCAGAGTCGAGACGCGTGAGGATAAATCGCAGCACGTTACATGCACACCAACAGAAAGTCCGAGCCCTGCCCGGGCCCGGGTCAAAAAGCCCATGCCGTTCCCGAGCCCGGCCCGAGCCCGCGAAAAAACTGCCCTACCCGGCCCACGGGCCGGGCCGGGCCCGAGCTTTCGGGTAAGCCCGAGCCCGTGCAGTGCTCTAGCTCCACCAGCTTACGCTGTGACTGTGCTGCGTGCGCCGCGCAGGCCTGTGACTTTTTTTTCATTGTATGGCGGCTGCATTCGGAGCTTCTATCGGTTTTGTCGAATGAGCTCTTCTTCCTCGGCGATGAGAAATTCCTTCGGCTAATGGCCGTGTCATCCCTGTGGTTCCTGTGATGGACACCAGAAACGTGTTCTCCGGCCTGCTTGATTTTGGCAGGCGAATGCACCGGTGCTTATTGCCAGCAATATCATGTATATACACTGAATGTAATTATTCCTGACTGATTTCGGTCTCAATGTTTGACATGCAATGTATATGCAATGTGTGACATGCAATGTATATATGTATACTTACCTGCCCCATAACCATAGACGTTTAGATATACATCGTTTGCGCGTCTTCGGGCATCAATATTGTTGACAATGTAAGTCAATGAAGTCAATTTTATGGACTAGTATAGAGTGCACCTTGCAAGCATCTTCCAGACCGTTTACGTAGTATACATTGCATACAAGCGCTATAGAATTTTATTCGATCATAAAGCAATAAATTTTATCTAAACAAGCTATTGACCTCGACGTGATAATTATTAATTATAAGACGGGTAAACGAAACGAAAACTAATGTTACGGAATACGAACAAAATAAATGCGCCGATGTTTAGAATATCGCCGGTGTTTTAAAGCAAGTGCAGTTTTACTCATTCGTAGGTAAATCACCGCAACGTTTTCTTTTTTAACAACGCAGGCAGGCAGGCAGGAGCCGTGTCTATGTCAGGCGAAGCGAGCGCGCACCAGCGCCGCCGGTTACTAGGCAACGCGAGGTGACGTCATCGCTACTGCTTTGGCGCATGCGCGGCTAGGCAACGCGGGCGGTTGCCTCGTTGGTGCTGCTACACTTTGTTTCTCTCTATATCTCACTCTCATTTTCTCTTTCCCTCTCCCGAGCATAGCGCACGCCGCGCGCACGCTCTCCTTCGCTCTCCTTAACGTCCCATGTCAAGGCAACAAGTGCACGGCACGGAGAGGAGGCGAGGCAGACGCCGCTCTGCGAGGTGGTTGCTAGGCAACGCAGTGACGTCATAGCTCGGCGAGGTTTTGTGACAGCAGGCGCCACTTTTTACGGTTAGCTAGAACAGCTTGGCTGTTAGAATGGAATGCTTCAGACAAACTTACCCACAACGGGCGGCCGAGCGAAGCCTCCCAACGCAGCGATGAACGCGAGGACGCCATAGGCCATTGGCAGGTTTTTCGTCCCGAGCTCCTTAGATAGGGTTTCTGACGTTCCAACCAGGACGTAGCCTCCGGGAAGTCCCAGAAGAGCAGACACTGCCAAGAACACGAGCCTTCCTGAGACGCACGGCATAAGGACCGAAATGACGGCAAGCGAGATATAGCACAAAGTCAGCAGGGACGCCGTGGACGTGACTCCGTAATCAGTCAAGAAAGGTACGAAGAACCGGCCGACTGTATCCATGGCTGACAAGATTGACAGGGCGAGGACTGACTGGCTGACCGGCACGCCAATATCCTCGCCGAGGTCGAACATGACCGTGAGATAAGAGTCCACAAAGAAGGCGCACGTGAAGAAGCTGAAAGTGTGGAAGTACATCCGTGGTGCGGACAGAACTTCCTTCAAGCTGCTCAGCGCCGAGGACGGTGCTTCGACAGTCGCATTCTGCGTGTCTCCGGGAGCAGACAAGCCGATCACGCTTACTACAGTTCCTCTCCGCGAGAACGCGTCGTTACGCGAGGCACTTTTGGACGCGAACATGGATCCGGCAACGCTCATCACGGTTCCCCTTCTTTCCATTGCTACGTTCCTTGGTGAAACCGTCGAAGCGATTGAAGATACTCGTCCGTTCGATGTCACGTCGCTGACGCTGCTGGCGAACGTACTTCGCCTCGATGCGTTGGAAGGACGGTGATCGGGCACCAGCGGCCACGGTTTCGCGGACAAACGGCGGTCGGCATTGACACTCGACGCGGTTCCCTTCGAAGCTGGTACTCGACTCGGGTTTATCGTATCTCGTCTCACTCCGTTGTGGTTCGTGATGCTTATCCCAGTTGGACGCCGTTTTCCGCCCGCTGAGCGGCGGCATGCTTTCATTCTATGACCGTCGCAGGACTCGCCGTTGCGTGTGGCCGGAGAGACAAGCTGAACGTTTCCGTTTGCAACCTGCGAATTTAATAATGTGCTCGTTACGATGGTGGTATACTGCTATGTGGTATCGATTAGTAAGTGTGACTTGAGAAAAAACAAGATGACTAAGCACTTGAACGATACATTATACTCCCTCGCAAACTGTATTTATTAATCGCCTTCCCCTTCATAAATGAATTGTGCGTCCTCGCGCGGAAACTCAATCCAAGAAAGAGGAAGCACTGCACGTGGTTTCCCTACTAAGTAATGACTCCCTGGTCTGAAACACAACTCTGGCTGTACAATGGCGGGCAAAACGCTACGCTTTCTGGCTCCTTTCTCAATCGCTAAGTATTTTCGTGCACTGTTCTTCAAGAGCAATTTTCTTTAGAGCTTTCTGCTGCGTATTTTCCTCGAGGCTGCAGTAAACCTCATTGTTGTGCCGTGGTTTTTAATTGGCCTATAGACTCCCTACACTGGAAGGTTGCGAAGGTTGAGCGTTTCGCGCACGAAGCGTTGTGTACAGTCTGTTGTTCAGTGGACCAAAGTACCTCCGGCTGAATTCCCAAAGCTTTTTGTTCGCAAGTGCTGCTCGAGATTGGTCACCCGCTTCCACTAACCTTATGTGCAACACCACGATTGGCTGGCATTCGCTCTTACGAACATTATAGTTTAAGAACTATGGGCCCAGGAGTGGGTGTAATTTGCGCTTACGAACTATTTTAGCGTTAGAGATTTTCGTTAATACAGTTCCTTATGTTTACCTGAATTTGTACGCTTGGAAGCGATCCCGCTTGCTTTATGCTCACTCGACGATGAGGTGTACTGAGCGCGTCACCCATAGTTATCTGCTAAAGCGCGATGGTGGTGCTTTTTGGCGGACGTCGAGGCTCGTATTAACAAAAATCTCTGACGCTCGAATTGTTCGTAAGAAAAAAAAATACAGCCAATATGAATGTTGGACATATTCTTGCGACGCCGACATGCCAATGGAACAGCGCACTTACGAACGAAAAGCTTTGCGAAGTCCTGATTTTTCCATTTGATTTTCTGGGTGAAACTGGCCAGAATTTATCAGGCCACAGAAATAATCGGCATGACTTTTTTTCACGTCTTGAACTACTTCCCTTGGAATATGTGCAATTTTTTTCATTTTGTGCTAGCGTTGTTATTGTATTCTTTATATTATACTTTCATTGAATGCTAATTTCATGTTTCTTCCATGATTTCTATTTATATCCGTATTTTTGTCTGATACTTCTTTTACGCAGTTCAATTTTTTTCTACAGTTTTGACATCGTTTAAATTGTTTAATGTACCTAAGTAATATTTGTACGACATATTGTTACGTGGAAGCGCGTTTACAAGGTGTATTTACAAGGGGTAGTAAGCACTGGCCCACATGGAAGCCAGCCGACATCAAACAGGGCACGTCGTCGTCCTCAGATCAGCCAGAGGCCGCCTCTGTATCCGTCCGACTACATCGAAGTGTCAACGTCATCTTCTTACAACAGCACGTAACATGACTCCCGGCGGCAAAAGCGCCGGCCCGGCGCCACTAAGGACCCACATCAGAGGAAGGGTGGTAATGCTTGAAACTAGAAACGTGGACGACGTTGCTGGCCAACGCAACAGAAGATGTAGTCGGATTGGCTACAGTGCCTGGAAGTATATTCTAGGCACTGTAGATTGGCGGAGACAATCTCATACAAGATGTTAGTCACTTGTCGAAGGACGTGGTATGGGCACGTGTACTGAGGAAGGAGTTTTAAAGCGAAAGCTTTACTAAGGACGTCGAGGCGAATTTCGCCGTCGCCAGCAATTTGACATTGATTTGATAACAGCTGTGCCGTAGCCTTGGCAACGCATCACGTGACTCGCCACGCCGAACTCGCCGCCGGCTTGGCGCATGCGCTCTCCGCAGCAATGCCGCTGCCTGACCACGTGAGTCGCCGCGCGCCTGGCTAAGAGGAGCGCAGCGCTCGCCTAAAAATAGTCAGTGCGAGTTGGCCATGGATGAGAGCGAGGCCTGGCCATCTTCTCTGAGCGTTGCGCAGGAGCGGGAGGCTTTCAGCCGTCGTCGGCATGCGGTGTCTGACCACCCCGCGGATATTGCCCGGCGAGCTGCTTCACTGGAGAGGGTCCGGAATGCCAAGCGCGCGAAGCTAGCGTCGGAAACGTTCGGCTCCCAAAACGCTGGAAGTGGCACCACAACCGTAGACAAAGGCAGTCTGTGGGCAAAAATATAAAAAGTAAAACCAAGCTGTCACTTTACGTATCAAAGTTTAGCTGAGCTAATCCTCAGCAATTTATTGAGAAAGGCCCACACGTCGGGAGGAGGTCCAAAGCAGCACGAGGGCACCCGGTGCAAAACGTTCGTCGCGGTATCCCTTGTCGTAAAGGTGCTTCTGATTATCTTGGGAGTCTTGGTTGTACGGGTTATCTCCCGCACGTAATCAGCACAGACGATATCGTCGCGTGCATATTCGGTAATCGAGGTTGCAGGGGCAGGAAGAAATGTGTCCAAGGGGGAAGTTGGTTACCGCCCGAACAAAAGGTAAAATGGAGAGTATCCATCAGTGTCTTGGCGGGACGAATTATATGCGAACGTCACGTATGGCAGTGCGTGGTCCCAATCACAGGGGTCAGCCGACGCGTACTTGGAGAGCATATCTGTTAAGGTCCGGTTCAAGCACTCGGTGAGCCCGTTCGGCTAGGGATAGTAGGACGCGGTGATCTTGTGCTGCGTGGAGCAGGAGCGCAGGGTATCGTCTATCACTTTCGACAGGAAGGTACGGCCTTGGTAAGTCAACAATTGACGTGGGGCACCATTACATTACGCAGGAGAAAGTCCGCCACCTGTGTAGCATAGCTGGTTGCCAGCGCTCATGTCTTGCGTAGCGCGTCGCGTAATCAGTAGCGACGGCAACCCATTTGTTTCCTGAAGCAGATGTAGGAAAGAGTCCGAGAAGGTCCAAACCGACATAGAAGAAGGGCTGAGGTGGGACGTCTATGGATGGAAGATACCCAGCAGCAAACGTATATGATTTCGTTCGGCTTTGACAGAGTTCGCAGGCGCTGACACAACGCCGCACTGAGCGGGCTAGGCCAGGCCAATAGAAGTGACGGCGCACGCGGTCATGTGTGCGAGTAACAGCAAGGTGGCGAGCGGTTGGGGCGTCGTGAAGTTTACGAAAAACTGTTGAGCGCAGGTGAGACGGCACAACTAGGAGAAGGTCAGGAGCATCAGCGTACACGTTACGCTGATATAAGGTACTCTCCTGCAGAGTGAACATGCGCACAGAGTCGTTGCTGGGAAAGGATTCCAGGCACTCGATTATTAAATGCGAAGCTTTTCTTGCCGGGGGCTCTGTCTGTTATCCCGCGTCCCACACCCCTACAGCGCGTGCGCGTCCCCTCCCGCTCTCTGTCCTCCCCTACGCTCCCCCTTTTCTCTCCTCTAGGAATCCTGTACGGAGCGGCGCCCGCGTGCCACACCCCCACAGCGCATGCGTGTCCCCTCCCTCTTTCTCTCCTCTCCTACGCTCCCCCTTTCTCTCCCTCTAGGAATACTCTACAGAGCGGCGCCCACGTGCCACACCCCTACAGCGCATGCGCGTCCCCTCCCCCTCTCTCTCCTCTCCTACGCTCCCTCCTTTCGCCTCTATGAAACCGGAGCGGCGCGCTCGACAGGTGGTGCGACAGCTGCACACTCCGCTGGGGGCGCCACGGTAGTTCCACGGTATGAAAATGACGGAGCGCGCGCCCCTCATTCTCTCTCTTGTGCAGCGCCGCGATAAACGCTCGGGCCGCTGCCGCGAAACCATCTCCCGCTCAAGCTGCATACTCCGCTGGGGGCGCCACGGTAGTTCCGCGGTTTGAAAATGACGGAACGCGCGCGCCTCATTCTCTCTCCTGTGCAGCGCCGCGATGAGCGCTCGGGCCGCTACCACGAAACCATCTCCCGCTGCTTCGCATCCTCACATGGTTCGCTTTAGCGGGAGATGGCGTAATTTTTTTTCTCTTGAGGAGGCATCCTGATGCTGTTCGCCGGCGATGTAAAGCAACTGGCTCACAGAAAAGACGCAATCGAGGGAATCAGTGCGCGAACAGTCACAGTCGGCCACAGGCAAGCGGGACAAACAACCTGCATATTTGTGCAGGCACCCTGTCTTGTATACGACCGTGCAGGTATACTCTTGCAGGCGCAGTGCCCATCGTGTGAGTCTTCCTGTAGGATCTTTCAAAGAGGCGAGCCAATAGTGGGCATGGTGGTCGGAAACTACAGTGAACGGTCGGCCGAATAGATAAGGGCGGAATTTTACAACTGCCTATACAAGAGCGTGTCAGTCACGTTCTGTAATTGAGTAATTTCGCTTCGATGCGGAATAGCAGCCTGCTAGAATAAACGTTGACACAGTTCGTTCCACGTTCACGTTGGACCAAGACAACGCCCATTCCATAACCACTCGTGTCAGTGCTGACTTCGGTTTGGGCTGAAGGGTCGAAGTGGGCCAAAATGGGAGGCGTTGTGAGGAGGGTAGTTAACTCGGAGAAAGTCGCGGTTTTTTCAGGACCCTAGGTAAAAGGGGCGTCTTGTTTAAGATCTGTGATTGGTTTCGCAATCACGGCAAAGTTCTTCACAAACTGGCAAACATAGGAGCAGAGCCCCACAAAGCTGCGAACATCTTTGGCGGACTGGGGCCCAGGGAAGTCTTTCACGGCTCGAATCTTCTGTGGGTCAGGTTGTACGCCGGCAGCGCCCACAATATGGCCGAGTATCGTAATTCGGCGACGGCCAAAATGGCACTTCGACGAATTCAGCTGAAGTCCGGCACGAAGGAACACGTCAAGAATTGCTGAGAGTCTCTCAAGGTGGGTATCAAACGTAGGCCAAAACACAATTACATCGTCTAAATAACACAAACATGTATACAACTTGAACCCATGAAGCGAGAGAGTCCCTCATTTGCTCGAATGAGGCTGAGGCATTACACAGACCAAAAGGCATGACCTTGAACTCGTAAACCCATCAGGAGTAACAAAAGACGTTTTCTCTTGGTGCATTGGGTCCACAGCAATCTGCCAATATCCAGATGTAAGGTCGATAGAAGTAATCGGCACCGTACAGACAATCCAGAGCATCATCACGCGTATAACTGGTAAGCGTCTTTCTTCGTAATGTTGTTGAGGTGGTGATAGCCCACACAAAAGCGCCCCGATCCATCCTTTTTTTTAAACTTACACAACAGGGGAAGCCAAGGGACTAGAGGATGGCTCGATAACGTCCTTCGCAAGTATCTCTTTGACCTCCTGCTGGGTGACGCTTCGCTCAGACGCAGACACACGATAGGGGCGTTGGTGAACAGGGCTGGCATAGCCTGTGTGTATTCAATGTGCGACTACCGTCGTTTGGCCCAAGGGACGATTACCGAAGTCGAAAATATCTCGATACAATTCGAGAATACATTTAAGGGCTTCAGTGCGCTCAGGTGAAAGACCATTGGCAATCATGCTGCGAATTTCGCGGCCGCCACAAGTTGTCGGCGTCGGAGAGACCTTCTCAATACATGTAGCATCCAGTGAAAACCAGTCTATCTTAAAGTGTTGCAGGGGGCATAGGTTGGGCTACGGAAAGTCCCTAAGGAAGTACTCTTCATGAAGCCAAAATTCACAATTGGAAGGCAGGTTCTGTTTGCGGTAATGCTCAGGACCATGTAGGGCGCCGGGACACCGTGCGTGAACAGGATGTTAGTAAGAGCCGTCACGTAGCAAGCGCCATCTGGAACAGATGGCGAACAGAACAATTCGACGTACGTCACGGTTTTAGATGGTAGGCGAATAATATCGCTGCAATATAAACGAGATGGGGGAGGTCGGTCACTGGGTTCACAGAGGCCAGGTATAGTTCAAGGCGTGGGACACCGGCGAAGCAATCACTCAAAGAGGAATTGGCAGAACAAAAATCAAGTCCAAGTATGAGGTCATGAGGGCACTGTGCAAGGACCGTAAAAATAACTACCACCTAGTGACCGGCAACGGTAACCCGAGCTGTCCACATTCCAACAACAGCGACCGTTGCATCGTCAGCGACACGTACGACTCGGGTCGTGGAAGGTGTAAGGATCTTCTTCATGTGACGACCAAAACTGGCACTCATGACAGTGACGTGCGCCCCCGTATCCGCGAAAGTTCTGACAGGGACGCCGTCAACGTGGATTTCAAGAATGCTCCGATGGGCATGTAAGGGCAACCGAGGATTTTCGGTCAAGCTCGACAGTGAATCTTCACCTCCAGAAGCTCCGTAGTCTAGTTTTTCCGGCGAGAAGCGACGCTTAAAAGACGGCGAAGGAGAGCGCCGGTGAGTCGGTGAACGAGATGGACGGCGGTGCGGCGGAGGCCACTGGGAGTAGCGGGTACCTTCCTGAGGGACATTGGGTGCAGAGGATGTCGTGCGGGGCGGACAGCCGCTTGCAGTAGGGAAGGGGCCAGACTAAGAGTGAAATGGCCTAGAAGACTGAGAGGGCCACTTGCTGCGGCAATAGCGAACAATGTGTCCAGCGCGGCTGCAACCGAAACAGATAGGCTTATCTTCACCTGTTCTCCATTCCGATGGGTTTCTCGATCGATGAAGGGCGTACGGTCCGCGACGAGGCCTGTCTGCGGAGACTTGGGCGGCGCAGACAGTGGAGATGAGAGCAAGGTTCGCAAATTCATAGCGAACAACGGCCTGGATGAAAGAGACAGCCGAAGTGGAGGCCTCAGATACTGTGGGTTTATAAGAAGCCGGATATGCGGCCTCAAGTTCTCGGCGGATGATGCGCGTCGCGTCGTCGTATGTGAATGGGTGACAAGGAGTTGCCGCCTCGCAGGACGACGTTGCAGCGGTATTCCGTAGGCACTGGAACTGCGGCGAGATGCGCCGACCTCTAAACGACGACACTCTTTGATAACACTGTCAACTTTGGTCACGTTGGTGAAGATGAGCAGATTGAACGCGTTGTCTGCGATACCTTTTAAAATGTGGGGAATCTTCTCAGACTCATGCATCTTCTGGTCAGCTTGTAGACACAAGGCGAGCACGTCCTGTATGTACGATAAGCATGGTTCTGTTGACGTCTGGGTACGTACCGCCAGCTCTTTCTTGGCGGCAAGCTGTCCACCAAACGGGTTGCCGAAAAGGTCATTGAGCTGTTGCTTGAACGTGTCCCAGCTGGTGAGATCGTCCTCGTGGGTCCGAAACCCGACGCGAGGAGTGCCGCCGAGTAAAATATGACGTTTGCCAGCATTATAGTTAGATCCCAGCCTTTCTGTTTGCTGACTCGCTCGTACAGGCTGAGCCACTCATCCGCATCAACGCTATTCGCACCAGAAAAGGTCCCGAGATCGCGGGGTTGTGCGAGGGCGGTAAACTGGGTAGTGGTCGCAGGCGTAGCTGTCAGCGACGTCTCATCACCTGGCAGCATGGCGGTAGATTAGAGGTTGATTCCGCTTCGAAGCTCCGTCATCAGAAGTAGTACCCAGTACCTCCACCAAATAAATGTTACGTGGAAGCGCAGTGGGAAAACTATTTCCAAGGTGTAGCAATCACGGATCAATATGGAAGCCAGCCGACATGAAACCAGGCAGGTTGTCGTCCTCAGATCAGCCAGAGGCTGCCTATGCGCTTGTACCAGTACATCCTATTGCCAACAATATCTGCTTATAATAGCATGTAGCAATAAATATTCATGTGGTTTAATTCTATGGTATTTATTGCTTTAGTATTTAATTCTATGTTTCTCTTCGTGATTAGATTCAACCGATTTGTACATCGGAATGCTCAATCTTGTCAGACACCTTATATGGAAAAATAAGGAAGTTGGTAAATAACATTGGTTATTCACACAATAAAGCAAGACAAGCATAACAACCTTCGTTATGGCAAGAGAAAGAGAGGAATTTTAAGGAGATTCACAGAGGCCGCGGCCTTAGTTAAACAACTCCAGCATAACAAATATTCATTTGTTGCCAGGCCATAACTTGTCCAGCTATCCGTTCGTGCGTGCAATTATCAGTGCGTTCCAATCTTTCAATTCTTTGCCCATCCGCCGTTAAGGATACGCGCCATCTCTTGAAGGCTCATCACCTCTAGCATTCTACCGTGAAGCGGGGCAAAGGTATGGGGCGAAATAGAGGATTACGAAGAGTGATTATGTGGGCGTCGGGCAGTTGTTTGTCGTAATAACTAAAATATAAGTGTCCGGGATATCTGCGTCACCAATATAAATAGTGTTACAACTTCACGCAGGATATGTGCCCTATGAGCGTATCATAATATTTTGAGTCACAACAAATCCAAGCCAGTTTCCTAAAAAAATATTGCTTTCATGAACTACATCGAGAAATGACCCACCCTGCAACAGCCGCGCACCGGGGATGTCGTTATCTGACCGCGCTCACTGCGAAGCGCAGCTACGATATATACAAACAGCAGATGATAAAAGCAGATGATAGTATAACGATGGTGCTGTCGTCACGGTGCTTAAAGCGAATATTTCGTAGCCTTTTAGATCAACCGGACAAACGCCCAATAACAGAAAAGAACATCCTTGGAAACTGCCCTACACAAACAACTGCGCGATCCGCCCTGAAGGCACTGCTGCGTTACTTAAAAGACACAGGACTCAGTGAAAAGTTGTGACTCTGCACTGTGTTACGTAGGATGGAACGTTGACACTATGCAACATGAGAACGCCTTCGCAGACTGCGTGACAGTGCCCACAGAAGCAGTTCTGATTTGTGTTCGTGCGTGATTTTCTTTTCTTTCCTTCCTTTTTTAATTTTTAATTTTTACTTATATTTTTTCTCTCTCTTTTCGCATCCCTTTACCCCTCCCCCGGTACAGGGTAGCCAACCGGAGATAACCTCTGGTTAATCTCCCTGTCTTTCCTTTACCTTTTCTCTCTCTCTCTCTCTCTCTCGTAGCATTTTGTTAGCATATTGTCACGCAGTAATGACGGTGACGAAAACAGGAGCAATAACTTTGCATCACAAAACTAACACTTTATTGGGCCAACTTGTGCCCCTAAAAGCAAGTGACATTCAAAGCAGAACGATAGCGGCGAGCACAGTCGGCGATCGTCGAAAATCTGATCTGTGGGTCAAGCTGGTCAAGCACGTCGGCTTTTATACTTGAGTCGTCGAAGGTTCTAGCGTAATTGCTGGTGCTCGTACACCTCCTACAAAGTACAACACTATTGGCGTAGCACACACAATCTAATCACACAAGGTTCAGCGAGAACATACACCACAGAGATAACCAACGATAGCATCCAAATCATGCAGGCGCGTCTTGCGCTAAGTGAAAACTTTCGCCTAGCTGTTAGCGGGCGAAATGTGGGGCGCTATAACGTAAAATGATTCCAAACTGCTGACGTCAAATTTACGTAACCACCGACGAAAGCATCGGGCGGTGACCCGCAGCGTTGTCTCAACAACCCAATCAAACACTCTCCTCGTTTATAGGTCACCTTTGTTCGCTTTCAAAACCAATAACATTGTTTATAGGAGGTCACGTTTGTTCGCTTTCAAAACCAATACCATTGTCTACACTCCGCGGTTTTCCTTATCTAATTGGCTGACAAGAGGCGAGGAGCACGCTCTAGTGGAAAGGGTTTCGATGGGGCCGAGCCAGCACAATAAAAATAGATAACCGCATGACGAGGGTGGTGCCGGCTTCTCCGATTGGTCAGCTTCGCCTTACTTAGCTTGCGGTGGCTGGTCGAAAATCGCGGCGGCGTGCAACGGAAGGATAAGAATGCCGCTAAAACGGATCCTCAGCAAGGAAGAATTGGCAGAGCATTGTCGTATGCGTGCCGAAAGGGCTCGATAACGTTTTACTGACACGCAAAAAGGTTTATCATGCGCAAATAAATACATGCTCACCGGCAGCTTCGAGTAGCGAGGGCCTTAGCGATCGGCGGGCAGCCATCTTCTATTCCTTTCAGAACGGGGCAGTCTATGGCTGTGCAGAAAAATTTTCTGTTTTGTTCGGCATATTAATGCATTTGTTTCGCGTACACGTCACTTTGACGTGGTGAGTTTTCGTGGTTTTGTGAGGTCGCGTGACAGACAGGCGAAGTGGGCGTAGCCAGAAAACATTGGACCAATATTACATGGCTAATGATGAAAAGGAGTCGAATCAGGAATGATTATTTCTTCTTTTGTGCGGTTTGCATGCATAATCAGTGTGTACACGTTATATCAGATGGGGAGCTATCGCGCTTTTCGTGAAGTCGCGTGGCAGACAGGCGAAGTTGGGAGTGGCCCGAAAATGTTTTGACCAATCGTGGAGGTTGATTGCAGAAATTGCAATCAAAACCGTTTGGAATCATTTTGCGTTATAGCACCCCTGGTCTCTGGAAAAATAATAAAACGTACACGTGTCAATTTTGACTCATATGATAGCGAATCACAAGATCGATACCTTAGGACGACGACGCGTCAATAAGCTTACAGGAATGCCACTTCGAAACATCATTCGATCAGTCAATTACTTGCCGTGACCGGTGCATTTGCACGCTATTGATTCGTGAGCTTTTTTCCGTATAGGCTCCGGGGTGTGGCTTTTATTTTAAGGGGGAGGGGGGAGAGAAAACATTTATTGACGGCAACCCTAGCTCAGGTTGAACCTGGTACATAAGCTCGCGTTAACTAAAATACATGGGGCGTGGAAAAGCAAGGAGGGAGCGTGACTTGGTGGACTTGAAGCAAGAAAAAGTCGGCGCAACATGCGATCATGGCGCGGCATGTTTTAGTGTCTGCCGCTGCCATTCTCAAAGCGCGCTCTTCCGCAAAGACTACAGTTGCGAGATCAAAGTGCGGCTGCCCCACTTGCTCGCTGCAACGAACATAAGTGTATACGTCACAAGCATCAGCCGAAGTGAAACAGTTGCATCGCGAGAAAATGTGCACGGAGCAGCTAGCAAAGCGCACAGAAACCGCGAATCGATAAAACCTACCGGGAATTAAACAAAGCGGGTCATCTCATGTTGACGCAACTTCAGAAGAAACAGGAGAGAAAAAAATAATAGCGTAGCTTGCACTGGAGGCGCAATGCGAAAGAGACAGTGGAGCTGATTGGCAGCTAGCTAGTCCTGGCTTTTGGAGTAGGCTAAGTGCTACCAAGCCATCTCAGCATTTCCCGGAATTCATTGATTATAATCGATTATCAATTAGCCATTGACTGGCTATCAATTGCCTATCGATGACTGACTAAGCTCAAGTAGTCCCAACCATGCTTATCTAAACAGCCAGGGTCAGCTTCTCTAGTTCACAGGGCCATTGCACTTGCACCCTTGCTGCACTACCGCCAGGATCGGCCCACATTTTTTGTCCGCGACGGATGGACTAACGGCCAGCTTAAACAGCTCCGCTGTTAAAAAGAGTCGCAGTTTCGCCTGAAAGGCGAAGCATCAATTGCGATAACAAATTAGTGGGCAGCTGTACTAGATTAGTACAGCTGGTATGAAATACCAGCCGGTATGGTAGTACAGTACTACTACAGTACTACAGTACAGTACAAGTGCAGACTAGTACGAAATAGGGATAGCAGTTGTATCGACCGTAAAGACTAGTAAACATAGGCATACTAACAAAATTAACAAACATGGCGTCACGCGCGCGCAAGCAAATATGAACGCAATTCATTCGATGACCGCGGAAACTCGCTGTCAAAGCGCGTGGCAGCAGCAGTGTGCGAATTGGCCTTCGTACTGCCGCTGGCATCAACGCGAACTAAGCCGCAAAAACACAGCGCAGGGCGGACTCTGTCCCCGCAGCAGATGGCTTTCAATATACAGCGGCACGGGAGGGCGCGCCCGTCGTAGAACGCGCCACCCCCTCCCTACCTTTCCCGGATCAACCCTATCTCCCCGGATCCTTGCATCCCTGGCGGGCGGGCGCGGCCGCTCGAGATGCCCGAAGTAGAACGCCCCCCCCCGCCCCCCCCTCCCCACTACCGACCCTCCGGAGCACGGTGCTCCGGAGAGCGTTGCGCGCCACTGGAAGACGGCGCGTCTCCTTCCCGCTTCCCTCCGTTGCATGCGCGAGATTAAGCTGCGATTTCCGGTTCGCCCGCGCACGCTTTCACTCGCACATACAGCATACGGCGCACGGCGACGATTCTATCGCCCTTGGGCTTTATACGAAACCTCACGGCGACGACGACGGCGACGGTAGAAATGCGCCTTGAGTGTCCACATAACTGATATCGCAACAAAAATCACAGGATAGTTAGCAGTCTGTAACCGAAATGTTTAAGCATTAGCTGTGGAGTCGGCTAGGTGTTTCCGCTCTAGATCACAAGCTCGCCGAAGCGCTTGCGTGTCTGAAGGTCCTGCTTCCTCCATGACAATTCAGTGTATAGTATGCTTTTTAGCGTTGTGGTTTAAACTACTACGCTCTTCTCCGACGCTCGACACGCGGAGGGCAGCAACATCTAGTAGAGTTGCAAGGAACCGAGTTTTGCGTCACGTGACCAAAGGCTCGTCTCTTGTTTGTAGAAGTGCGCGCGGCATCAGGTTCACTTACACCAATGAAATCACCTTCTGGCACACTCACTGCCAAGGTCTGCTCTGCGAGCGACCCGAATGTGAGGAACGAACTAATAAAAGCTAACCCTTTAAAAGCGAAGGTGGCAGCTTCACATAAAGTTGCCGTGCGAAGGCTGCCTGTGTGACGTAATGCTCCCTTCGGGTTTCTTTCCTTGCACCATGCACAGGTAATACGGTAATATGACGTCGAATACACTAAACATTTTTAATGTAATATTTTAAGATTGGTCGACCTCCGTCGCTTAGAATGTGTTCTCAATCGCGGCGGGCTGTTCTCACAAACCACTCCATTCTATTCTAGGAATTGTTTTGTGAATATGAGCCTCGTTTTACAGACGACGGGAAAGGGCCAGGTGACTACAGCAGTGGCGTCAGCGTGAAGCTTCTCTCCCGATCGAACATTTTTCTCTATCTTTGTTTTTGTTTTTACAGCAAAGCTGTTAAGGACTAGTTCCCTCAGGATCGTGTCCTCGTAGAGGAAAATACTATCATCATCATCAGCATTGGCTCGAGCGTCGTCTCGTCTTCCGCAGCTGGCTCGTAGGCGCCCCTCGGTTTGCGCTCGTGCCGTTGGATGCCGTGCGGATAACGAGCGCGTGCTTAAAGAATATGAGGTAGTTTTAAAGTGATTCACAACAATATTATCAAAAACGAGATTTCCCGAATTGGTTAACAGATATACCTACTAACTTAAAGATTACCTTGAGCAAGGACTGAGGCTTTTCAAAGTAGCTTTCAAGCCACTGCTCCCGCGTTTGTCGTCGTCGTCTGCTTTCACGATTGTGGCTGGTTCTGTTGCCGCTAATCATTCAAGCGTAGAATTTCACTTCTCTAGTGTTGTAATGGGGAGGCCGCGTTTACGGGCATGAACCATTGCTTAAGGGGGTATGAGGCATTCATGAGCCACTGACGACGTGTCCCAACGCGGACCCCGAGTTGTGGGAGCGCGATGTTGAGGGCAAACGTCAGCGTCGTCTTGCCCTCCAGGAACCCGACAACCGCGGTGCACGCCTCGGCAACGCTAGCGCTAGCAACCCGGTGCGACGGCCAGGTTTCATCGCGAGTTTTTCAAGCAGCGCGTTCATGATAGACATGTTCGGTTGGTGATGCCTATAGACGATACGCCCATTCTCATCGTGGGGGCAATATTCACTACAGCAGACCCACCATAGTCACAGCTTCGCTGGCTTTCATCTTCAGAGTAGTGGAAGGGCTCTGCTTTTTATTGCGATGGAAATTATATGAACACTCCAAACGCGCATCTGCAGTCGCCGTCGCCGTGAGGTTCCGCATAATGTCCAGGGGTGATAATATCGTCACCGCGCGCCGTAGGCTCTGTTTGCGAGTGAAAGCGTGCGAGGCTGAGCCGGCGATCGCGGCTCAGTCTACCGCACGCAAGCGAACAAAGCGGGAAGGAAGCGCGCTGTCTAGCAGTCGCGTACAAAGCTCCAGAGGGAGAGTAGGGAGGGGCGGGGAATGCGTTTTACTCCGCACCCGCCGGGCCGCATAGCTCCGGGGGGAGGGTAGGGAGGGGGGACGCCACGTACTATGCCACGCTACCGCCCGAGCGCCTGTATCTTGAAAGCCATCTGAGGTGGAGGCTGAGTCCTCCCTGCTGAGCGCGCATTTCCTCCTGTAGCCTGGCCGTGGCTGCGCATGGGTGTCCGACTGGCCAAATGCATACGCGCATGCGCATACGCATACGCAAGCCATCAACCATCTCGGCTTACCCTCGCACAAGGAGGTTTAAAAATCCTTGCCCTCGCACCCTTGACCGCGCACCCGCAGCACACGGCACGCGGAACGCTTATACTTATCGGATTTGGAATTTGCATGGAACATCACGTTGACAGCGATGGACACGGTGAACATTTATTTGTCTGGGTGCCCGTGTGATTGATATCCCAGTAAGAATGTAGAAAGCCGGACTGGCTCTTGATGCTCTGAATCAATACACTGGGAAAGGGGCATACCTACCAACCTATGAGACGTAAGAAATCCCGCAAACGGGTGGGGGCGGCACGCATTCGCACACAAGCAGCAGGAAACGTGCAGCAGCAGAGAGGGACAAGCAACATATTTCTTTAGATTGCATTGACCTTTTCAGTGACTTTGCGTTGCCAATTTCACCTGCTTCAGAAACTATCCTGATTAACTTTTCAAAGCAAGTACCCCACTAGTATACGCCGTCTTGCAATGCCTCAAGCATGCTACGCAAGTGCCAGAAAATTGCTTTTTATGCATTTTTTAAAATCTTGAACCAAGATCGATCCATCAGTATATAAGTCTAGCAACAACTTTGATTTTTATTCCTGAACGGAATTTATTTTTCTTGAAAGAAAACGTGATAATCGCAAAATTGTGTAATGACCCCCGGAATTGGAAACGTTGCGAAACTTTAGGGCGAGTTGGCATGCATGGGAAACTGTTATCAGTGAGACTACCATCACTGAAAGCAGAGCTGATCTAGGCCAAAGTTGGGCCACGTTGGCGATACAATATACGAATTGGCCCCGTTCACAGTGCTTCATGGGAAACCAGTATGCATGAGAACTTATGAGGAAGCCATAACTCGCTATCCTCTCCAATTTTCTCGCACTTTGGCGTTAAGAGATGTTTGTGCTTACGCAACCAATGGATCGATTTCCATGGATCAGTTTATGCATTGTAAAAAAACAAGAATGCAAGACTTAAGCATATCCTTCGAGCAGTACCTTGATTTACGATGCAAAGATCTTGCATAAATTTGCTGAATTCAGATAAGTTAAAAAGATTAATCATGCGGTTACCACTCTATATTTCGTCACGGAAAATACAGATCGCGATTCGTTAACAGCGTATTTCAGAGTGCCATTGCGGAAAGATCTGAGATGGGATTGATAATGAGACGGGATATAACGAAGTAAATGTAATTCCCCTTGAAATCCAGAGAGATATCCATGTAGTTAAGCCCTCGTTTTAGCGAAGTATAATTGTTCTGCCAATGAATATAACAAACTAAATTCGTTTCTGAAACCAAAGATACCGACCGTTGCGCACCGAGTTACCGGTTTGCGCATTCTTTGGCTCAGCCGTTAAAAAAAAAAGCTGCAGTTTCGCCCGAAAGTCGTAGCATCGATTGCGATAGCAAATTAGTAGACAGCTATACGAAGTCAGGATGGCAGTTTTATCAGCCGCATAAGCTTGAACATATTCGCTTACTAAGTAAATTAACAAGCATGGTGTCAGCGCGCATAGGCAAACATGAACAGATCACACTCGATGACCGCGGACACTCGCTGACAAAACGGCGGTGCGAGGAAGTGCGGTAGCAGCAGCGAGCGATTCTATCGACAGCGAGCTGCCTGTCGCTTCAACACGAACTGAGCGACGAGAACATCGAACGCACAAAGGTACGAGCGGCCTGTAGATCGCTTTCAAGATAATGCGCTCGACAGCTTGCGGCTACGCAAGGTACGCATTTGGCGCCAAAGTAGAACGCTCCCCCCTCCCCCCCCCCTCGCTCCCTGGCTGCCACCCCGCTTCACCCCCTGCGCGCGCGAAATGGAGCATGCGTGCGGTTCGCCCATGCGCGCGGTCGCGAAATACGCAGTTTCTGTCGCACACCAACGCACCCGGCCTTTCATGCGACGGAAGACAGCGCGTTTCCTGTCAGCTTCCAGCACTGGCACTCACGCGCACTCGCACTCACTTCCACTCACAGTCACTGGCACTCGCACTCACCTGCACTCACACTCACAGGCACTCACTCGCCCTCGCACTCACCTGCACTCACACTCACTGGCACTCACTCGCACTCACTTCCACTCACACTCACAGGCACTCACTCGCACTCACTTCCACTCACACGCACTCACCTGCCCTCACACTCACTGGCACTCACTCGCCCTCGCACTCACCTGCACTCACACTCACTGGCACTCACTCGCACTCACTTTCACTCACACTCACAGGCACTCACTCGCACTCACTTCCACTCACACGCACTCACCTGCACTCACACTCACTGGCACTCACTCGCACTCACCTGCACTCACACTCACTGGCACTCACTCGCACTCACTTCCACTCACACTCACAGGCACTCACTCGCACTCACTTCCACTCACACGCACTCACCTGCACTCACACTCACTGGCACTCACTCGCACTCATCTGCACTCACTCACAGGCACTCACTCGCCCTCGCACTCACCTGCGCTCACACTCACTCGCACTCACTTCCACTCACACTCACAGGCACTCACTCGCACTCACTTCCACTCACACGCACTCACCTGTACTCACACTCACTCGCACTCACCTGCACTCACACTCACTCGCCCTCGCACTCACCTGCACTCACACTCACTGGCACTCACTCGCACTCACTTCCACTCACACTCACTCGCACTCACTTCCACTCACACGCACTCACCTGCACTCACACTCACTGGCGCTCACGCGCACTCACCTGCACTCACACTCACTGGCACTCACTCGCCCTCGCACTCACGTGCACTCACACTCACTGGCACTCACTCGCACTCACTTCCACTCACACTCACAGGCACTCACTCGCACTCACTTCCACTCACACGCACTCACCTGCACTCACACTCACTGGCACTCACTCGCACTCACCTGCACTCACACTCACAGGCACTCACTCGCCCTCGCACTCACCTGCACTCACACTCACTGGCACTCACTCGCACTCACTTCCACTCACACTAACAGGCACTCACTCGCACTCACTTCCACTCACACGCACTCACCTGCACTCACACTCACTGGCATTCACGCGCACTCACCTGCACTCACACTCACTGGCACTCACTCGCCCTCGCACTCACGTGCACTCACACTCACTGGCACTCACTCGCACTCACTTCCACTCACACTCACAGGCACTCACTCGCACTCACTTCCACTCACACGCACTCACCTGCACTCACACTCACTGGCACTCACTCGCACTCACCTGCACTCAACACTCACAGGCACTCACTCGCCTCGCACTCACTTCCACTCACACTTACAGGCACTCACTCGCACTCACTTCCACTCACACGCACTCACCTGCACTCACACTCACTGGCACTCACGCGCACTCACCTGCACTCACACTCACTGGCACTCACGCGCACTCACCTGCACTCACACTCACTCGCACTCACTTCCACTCACACTCACAGGCACTCACTCGCACTCACTTCCACTCACACGCACTCACCTGCACTCACACTCACTGGCACTCACCTCGCACTCACCTGCACTCACACCTCACAGGCACTCACTCGCCCTCGCACTCCACCTGCACTCACACTCACTGGCACTCACTCGCACTCACTTCCACTCACACTCACAGGCACTCACTCGCACTCACTTCCACTCACACGCACTCACCTGCACTCATACTCACTGGCACTCACTCGCACTCACCTGCACTCACACTCACAGGCACTCACTCGCCCTCGCACTCACCTGCACTCACACTCACTGGCACTCACTCGCACTCACTTTCACTCACACTCACAGGCACTCACTCGCACTCACTTCCACTCACATGCACTCACCTGCACTCACACTCACTGGCACTCACTCGCACTCACCTGCACTCACACTCACAGGCACTCACTCGCCCTCGCACTCACCTGCACTCACACTCACTGGCACTCACTCGCACTCACTTTCACTCACACTCACAGGCACTCACTCGCACTCACTTCCACTCACACTCACAGGCACTCACTCGCACTCACTTCCACTCACACTCACAGGCACTCACTCGCACTCACCTGCACTCACACTCACTGGCACTCACTCGCACTCACTTTCACTCACACTCACAGGCACTCACTCGCACTCACTTCACTCACACGCACTCACCTGCACTCACACTCACTGGCACTCACTCGCACTCACCTGCACTCACACTCACTGGCACTCACTCGCCCTCGCACTCACCTGCACTCACACTCACTGGCACTCACTCGCACTCACTTTCACTCACACTCACAGGCACTCACTCGCACTCACTTCCCACTCACATGCACTCACCTGCACTCACACTCACTGGCACTCACTCGCACTCACCTGCACTCACACTCACAGGCACTCACTCGCCCTCGCACTCACCTGCACTCACACTCACACTCACTCGCACTCACTTCCACTCACACTCACAGGCACTCACTCGCACTCACTTCCACTCACACTCACAGGCACTCACTCGCACTCACTTCCACTCACACTCACAGGCACTCACTCGCACTCACTTCCACTCACACTCACTGGCACTCACTCGCACTCACTTCCACTCACACTCACAGGCACTCACTCGCATCTCACTTCCACTCACACGCACTCACCTGCACTCACACTCACTGGCACTCACTCGCACTCACCTGCACTCACACTCACTGGCACTCACTCGCCCTCGCACTCACCTGCACTCACACTCACTGGCACTCACTCGCACTCACTTTCACTCACACTCACAGGCACTCACTCGCACTCACTTCCACTCACACTCACAGGCACTCACTCGCACTCACTTCCACTCACACGCACTCACCTGCACTCACACTCACTGGCACTCACTCGCACTCACCTGCACTCACACTCACTAGCACTCACTCGCCCTCGCACTCACCTGCACTCACACTCACTGGCACTCACCTCGCACTCACTTTCACTCACACTCACAGGCACTCACTCGCACTCACTTCCACTCACACGCACTCACCTGCACTCACACTCACTGGCACTCACTCGCACTCACCTGCACTCACACTCACAGGCACTCACTCGCCCTCGCACTCACCTGCACTCACACTCACTGGCACTCACTCGCACTCACTTTCACTCACACTCACAGGCACTCACTCGCACTCACTTCCACTCACACTCACAGGCACTCACTCGCACTCACTTCCACTCACACTCACAGGCACTCACTCGCACTCACCTGCACTCACACTCACTGGCACTCACTCGCACTCACTTTCACTCACACTCACAGGCACTCACTCGCACTCACTTCCACTCACACGCACTCACCTGCACTCACACTCACTGGCACTCACTCGCACTCACCTGCACTCACACTCACTGGCACTCACTCGCCCTCGCACTCACCTGCACTCACACTCACTGGCACTCACTCGCACTCACTTTCACTCAAACTCACAGGCACTCACTCGCACTCGCTTCCACTCACACTCACAGGCACTCACCTCGCACTCACTTCCACTCACACGCACTCACCTGCACTCACACTCACTGGCACTCACTCGCACTCACCTGCACTCACACTCACAGGCACTCACTTCGCCTCGCATCACCTGCACTCACACTCACTGGCACTCACCTCGCACTCACTTTCACTCACCACTCACAGGCACTCACTCGCACTCACTTCCACTCACACGCACTCCCCTGCACTCACACTCACTGGCACTCACTCGCACTCACCTGCACTCACACTCACAGGCACTCACTCGCCTCGCACTCACCTGCACTCACACTCACTGGCACTCACTGGCACTCACTCACACTCACTTTCACTCACACTCACAGGCACTCACTCGCACTCACTTCCACTCACACTCACAGGCACTCACTCGCACTCACTTCCACTCACACGCACTCACCTGCACTCACACTCACTGGCACTCACTCGCACTCACCTGCACTCACACTCACAGGCACTCACTCGCCCTCGCACTCACCTGCACTCACACTCACTGGCACTCACTCGCACTCACTTCCACTCACACTCACAGGCACTCACTCGCACTCACTTCCACTCACACGCACTCACCTGCACTCACACTCACTGGCACTCACTCGCACTCACCTGCACTCACACTCACTGGCACTCACTCGCCCTCGCACTCACCTGCACTCACACTCACTGGCACTCACTCGCACTCACTTTCACTCACACTCACAGGCACTCGCACTCACTTCCACTCACACGCACTCACCTGCACTCACACTCACTGGCACTCACTCGCACTCACCTGCACTCACACTCACAGGCACTCACTCGCCCTCGCACTCACCTGCACTCACACTCACTGGCACTCACTCGCACTCACTTCCACTCACACTCACAGGCACTCACTCGCACTCACTTCCACTCACACGCACTCACCTGCACTCACACTCACTGGCACTCACTCGCACTCACCTGCACTCACACTCACAGGCACTCACTCGCCCTCGCACTCACCTGCACTCACACTCACTGGCACTCACTCGCACTCACTTTCACTCACACTCACAGGCACTCACTCGCACTCACTTCCACTCACACGCACTCACCTGCACTCACACTCACTGGCACTCACTCGCACTCACCTGCACTCACACTCACATGCACTCACTCGCCCTCGCACTCACCTGCACTCACACTCACTGGCACTCACTCGCACTCACTTCCACTCACACTCACAGGCACTCACTCGCACCTCACTTCCACTCACACGCACTCACCTGCACTCACACTCACTGGCACTCACTCGCACTCACCTGCACTCACACTCACAGGCACTCACTCGCCCTCGCACTCACCTGCACTCACACTCACTGGCACTCACTCGCACTCACTTTCACTCACACTCACAGGCACTCACTCGCACTCACTTCCACTCACACGCACTCACCTGCACTCACACTCACTGGCACTCACTCGCACTCACCTGCACTACACACTCACAGGCAATCACTCGCCCTCGCACTCACCTGCACTCACACCTCACTGGCACTCACTCGCACTCACTTCCACTCACACTCACAGGCACTCACTCGCACTCACTTCCACTCACACGCACTCACCTGCACTCACACTCACTGGCACTCACTCGCACTCACCTGCACTCACACTCACAGGCACTCACTCGCCCTCGCACTCACCTGCACTCACACTCACTGGCACTCACTCGCACTCACTTTCACTCACACTCACAGGCACTCACTCGCACTCACTTCCACTCACACGCACTCACCTGCACTCACACTCACTGGCACTCACTCGCACTCACCTGCACTCACACTCACAGGCACTCACTCGCCCTCGCACTCACCTGCACTCACACTCACTGGCACTCACTCGCACTCACTTCCACTCACACTCACAGGCACTCACTCGCACTCACTTCCACTCACACGCACTCACCTGCACTCACACTCACTGGCACTCACTCGCACTCACCTGCACTCACACTCACAGGCACTCACTCGCCCTCGCACTCACCTGCACTCACACTCACTGGCACTCACTCGCACTCACTTTCACTCACACTCACAGGCACTCACTCGCACTCACTTCCACTCACACGCACTCACCTGCACTCACACTCACTGGCACTCACTCGCACTCACCTGCACTCACACTCACAGGCACTCACTCGCCCTCGCACTCACCTGCACTCACACTCACTGGCACTCACTCGCACTCACCTGCACTCACACTCACAGGCACTCACTCGCCCTCGCACTCACCTGCACTCACACTCACTGGCACTCACTCGCACTCACTTCCACTCACACTCACAGGCACTCACTCGCACTCACTTCCACTCACACGCACTCACCTGCACTCACACGCACTGGCACTCACTCGCACTCACCTGCACTCACACTCACAGGCACTCACTCGCACTCACCTGCACTCACACTCACTGGCACTCACTCGCACTCACTTTCACTCCCACTCACAGGCACTCACTCGCACTCACTTCCACTCACACGCACTCACCTGCACTCACACTCACTGGCACTCACTCGCACTCACCTGCACTCACACTCACAGGCACTCACTCGCCCTCGCACTCACCTGCACTCACACTCACTGGCACTCACTCGCACTCACTTTCACTCACACTCACAGGCACTCACTCACCCTCGCACTCACCTGCACTCACACTCACTGGCACTCACTCGCACTCACGCCTTTGAAATGAGTGCGATGTGAGTGAGTGCACTCATGAGTGAGTCCGCCAACCTATGGCTTCCAGCGCATGCGCCCGCCAGATTGAGCCGCGATCGTCGGTACCTCTCGCGCGCTTTGACTCGCACATGCAGCATACGGCGTGCGGCGGCGGTGTTAACGCCCTTGGACTTTATACGGAACATCATGACGACGAGGACGACAAAAATGCGTTTGGAGTATCCATGTAATTGCTATCGCAATAAAATTCCAACGTCAAATAAGTTTGTCACCGCCGCATGTAGCCGCGCGCACAAGCCGTACTTCTTGCTTATCGCATCCTTCTCTGTCGCTGCGGCACGTAGCTGGCGAAGCTAGCTGAATCTCTGAGATCGCCATTTCAAAGCCCCGGCTAGCAGCGCCGCGCCACATATCAATGATGCTTGAGTGCGGCGTGTAATACTATCCGCAACGCCACTTCTGCATCACGATGTGGAGAAGTAGTGAACTATGCTCGGTCGGCACACCTACCCAATACCCATCTAGGCAACATACCGGAGTCCTATCGAAACATATGCTCTCGTGGACATCGGAGAACGTCCCGCAAAGCCCGCAGATCCCGCAGCGTAAGCTACGCAGCTTTTGAAAAGCTACGAGCGCACGCTAGAGACCATGCGTGCTCCTGCGCACAGGGCATGCGCACTGTTACCTCCGCAGGTTTCCTGCGTACGCAGAGCTGTTGCGGACACCCAACTAAAACTGCCCAGCGATGACCTCCAAACTGTGGCGCGTACAGACTAACCTGGTTCTGCTTAGAGTGTACTAGATACGGGGAGTGGGCCCAGCGCAGGAGCCCCGCTGAGGCGTTTTTTATTGAAATGTTGGCGGCGCCACCATCGCCTTCACCTGTATGAGCGGTACCGCGCTCCGGCCGAACGCGTCGGAGACCCTACCGCAGCTGCATGGAGCTTGGAAGGTATATCACACTGCTGTATCTAGTTTTGTTTCTTGGTGGCGGTAAGAGTGATTGTATTCCACACCGACATGTTGTAATAAAAATGGAGAAAGAGCGAGGAAAACAGCGCTAGCGACGCAAGAACGACGGTGCGTTAAGCAGACGACAGCGACTCGGCCCGCGAGCTCGCCGCTGCCAATGGCCGTAGCCTAAACGGTCGGAGCTTCAGGTTAAGGCAACGGAGCGCCACCGTAATTTTAGTGTTTTTGTTTTTTTAATCGTTCTCGGCGCTTGTCGCGGCGTCCCCCATTCTGGTACATTCTACACTAGTACAGCACGAAGTTTCTTCTTTCATTCTTATAGCTTACCTCAGTAAAGCAGTGTTCCATCTCAACAGCGGTAGTTTCCTGGATCTTCTCCCACGGAGGGTTACGCAGCAGGATTCCAAGGATGGGTATGTTGGCCATGCAGCCGCTCAGTAGAAGAAAGGTGCCGCGCAGCCCGTACTCTCCCAGCAGCCACTGGAGAAGCTTGGGCACCAAGAGCGACGTCATAGGCGGGCCAGCCATGTTCAAACCCAGGGCGATGCCACGGCGCTTGTCGAAGTAACGGGTTACGGCCACGATGGAGCTGCTGAACACAATGCCGTTTCCAGCTCCTTGGAACATGAGGGAAACGTGTGTAGGAAAAAATAAACACGATGAAAACGTGACTGGAAGTTCCTCCTAGAAGGAGAGAGACGCGAGCGTTGTGTTGAAGCAGAAAGCCAGAGATTGAGAATTCGTATGTGAAAGCATGGCTCAAGGTTTAATCGGGGAGGAGGAAATGTAGATATTCATGTAAATCCTAGAAAATTCGATCATAACAGGCATTGTGCAGCCCACTATCATTGTTGCCAACGTTTCTCGAGCGTGTTGCTAAATTGAGAAAAGGGAAATTGAAACAATAACCTTTCCATAAATTTAGATATAAAGTCTAACAATGTCGCAATCCTGTCAAGTGAATTTTGAATATTGAATGCTCTCTCACACGCTGTGAGCTAGGCTAGCCTAGCGTGAGGCATCTACCGAAGCTATTCATGCTCCTTTATCTAGCGTCTGTTTACGGGATGAATTAATGACCAATTTACCAGGCTGTAAAAG
>NC_051156.1:88013679-88092660 GCF_013339745.2 Dermacentor silvarum | reverse complement strand
CCTCGCACTCACCTGCATCACTCCACTCACTGGCCCTCACTCGCACTCACTTTCACTCACACTCACAGGCACTCACTCGCACTCACTTCCACTCACACGCACTCACCTGACTCACACTCACTGGCACTCACTCGCACGCACTGCACTCACACTCAATGGCACTCACTCGCCACGCACTCACCTGCACTCACAACTCACCTGGGCACTCACTCGCACTCACTTCACTCACACTCACAGGCACTCACTCGCACTCACTTCCACTCACACTCACAGGCACTCACTCGCACTCACTTCCACTCACACGCACTCACCTGCACTCACACTCATGGCACTCACTCGCACTCACTTGCACTCACACTCACAGGCACTCATCGCCACTCGCACTCACCTGCACTCACACTCACTGGCACTCACTCGCACTCACTTCACTCACACTCACTGGCACTCACTCGCCCTCAACTTCCACTCACTCACGCACTCCCCTCGCACTCACACTCAACTGGCACTCACTCGCACTCCCTGCACTCACACTCACGGCACTCACTCGCCTCCACTCACCTGCACTCACATCACTGGCACTCACGGCATCAATCACACTCACTTTCACTCACATCACAGGCACTCACTCGCACTCACTTCCACTCACACTCACGGCACTCACTCGCACTCACTTCCACGCACACGCACTCACCTGCACTCACACTCACTGGCACTCACTCGCACTCACCTGCACTCACACTCACAGCATCACTCGACCCGCGCAACCCCACCTGCACTCACACTCACTGGCACTCACTCGCACTCACTCCACTCACCACTCACAGGCACTCACTCGCACTCACTTCCACTCACCACGCAATCACTGCACTACACCACTGGCACTCACTCGCACTCACCTGCACTCACACTCACTGGCACCTCACTCGCCTCGCACTCACCTGCACTCACACTCACTGGCACTCACGCGCACTCACTTCACTCACACTCACAGGCACTCGCACTCACTTCCACTCACACGCACTCACCTGCACTCACACTCACTGGCACTCACTCGCACTCACCTGCACTCACACTCACAGGCACTCACTCGCCCTCGCACTCACCTGCACTCACACTCACTGGCACTCACTCGCACTCACTTTCCACTCACACTCAGGCACTCACTCGCACTCACTTCCACTCACACGCACTCACCTGCACTCACACTCACTGGCACTCACTCGCACTCACCTGCACTCACACTCACAGGCACTCACTCGCACCTCGCACTCACCTGCACTCACACTCACCTGGCACTCACTCGCACTCACTTTCACTCACACTCACAGGCACTCACTCGCACTCACTTCCACTCACACGCACTCACCTGCACTCACACTCACTGGCACTCACTCGCACTCACCTGCACTCACACTCACAGGCACTCACTCGCCCTCGCACTCACCTTGCACTCACACTCACTGGCACTCACTCGCACTCACTTCCACTCACACTCACAGGCACTCACTCGCACTCACTTCACTCACACGCACTCACCTGCACTCACACTCACTGGCACTCACTCGCACTCACCTGCACTCACACTCACAGGCACTCACTCGCCCTCGCACTCACCTGCACTCACACTCACTGGCACTCACTCGCACTCACTTTCACTCACACTCACAGGCACTCACTCGCACTCACTTCCACTCACACGCACTCACCTGCACTCACACTCACTGGCACTCACTCGCACTCACCTGCACTCACACTCACAGGCACTCACTCGCCCTCGCACTCACCTGCACTCACACTCACTGGCACTCACTCGCACTCACTTCCACTCACACTCACAGGCACTCACTCGCACTCACTTCCACTCACACGCACTCACCTGCACTCACACTCACTGGCACTCACTCGCACTCACCTGCACTCACACTCACAGGCACTCACTCGCCCTCGCACTCACCTGCACTCACACTCACTGGCACTCACTCGCACTCACTTTCACTCACACTCACAGGCACTCACTCGCACTCACTTCCACTCACACGCACTCACCTGCACTCACACTCACTGGCACTCACTCGCACTCACCTGCACTCACACTCACAGGCACTCACTCGCCCTCGCACTCACCTGCACTCACACTCACTGGCACTCACTCGCACTCACTTCCACTCACACTCACAGGCACTCACTCGCACTCACTTCCACTCACACGCACTCACCTGCACTCACACTCACTGGCACTCACTCGCACTCACCTGCACTCACACTCACAGCACTCACTCGCCCTCGCACTCACCTGCACTCACACTCACTGGCACTCACTCGCACTCACTTTCACTCACACTCACAGGCCACTCACTCGCACTCACTTCCACTCACACGCACTCACCTGCACTCACACTCACTGGCACTCACTCGCACTCACCTGCACTCACACTCACAGGCACTCACTCGCCCTCGCACTCACCTGCACTCACACTCACTGGCACTCACTCGCACTCACCTGCACTCACACTCACAGGCACTCACTCGCCCTCGCACTCACCTGCACTCACACTCACTGGCACTCACTCGCACTCACTTCCATTCACACTCACAGGCACTCACTCGCACTCACTTCCACTCACACGCACTCACCTGCACTCACACGCACTGGCACTCACTCGCACTCACCTGCACTCACACTCACAGGCACTCACTCGCACTCACCTGCACTCACACTCACTGGCACTCACTCGCACTCACTTTCACTCACACTCACAGGCACTCACTCGCACTCACTTCCACTCACACGCACTCACCTGCACTCACACTCACTGGCACTCACTCGCACTCACCTGCACTCACACTCACAGGCACTCACTCGCCCTCGCACTCACCTGCACTCACACTCACTGGCACTCACTCGCACTCACTTTCACTCACACTCACAGGCACTCACTCACCCTCGCACTCACCTGCACTCACACTCACTGGCACTCACTCGCACTCACGCCTTTGAAATGAGTGCGAGTGAGTGAGTGCACTCATGAGTGAGTCCGCCAACCTATGGCTTCCAGCGCATGCGCCCGCCAGATTGAGCCGCGATCGTCGGTACCTCTCGCGCGCTTTGACTCGCACATGCAGCATACGGCGTGCGGCGGCGGTGTTAACGCCCTTGGACTTTATACGGAACATCACGACGACGAGGACGACAAAAATGCGTTTGGAGTATCCATGTAATTGCTATCGCAATAAAATTCCAACGTCAAATAAGTTTGTCACCGCCGCATGTAGCCGCGCGCACAAGCCGTACTTCTTGCTTATCGCATCCTTCTCTGTCGCTGCGGCACGTAGCTGGCGAAGCTAGCTGAATCTCTGAGATCGCCATTTCAAAGCCCCGGCTAGCAGCGCCGCGCCACATATCAATGATGCTTGAGTGCGGCGTGTAATACTATCCGCAACGCCACTTCTGCGTCACGATGTGGAGAAGTAGTGAACTATGCTCGGTCGGCACACCTACCCAATACCCATCTAGGCAACATACCGGAGTCCTATCGAAACATATGCTCTCGTGGACATCGGAGAACGTCCCGCAAAGCCCGCAGATCCCGCAGCGTAAGCTACGCAGCTTTTGAAAAGCTACGAGCGCACGCTAGAGACCATGCGTGCTCCTGCGCACAGGGCATGCGCACTGTTACCTCCGCAGGTTTCCTGCGTACGCAGAGCTGTTGCGGACACCCAACTAAAACTGTCCAGTGATGACCTCCAAACTGTGGCGCGTACAGACTAACCTGGTTCTGCTTAGAGTGTACTAGATACGGGGAGTGGGTCCAGCGCAGGAGCCCCGCTGAGGCGTTTTTTATTGAAATGTTGGCGGCGCCACCATCGCCTTCACCTGTATGAGCGGTACCGCGCTCCGGCCGAACGCGTCGGAGACCCTACCGCAGCTGCATGGAGCTTGGAAGGTATATCACACTGCTGTATCTAGTTTTGTTTCTTGGTGGCGGTAAGAGTGATTGTATTCCACACCGACATGTTGTAATGAAAATGGAGAAAGAGCGAGGGAAACAGCGCTAGCGACGCAAGAACGACGGTGCGTTAAGCAGACGACAGCGACTCGGCCCGCGAGCTCGCCGCTGCCAATGGCCGTAGCCTAAACGGTCGGAGCTTCAGGTTAAGGCAACGGAGCGCCACCGTAATTTTAGTGTTTTTGTTTTTTTTAATCATTCTCGGCGCTTGTCGCGGCGTCCCCCATTCTGGTACATTCTACACTAGTACAGCTCGAAGTTTCTTCTTTCATTCTTATAGCTTACCTCAGTAAAGCAGTGTTCCACCTCAACAGCGGTGGTTTCCTGGATCTTCTTCTCCCACGGAGGGTTACGCAGCAGGATTCCAAGGATGGGTATGTTGGCCATGCAGCCGCTCAGTAGGAGAAAGGTGCCGCGCAGCCCGTACTCTCCCAGCAGCCACTGGAGAAGCTTGGGCACCAAGAGCGACGTCATAGGCGGGCCAGCCATGTTCAAACCCAGGGCGATGCCACGGCGCTTGTCGAAGTAACGGGTTACGGCCACGATGGAGCTGCTGAACACAATGCCGTTTCCAGCTCCTTGGAACATGAGGGAAACGTGTGTAGGAAAAAATAAACACGATGAAAACGTGAATGGAAGTTCCTCCTAGAAGGAGAGAGACGCGAGCGTTGTGTTGAAGCAGAAAGCCAGAGATTGAGAATTCGTATGTGAAAGCATGGCTCAAGGTTTAATCGGGGAGGAGGAAATGTAGATGTTCATGTAGATCCTAGCAAATTCGATCATAACAGGCATTGTGCAGCCCACTATCATTGTTGCCAACGTTTTTCGAGCGTGTTGCTAAATTGAGAAAAGGGAAATTGAAACAATAACCTTTCCATAAATTTAGATATAAAGTCTAACAATGTCGCAATCCTGTCAAGTGAATTTTGAATATTGAATGCTCTCTCACACGCTGTGAGCTAGGCTAGCCTAGCGTGAGGCATCTACCGAAGCGATTCATGCTCCTTTATCTAGCGTCTGTTTAGGGGATGAATTAATGACCAATTTACCAGGCTGTAGAAGAGGGCATATACTTTATGATTATATTTACAAAACTTCGGATGCGAAAGCTAAAATCTTGCGTTTGCCTCCGCACCGCAAGGTCACGGACCCAGCGCAGTTAAGGGGAAGCTTTAGCTCGGGGCTCCTCTCTGAATAGAAGGGAACGGAGAATCGTTTATTATCGACAACCACTGCACCGAATTTGATGAGGCTTGCTGCATTTCAAAGAAAGCGTTAAAACCTAAGCTACTGCAGAAAGAGCACATTTTTTAGGCAGTCAATATTTTTATAAACATTGTTGAAAATCGAAACCTTTCGAAAGACGAAGCTATCACTTTTACACCTTTGTAACTAAACAATGAGAAATATATTACATTTCTCTAAACTGCACCTAATAATACATCTAGACCGAAAAAAAGTTCATTCACGGTATAACGAATTGAATTATACCAATATTAGGTCCGTAGAAATTTAGCAAAATGCTCGCAAAATATTGTCAAAGAGAAAGTAAGCTGTAATTGATATATCTGTTTTTTGTGCAGAGTTACGGATTTGTAAACTTTGTGCCACCTAAACCTTAATCAAAATTCCACTTTTATAATCACTAGAAGTTGCCCATTCGCTCTCAGTAATACAACTTTAATTCAAATTAGTTAAGGTGATGTCTCATACAAGCGTTTCTGCCTCTTACGTGCACTTTAATATTGAGAGTGGGAGGTGACCCCGAGGTATAGCTTCCTGTTAAAAAAAGAAAGAAAATAGAAAACAAATATCAGATTAACTTGCGCCACCTTCGCAACAAACGTTAACGTTTGAATTGTTCGTATGAGCAAAATCCAGCAAATAATGACACTGGACGTATTACCAATAGCGGTCGGCAAATGCCAAAGATTACTTGCGCATGAAAATAATGTTACGGGAAGGAAGAAGCGTACTGGTATTTACAGATGGGTTGTAATGGCTGCGTAGAGAAGCGAAACCCAGAATCTTCTTTGTCGTCTCCCAGGGCACCAATCATGTCCTCTTCTTTCCACATTACATACTGTGACATTACCCCCGTCGGAAGAAGCACCTTACTAGTGCGACTCACTAGTTCCAGGAAGGCACGGTTCGAGGCGGCTGAAGTGGATGATGTCAGATCGAGGTGAAGGCACGGTAGCATCCAGTGGAGACACTTCATATGTGACAGGCGTCACCTGGCGGAGGATGCGATAAAGGCCGTAGTATCGCGAAAGGAGTTTCTCCGAAAGACCGACACGTTGAGATGGAGACCAAACTAGCACAAGAGCACCTGGTTCGTATTCGACGTCGCGGTGGCGCTGATCGTAACGGCACTTCTGACGTGTCTGTGAAGCAGAGAGACGAATACGGGCAATCTGGCGTGCCGGGGTCGCTGTGCACGGTTATGACATCCCGAGCGTAAAAATGAAATTATGGGGTTTTACGTGTCAAAACCACGATTTGATTATGAGGCACGCCGTAGTGGGGGACTCCGGAAATTTGGACCACCTGGGGTTCTTTAACGTGCACCTAAATCTAAGTACACGGGTGTTTTCGCATTTCGCCCCCATCGAAATGCGGCCGCCGTGGCCGGGATTCGATCCCGCGACCTCGTGCTCAGCAGCCCAACACCGTAGCCACTGAGCAACCACGGCGGGTGACATCACGAGCGTACTTTGTCGGCGAGTCGAGTGTGTCAAAAGAAGAGTTTCGAAAGGCAAGGTCGGTTCACGGCCATATAGAAGGTAGAAGGGCGAATAGCCAGCTGTGTCGTGGCACGAGGAATTGCACGCCAACGTGACAAATGGTAAAGCAGTGTCCCAGTCGCGATGATCCGAGGAGACATACATCGCGAGCATGTCAGTTATTGTCCGGTTCAGGCGTTCAGTAAGACCGTTAGTTTGAGGATGGTAGGCTGTAGTAAGTTTGTGTTTAGTAGCACAGGATCGAAGTAAGTCGTCGATGCCTTTGGCAAGAAAGTATCGCCCGCAATCGGTGAGAAGTTGACAAGGTGCGCCGCGGTGTAAGATAACGTCGTGAAGCAAGAAGTCAGCGACGTCTGTAGCGCAACTGGTGGGAAGAGCTCTTGTAATGACATAGCGGGCGGTATAGTCCGTAGCGACGGCAATCGACTTATTTCCGTAGTTTGATATAGGGAATAGTCCGAGAAGGTCAACGCCAACGCGAAAAAAAAAGGGTCGGTCGGTATATCCAGAGGCTGCAGCAGACCAGCAGGATGTACAGCTGGTCGTTTTCGGCGTTGACACGACTCACACGCGGCGATATATCGACGGATGGAGCGGTTGAGACGGGGCCAGAAAAATCGTCGCCGAATTCGGTCATAGGTCCGAGAGACGCCAAAGTCTCCAGCAGTGGGAACGTCGTGCAGTTGTTGGAGTAGTCTGCTGAAGATGAGACGGAATGACGATTAGCAGCTCGCGCCCGCCTGGGTGCATGTTGCGGCGATACAGGGTGTCATTTTGTAGTACGAACATGTGAAGGGATGAGTTAGACGGGTCAGAGAGCAGGCGTTCGATAAGCTGCCGTAACGATTCATCGCGTCGTTGTTCAGCCCCTATGTCTTTCAAGCGGAAAGCGAGAGAACGCAGATCGGTGCGGCATCCACTAAATCGTTCGGTGCATCGACGGGGTGACGAGACAAGCAGTCGGTGTCCTGATGTAAACGACCCGACTTGTAGACTACAGTGTATGTGTATTCCTGAAGGCGTAGCGCCCAGCGACCGAGGCGTCCGGTGGGATCCTTGAGGGAAGAGAGCCAACAAAGGGCGTGGTGATCGGTTGTAACAGTAAATGGTCGACTATATATGTAAGGTCGGAACTTGCCCACAGCTCAAATGAGGGCGAGGCATTCCCGCTCAGTAATCGAATAATTGCGCTCAGACGGGGAGAGGAGGCGGCTGGCATAGGCGATAACGCGGTTGTGCCCACGTTGCGTGGGGCTGAAATTGCGCGGATGCCGTATTCACTGGCGTCAGTGCGAGTTTCTGTCGGAGCGGAGGTGTCAAAATGGTCGAGAACAGGAGGTGTGGTGAGTAGCGTTATGAGGCGCGAGAAAGAAGTCGCTTGTTCAGAGCCCCAGTAGAAAGGAACGTCTTTATGAGGAGGTCAGTAAGGGGACGAGCAACATGCGCGAAATTTTTCACAAACCGGCGGAAGTCAGAGCAAAGACCAATACAGCTGCGAACATCTTTGGCAGAGGTTGGTACAGGGAAATTCTGCACTGCACGAACTTTAGCGGCATCGGGGCGAATGCCTGACGAGTCGACGAGATGTCCGAGCATGGTTATTTGGCGGTGACCGAAGTGGCACTTGGACGAGTTGAGCTGCAGGTCAGCGGCGCGAAAAACAGAAAGCACAGATGAAAGTCGTTCAAGATGGGCCGCAAAAGTTGGAGAGAATACGATGACGTCATCCAAGTAACACAAGCTGATGGACCATTTCAATCCACGCAAGAGCATGTCCATCATACGTTCAAAGGTCGCTGAGGCAGCTGGGTAATACGTTCAAAGGTCGCCGGTTTAGGGTAATGCCTTTCGGCACAAGCCGAAAGGAATTACCCTAAACTGATAGAGGCCGTCAGGTGTAATGAATGCGGTCTTCTCACGGTCCATTTCATCCACGGCAATTTGCCAATATCCGGACCGAAGGTCTATTGGTGAAAAATAAGTGGCACCGTGAAGACAGTCCAGAGCATCGTCGATCCGTGGAAGTGGGTAGACATCTTTCTTGGTGATCGGGTTTAGATGACGATAGTCCACGCAGAATCGCCAGCTGTTGTCCTTCTTTTTGACGAGCACAATAGGGGAAGCCCACGGACTGGAAGAGTGTTCAGTAATCCCTTTGGCAAGCATTTTGTCAACTTCGCTCTGGATAACTTGTCGCTCAGAGTGTGATACTCGGTATGGGCGTCGGTGAACAGGTGCCGCATCACCGGTATTTATACGATGCTTCACAACCGTACTTTACCCAAAGAGCTATCGTTCAGGTCGAAAATATCGGCGTAGGGCTCGAGGAGGTCACGGAGCTCTGCGGCGGATTGGGGGTCGAGGTCCAGCGCAATCATCTTTGCAATGTCGTCGACCGGGGCAGATGCAGAAGGCGCAGAACGAGCACTGGTCGAAGATGCGCAACAGGTAGAGCTGAAATATGGCACTCGCGTGACGATGACAACGTGGCAAGCGACATCCCTCGAGAAAGTACCTGAGGGCACTGGCCGAAATTGAGGATGGGAAGACAGGTCTGATTGGCCGCTACAGAAATGACGGTGTGTGGGAAGGAGACGTTGTGGGAAAGCAGGTCTGAAGTCGCGGGAGTGAGGACATAGTCACCATCAGGAACAGGTGGGGAGGCGAAAACGTTGATGCAGGTTGCTGCTTGGGGAAGAAGACGAATAAAATCCGCAGAACAAAGCTGAGTTGGGGCTTGAGCAGGAAGGTCAATGGAAAGGGGTAGGTCAAGTTGGACAACACCGGCTGAACAGTGAATGAGAGCAGAATGGGCGGTCAAAAAGTCGAGGCCGAGGATAACATCGTGGGGGCAGTGTTCGAGCACACTAAACAAAACGGACGTGTGGCGGCCAGCGGCATTGACACGTGCAGCACACATTCCGAGCACAGCCGGAGTTCCACCGTCGGCGACCTGTAGCAGTCGAGTCGGAGCAGGAGTAAGGACTTTCTTCAGGTGCGTTCGAAGGTCAGCACTCATGATGGGAACTTGCGCTCCAGTGTCGATGAGTGCTGTAACAGGCAAACCATCCACATCCACGTCCAGAAGATTCAGATCAGTAGGCAGGGTCAACAGAGGAATTTCAGGCCGGGGTACTAGAGCAGCGTCACCTCCCGGAGCTGCCCCAGTCAGTTTCCCGTCGGAGAGCGGCGACGGTAAGCAGGGGAAGGAGAACGACGCAGCTGGGGTGAACGGGAGCGGCTACTGTGCGGTGATGGTGAGCGGTTAGTCGCAGTGACTCGAGCGTTGTCAGGTGCATCTTCGAACTCAGTGGGGGGCGCAGGCGGGCGCGGATTCAGTGGGGAGCGGCGGTAGGCGGGAAAGCTTGGTCGAGAGAGGGCCGGCCAGAAACTTCGGCGGTGGCGAGAGATGTGGCCCACACGTCCTCAATAGAAGCAGATGGGTCGATCATCATGTGTGCGCCATTCGGCCGGGTTGCGATAGCTCGGGTAAGGACCGCAGTGGTTCGGTGAACAGGGGCAGAGGCAGCAGACGAAGCGAAGTCAGGACGGTTGGCGGAGCAGATGGATTGCAGAACCACATTGGAAAGTTCTTGGCGAACGACCGATTGAATGAGGGACACGAGCGGCCGGGAATCGTCAAAGCACTGCGTCACTTGTGTGGCATGAGACCCTGCTTCCATTTCTCGCCGGACTATACGTCCGACGTTCTCGGAGGGAGTGGGCTCACGCGGAAGACAAAGGTCTTCACACGTCGATGAAGCAGCGGTGTTGGGTAGACGCGTGAACTGCTGAACTATGCGGTGGCTTTTCGCTTCTTCAAAGCGGCGACATTCGTTAATGATCTCATTGACTGTTGTGATGTTCTTATACACGAGAAGGTTAAACGCGTCGTCCGCTATGCCTTTTAAAACATGACTGACCTTGTCTGCCTCTGTCATGTTTTTATCCACCTTGCGGCAAAGAGCCAAGACGTCCTGGATGTACGCCACGTAAGATTCAGTGGACGTCTGTGCTCGGTTCCCAAGGTCCTTCCGAGCAGCACGTTGGCGGCCGATGGGCTTGCCGAACAAATCACGAAGCTTCTGTTTGCATTGCTCCCAACTTGTAATCTCTTCTTCATGTGTCTCGAACCAGACCCGTGCCGTTTTTTTTGAGGTAGTATATTACGTTGGCCAGTATAAGCGTGTTATCCCACCTGTTGTTGGCGCAGACCCGTTCGTAATTTACCAACCAGTCATCGACGTCAACGTTATCAATCCCAGAAAACATGCCAGTGTCGCATGGCTGGCATAGGATGACCGTCGGTGGCGTCGACGGGGCCGCGGTTGAAGATTCTCCTTCGGATGACATGGCGGCCAGGTTACGTCCGCTGCGGAGCTCCGTCTTTCGTAAGTGACTACCCCGCACCTCCACGAATAATGTTACGGGAAGGAAGAAGTGTACGGGTATTTACAGATGGGTTTTAATGGCTGCGTAGAGAAGCGAAACCCACAATCTTCTTTGTCGTCTCCCAGGGCACCAATCATGTCCTTTTCTTTCCACATTACATACTGTGACAATATTACCGAATTCCGCCCCTGATTTTCCTAGCTAGAAATCACACTTATCTACGTCATGTCTGCAAACATCCTAGCTTTCGACACTGTTTTAAGGGGTAGTACATTCTGCAACACGCGCTTGCTCCTGGTCATGAGGCAATGATAACTACGTAATTTCTATACGGTCAAACATTGCGCTGCCGCCCCTTGATCGACCTGAAGTCTCTGTGTACTTATCTATTGGCCCGAAAGCCCTGAGAAAAGGAAGTGGTGCGTTCAGATTCACTTTAACGAGTCCGGCCGCTCCGATAGGTACACCTTTGTACAGTTTGTGCAGGGGACCAACCGAGCGGACTTATACCACTGTCACACGGCACATGTAATGTCATTTGCAGTAAATGACATGCATACTGAATGTCATTGCGGTCTCGCGTTCCCAGTCTACACGGGCAAACAAAATGGCATTCGGAAATGATGGCAATGTTTATCGGCAGGCTCCTATGATAACGAAACCTTACAAATCGTGCTTCTTGTTTGCATATTTTCACTATAATTTTAGCAATACAATGGTAAACATTGGATGGTTGTTTGAAAATATATTATATTTCGTTTCAACTTATCGATTTTCTAATTTTTTGCGAAGCCACTGTCGTCGAGATTACACAAGTCGTGCGTGAATGAGTTCGGGGAACTCATTCAATGGGCGAATGCCATTAGCTGTGAGTGTCATTCACTGTGCCCGTGTAGAAGCAACAAAAGTCGCATTAACACGTAATCTAGTTAGCAAAGAGCCGCCGACCCTGAATTTAGGGCAAACGAAGCGGAACGCCTGCGAAAGCGTCGTCTTGCCACAGGCTCCCCCAGTTACGACTCGAGAGATAGGCCTCTGGTTCAAGTTATGTGACACTCTATATATTTAGTGGTGATTATATATATATATATATATATATATATATATATAAGCCACTGCGCTCACCGGCCACGGCGCTCACCGGCCACGGCGCTAACCAGGCCACGGTACGAGCACGCCGGCCACGGTACGAGCACGCCGGCCACGGTGCGAGCGCGCGGTCATGGTACGAACACGCCGGCCACGCGGAGCGGTGACACGTCAGCTACTCTCACTCCTCGGACCAAGGCCCTGCGCCTAGTGCTGACTGGCCTGACCCTGGCCCTGATGGTTCAAGCGACATTTACGAGGACCATTTTCGGCTCGGGAACGCCAACAGCCCGCGGCCCCTTACGATGCGGACCGTCAGTGGGCTCTACTCGAGGGACCGTTCCACCGGGCGCCCGTGCAGCAGCTAAGCCTCACTAGTCCCACCAACGATCCGGCACCGCGTTCGATATTGGCAAGCTGCAGCGCCGTAAGTCACCGCAGCCGTGTCCTCGTCGTTGAGTGTCCACCTCGGCTGCGGGAGTTCGCGGGTTCGAAACCAGGCGGCCGCCGGTTACCCACCAGAATACAAATCGAGCACAAGCGACCCCCGGCCAGACGCCCGGCTTTCTTCAGGGGTGCTCATAAACATATATATATATATATATATATATATATATATGTGTGTGTGTGTGTTTGTGTGTGTGTAAAACACACACACGTCTACGTGTGTGTGTTTCAGACATATATTCGAATGTCAAGATTGCTCAACAATTCTCAATAATACTCAACATTATTCAACAATAAGTCAACAACAATTAGTCAATGACTTTACTGTTGTGAAGCGCTCAACAACTTTATTGTTGAGGTATTGTTGTGCGTGTTAATAACTATTGCGGTATTATTGAAAGGATATTGTGTCAACAATTCCTCAACAATATGCCAACAACATTTCAATAGTCATGTTTATAAGGGCTCCTTCGCTGCTAATGACATCACACGTGCCGTGTGACAGAGGTATTGCTCTACATGTGCGCCCGATTCAGGGTGCCATTCCTGCTGATCGCCATCTCGCAACGCCTGACGGCCTGCAGCATGCGTCTCAGCTCAAGAAACGCCATTCAGACAGACGTGAGTTTATTAACACCGGAGCTGTTTAAGCTCTTGGTAAGGCCGCATAGTGCGAACAAAAACTGTGGGCCGATCCTGGAGGTAGTGCATAAAGGGTCCAAGCGCAATGGCACATACCCCTGTAAACTAGCGAAGCTGTTTAAGCTCGAGGATGGTCCGTCTAGTGTACGCCGCAAAACCTCCGCCTGGCGATGACGTGACCATGCGTCGCCTAGCAACGCATACGTTACGATCCCGCCTCTGTCTTTTGTCTTTCTGGCATTTTTTTGCTGCGCGGCGTACTTCCGGTGACGGTCTCGAACGCGAGCTGTTGCGTTTTTCTTGAATTGCGCAGCGCATGATTTCGCGCGCTGTGCACGAGAACACCCGACTAGCGGCACAAGTCAGCGCTGCACGAATACTGAGGCAGACGCAAGCGGATCACAGAGCATGACCGCGCGCTGGAACACAGTAGAAAATGACATAATTTCGTTGTCAGCGCGCGTGACTGCACGACGTGGGAACAAGCAGTCGAAACGGAAGTATGTATATCTGCCTTGCTGCGGTGCGAAGTAAAAGAAAAACTCGCAGACATTCGGTTTGTACGTTTTATTATTTCTATAAACTTTAATTCGTCTATTGAAGCAACAGAATAAACAAATAACTGTTGCCTTGAATAATTCTGGAAGTCACGCGTCACTACAATGACGTCTCTGCAATGCGATCTACGTAGGCGCACTTGTGTGATAGACACCGGCTCTCCAGCTGGCAGCTCGGCACCCGCGAGTAGAAGGGCAAACGGCGTTTAGTTCGAAATGTGACCTGTTTCCGCGGCGCGTAGCGGTGTAGTACTTAGCAGACACCATCGTTAGCCCGCATTGTATGCACTCCGCTTGTCAGCTTTAACATGCACAGACCTTCTTCTTTCTGGGGTTTTACGTGCCAAAACCAGTTCTGATTATGAGGCACACAATAAACAGACCTGGTGAGGGGCCCTCTAAGAGAATATTCAGCGTTACTAAAACGGGGATCGCCGAACGAAACGCAAGCTTTTGCACATAGCGATAAAGTAACTTGCCCATATGAGGAAAAGTTCCCGTCGACCTTAGCGGTCTTTTGAAATAAGGATAACCAGTTACTGTAAAGTGTATAGCGTACCACAACGCGATAATTTTATTATTATTTTTTTAACGTAGGACACGTGTGCCATGAAAAGGCGTGTCGCACTGACGTCTTTGGCAAATGATTACTTCTACATGCGCGCGTTGTTTTCATTTTTGCACCTTCAACTCATGAATATAGCATCTGCCACACGAGAGTGTCATATGGTACGCTGTTTCATATATGCATGGAACGAAGTGGGTAGCGCCCTTTTTTGTGCTGAGGGGTTTTCTCCTAGTGCCATTGACAACCTTTCACATGCGCTCCAATTTGTCCGATGCAGAGAATGAAACAGGGACGCCGCATTTGTGGAGACTGCCTGATCACATTATCCCGTTTATATTGCGCTATTAGCATAAGTAAAATTAGCGTAGCCTGCACTAGTGGCGCAAGGCTAAAGAAACAGCGGAGCTGATCGCCACCTAGCACTACCAAGTCATCCCCAGCATTTTCCTGAATTTAATAATAATTGATCGATTATCTATTGAGTGGCTAATCGATTGGCTATCGCAAGGTATTGGCCACGTATTTGGGCTAGGCTAAGCACTACCAAGTCATACCCAGCATTTTCTGGAATTTATTGGTTATGGTTCGATTAGCTATTCATGGGCTATTGATTGGCCACGTATTTGGGCTAGGGTAAGCACTACAAAGTCATCCCCAGAATTTCCCGGCATTTATTGCATATTGATCGATTAGCTATTGATCGGCTTTCGATTGGCTATCGCAAGGTATTCGCCACGTATTTGGGCTAGGCTAAGCACTAAATTCCTCCGCAGCATTTCCCGGAATTTATCGATATTAATTGATTACCGATTAGCTATTGATTCGCTATCGCGAAGTATTGACCACGTATTTTGGCTACGCTAAGCACTATGACGTCATCCCCAGCATTCTCCGGATTTATTGATTATTGATCGATTATCGATTAGCTATTGATTGGCTATCGATTGGCTATCGCAAGGTATTGGCCATGGATTTGGGCTAAGCTAAGCACTACCAAGTCATCCCCAGCACTCTCAGGAATTACTTAATTATTGATCGATTATCGATTACTTATTGACTGGCTATAGGTTAGCTATCGCAAGCTATTGACCACGTAGTTGGGATAAGCTAAGCACTACCAAGTCATCCCCAGCATTTCCGGATTTTTTTACTATTGATTGATTATCGATTACCTAATAATTGGCTATAGATTGGATATCGCAAGGCATTGGCCACGTATTTGGGCACCTTCGTTAGTTGACAGGGGTATGCGCCATTGCACTTGGACCCTTTCTGCACTACCGCCAGGATCGGCCCACATTTTCTGTTCGCTCTGCACGGACTAACGGACGGCTTGCACAGCTCCGCTGTTAAAAAATGCACCTACCAACTAGCGTTTCTAACATCATTCATCACGATGTGTTTTAGAAGAAATTACACGTTCTATGGCACATTCGTGAACTTTGGGGGGGTCGATATGAGTCGTAATGTAATGTAAGATGCGAGCTGTCAATACAACTCGCATCTCCGTTGCAGGTAATGTATGGAAATTTTAGACGAACATTTACTGCCAAAAATAAGTAGAGAAGGGAGAACCAAGAACGACGAGACGGGCGGTAAATTCCAACAGAAACCGAAGTTGGCAGTTAGCACTCTCGTTTTCGCTGAAGACTTTCGCTTCTATTATCATTAATCTGTCCAGCGGTTACTATGTCGTTCAGGAAGCAGTAATGAAGCTACAAATCTGTTGTCCGAACCCATGTTTGGCTGACTGTACTGCCCGTTCGCGAGACACTGAAGACACACCGTTCTTACGCGATGCAGAAATTGAGGTAGGGTTGCCTGCCTCGCCGATCAATGGAGCAGAAGTAGGTGGGCGCCAAAGCTTTCAATGGCGTTCGTTCTTTGCTCATTTCGCAGTTACCTAGACATGAAATCATTGACGCTTTTTGTACAAGGTGACATGCGCAGTTTCATGTCTTTTTATTACGCGGGAAAGCTGGCCTGAAAAGCACCATGCCTATAAGGCGTGGTTACTGGGTCTTGTTGGCTTTCGCCATTTATACAGATATGTGGTATGTACCCCATTTTCGCTTATGCTTACGTGTGGCACACGTAATCTGTCTTATCTTTGTGTGCGTCGAATTGGACAACAAAATATACCGTCTTTTACTCTCTAAAGAAATAGGCCGGCACACGCAAGAAAGTTCTTAGGGTAGAACTGTTTGTGAGAACACGTGCCAGCCGATGTTGGAAATAATGGCAAAGGCGGCAGGCTAACTGTGAAAATCAGTTACAAAGGAAAAAGAAACACTTTTAAACTTAAAGGTGCGAACAAAGCCTCAAATCGTCGCCGGCCAGCGAATGCCCAGTGTTGGTGGTACAGCTCCTATGGGCGATTTATCTGCGACAGCACTTGAACTGTCTAGCTGACCTATATGCTTTTCAGAGGTAGGAACCTACCGCTCACACTTATTGTTATATGGCACGTACCGCCTGCTTGATTTGTAAGGTGGGAACTGACCGTCAGTAACTACTTCATAACTTTATTTCAGGACCAACCTGTAGCCAGTGTACTTGTCACTAACCAGATGTCAGGAAGCCTTTTTTGTACCGTGGATGATACGATAAACTGTACACTGATTTTTAGAATTTCCTTGTATGAAACGGGAAATCAATGCCCCTGCCATGCCTCGCTGACGAATAGATGAGTGAATCACATGGTTGTTTTCTCTTATTCCGGAAACAAGCGTCGTCCCGCGGCTTTATCAATTCTGTTTACACCCTATTCTTTTTTCAAACATTCCTTTCTCAATTGGTATTGCTTTAAAGGAATGGACTATCATACTTTTTTGACATATTTAACATTTGCACCGGTGTCAGATGCAATACAGGGCGTGTGCCTAAATATTCGATTGAACAACAACTGTGGGATACACGTGACACTGCCGTCGGCATTTCGAGCGCGGGAAAGCCGCACCGTCCGTTTGGAAACAATCAACTCTGAGACGGTTGAAAAAAAATGTAATATTCTGTACAAATATTGCATACTGACCAATGTGGCTTTTGAAGTGAGGCATAGCGCTCTAGGAAATTGCTTTCGGCTACTGCTCTCGCATATTTAAATTGAACTACCGCGAGGGACCTGCCGATCGAAAATTTCCTGCGTATCAGCCGCCCTTCAAGCTGAATCAAACTGTGGCAGATACGAACCGTGAGTCTCGAGGAAAGATCCAGAATACACGAAGGCGAATAGGGGATGCTGTGAGGAAGCTGCTCTGAGGTAATCTTTGCACACTCATTACTATAGTGAGCAGTGAATAACTGAGTTACCATGCGTTCCAAATCCATCAGCAATGTTGATGTTCTGATTCAACTTTTAATGTTGATACTAAATTAGGCAAGTTTTTTTCTCGCCTAATTTCTCAACAGCTCGAAAGAAATAAGTGACTCTGTCTGGAGCCTCAGAGACGTATATAGTTGCAATCACTTCTTAAAACTGTGTGCATCAGTAGTAGCTCGGTGGACACTTCGATGTCTGAAATTACCTATGCCACCGAAGGCCAAAATTTAATGTTTTCTCAATGCAAACTTCGTTACTCAATATAAGCTTAATTTAAGCAATAATTTTTTGTCAAGTCATTACGCTAAACATATACTGGAACTTTTGTTGTAGCCATGTGACATAAAGTATGTTTAATGTATCATCAACCTAATCCTCTGCGTAACTGTCATTTATGTGCACGAACTAACGAATATATCTAATTCAGAGCGATTTCAGTCAGTGATGGTTACATCATTTATAACGCCTTTTGGTAAAAATATCTCACTGTCGCAGTTCAACTCCTCGCAGACCAAAAGCCAAGGAGATGTCTACAAGCATGAAAATACTCTTTCTTCTGTCATCTGTTTGTCACCGACCTTTCGCAGGCATTATCACAACAGGACAGCAAACCCAACATCACGTCATTGACACTATTGCGGCACACATTACAAACAGAGACCGTGTTGCCTTGGCAACATGTCGAAGGCCGCTGGCAGTCGCTGGAACAGTCTTGGCTGAAGCGCTTACCCTGGGCTGTAACCATATGGACTCTGCCGAGGCCAGAGTTTATACCGTTTTTAGTGGAAAATACCAAGTATGGAGCCAAAACAAATGTGCTACTGCCACACCTTCAACAAAGCTCGTCGAAGTGTTTGGCGCGAATTTTTGTTTCGGAAGCTGCCACGTACCTTGTCGACTGGGTGATAACAGAAACCACTGCTGAAGCAAATTTAGCCCTTATGGAACTGTTTTTAAAGAACGGTGCAAAGTTATGCATTTGGCGCCTTATAAAGAGTCATAGCGCCCCGAACTTACAAATGAGAATGGTTCAATCGAACGTACATCATTTACCATCAGTATTTTCGATTAGCTGTGCCGAAAACCTGCAGCGAAATGCAGCAAGCTGGCCCAAGCAAAGCCCACTGAGAAACAAGATTATAAACGTCGGATTTGTGCAGGCTGCGCCAGGGGACAGTGAATCAGATATTTGGTACACTTGGAGGGCCGACTTCATTTGGGCCGCGCTCGCCTTCTACAATTCCACAGTGAAACGTACTTCCTATACTGACCGGAATGTGCTTGCTTGGCTTCTCTATAAAGGTCATTTGGACATACTCGGTGACCTAGCGGTTCTACATGAGATAGGCGCAACGGAATTCTTCATTCCTGCTGTAATAGCCCACGAGTACGAAACATTTTACGTTAAGCACGGTAATCCCGTCAAAGTTTCCTTCTTTGAGATTTTGATCGAGTCCAAGCTTGTGTTACCTCTCCTGGTTGCGTCAATGGTGAGCTCCCTACTAGTTATGGCCGCTTCTGACTTTTACGAAGCAGGATATCGGTCTATTGCTACAGTGATGGATTCATTTATGTTTCTGCTCGCCTCGTTTTATGCCACATCATCGTCCATTGCTCGCAGCAGGAGTCGGAGTCCGATGCGGATTGCCATGTGCTGCTTTTGGCTTGTCGCAATGTTGCCCTTTTCGAATTACTTCCGGGGCCAAATGATAGCCAGGCTGACTCTGCGTTCTCCTCCAAATGACATTGACACGCTAGTTGAGCTTGAGGAGGCACTAAACACACAAAAGGTTACACCATGTGTCCTGAACGACAGTATTACGCATTTTAATTTGATGCGTAATCACTCAAGCAGCAGAGTGCACTCAAAACTGCGAGCTGCATTTCGAACGCGCGGTGGTGGATTCAAAACTGTAAGTGGAAGCACGAGTGGCTGCTTGTCATGCGCACGGAAAGACCTCCACGTGTGCATAACGTACAAGTGGCCCAGCTGCCGTTTGGGTCCCGCGAAGCGCAGCATAACGGAATCGAAAGAGCCCCTAAATCGTATTTTTTTGACAACAGTGGTGCGCAAGGGTTATCCTTTAGCGACAGCCTACAGGGATTACACGCGGAGAGTCTTAGAGACTGCGTTGTTGCTTGAGCCAAAAGAGCTGTTTCTTTGTGAGCTTCGGTACAACCAATATGGACAAGAAATCATGGAGCTCAGGCCAAGCCAAACTGCGGAGCTCAGAATCTTTTTCGAAACATTCATGACCTTTTTAGGTATTGCCTTTCTGGTGTTCATATGTGAACTCCTGATTGCATACTTTCAACAAAACAATTGAAACTTCACATAATTTCGTGTTGGACTCTGGAATAATTCCGCCACTAACGCGCACATCCAACGTTTAGTCTCTGCGGTTTCGCACTAGAGCGCTGTGCCTTTGAGTTGGCACATGTCACATTTTCTGAAACATAACCATCCACAATATCTTTGCACATAATGACGAATTACTCAAGTGCGTGTAGAACCCCAGGAAACACACCACGAGAGAGCTTGTAGAGGGAATATAATAGAACCATGCAGGAAAAAATTAACTAGTGAAATTTTATTTGGTGCGAGATAATTATCTCCTAATTTATAATAATTCGTAACTAGTACTATCCTCTTTCAAGGAAATCCTTCATGCAAATGCTCTCAGTACTCATTTCCTCAGTAAATTTTAATATCACTTTATTTAAAATAACTATTACTTCACTATGGCGCCACTGTGAACGCTCCCAGCGGAAGGCCGAATGCAGAGACTGCATACTCCATTCGCGTGAAATTCATATGGTATTCTCCTGCCTCCTTGTTAAAAAAAAGAGGGGAGGACATTTCTCAATTCTTGTGGCTAACGAAATGCAATAAGGGAGGCGTGTTATAAGAAAGAACAGGCGTCAGCAACAACCGGAAAGTGACAAAGATATAATTTAAATTATCGCGAGTATTGCCCAATGTATGAGAAAGGTTGTTGGTGAAAACTGTATCTGTACGGATGAACTTGCAAGCTGTGTGAAGATTTATTTCGAGTGTAACACACCCAAATCTCGAATATTCATACTACTCACTAGTATTGTACACCCACCACAGTCAAGTATTCTATCAGCGTTCACCCAATTTTCAATTGCAACGTAAACACGTTCGGACTCCTTCATAACTGTAACCCTAGCTGTCTCGGTGGAATTGCGGTGATAGTTGTCGTTATTACAAAACACGAGAACTAAGTGTACGTATTCTATCGCATATCGTGTGTTTCTATTCAGGAACAATAAACCCTCATCTTCTCAGTGTGTGTGTGCCACGGCTTACTGGTGGTTTATTCGCCTGCTCTCACACGTCATGAGTGTGCGTGCACCGGCGTTCTGTGCTAAGAGAGATGGGATTGCTGCTCACGTTAAAGAAGCGCGTACAGCTGTACCCAGCAGCTGGAATGCGCATGACTTGTGTGATCCTAGCGCGAAGTGCTCTGAGCGTTCACGTCATCTTTGTGTTTGCATCGATAAACGATGAGAGAGGTGGCGCTGTTATGGAGAATGGCGGGACTCAGCATGGACGTTGTCACACACAGTCATGGTACTGGTGTCATGGTGTCATACAGCGTTGGCATTGCGGCACAGTTCCTGGACACCGTGCTTTCGTGGGTCTGTGAGCTGTGCGGAGGTACGCACCGGGACGTGTTCAAAAGAGGCGCTCGACCTATTTATAGGTGGTATGAGTAAGGCATCCGGTCACTTTCCACTAACTACATGCTACACTTTGTTCGCATAAAGTTGTACTGAAACTGCCACGTGTGCTGCGCATCAGTGTCAGGTGGCACTAGAAATTCCCATATTGGCTTTTTGACTGTGCCCTACGGCAGTATATGTGATATTGATATAAATACACGATGATGACGATTACATCTTTACCACAACGAGCTTTCTGCGGCAATGCGCCCGGGACTGAGTGCGCCAGCGTAAGCTTTCTTGGGGCAACGGTACGCGGAGGAGGGACAAACTCCCCGATGCCGTGAGTACCAACTGGACAATTAGTTTTTTTAAGTGAATAACTTTATTTGCTTCTGTCGACCAATTTTTGTGGTTGGCAGTGGTTGGATTTACGATGCACAAACGTCGGGGACTCTTCATGCACAAGAAACCTGTTGTACTTTTCCCCCGTTTTTCATAACTGCACGAAGCTAATACGCTAAAGGGCAAGTTCATGTAGATGTGTGAAAGCATCTGTGATGTGCAAGCGCTGCGAAGTTCATTGCCTCAAGAATACCATACCCTACGGCGAGACATAAATCATCTTCCTTGAAGGCTGATGACGCCTTTTGCCACGCTGAAATTTCTTGGGATAAAAAAGAAGTATTCGAGTCATCTATCGGAGACAAAATTGCTGACGCCGCTGCATCTGAGCTGATTACAGAAAAAACAACGTGCTTGTCTTTACAGACACTAACTACATACTACACTTTGTTCGCATAAGGTTGTACTGAAACTGCCGCGTGTGCTGCGCATAAGTGTCACGTGGCACTACATATCCCCATATTGACTTCTGGACTGTACACTACGGCAATATATGTGATATTGATATAAAGAGATGATGATGACAATTTCATCTTCGCCACAACGAGGCTTCCGCGGCAATGCGCCCGGGAGAAACAAAGAAAGTTCGTCACTTAAAAAAAAAAAAAAAACAAGTTGTCCCCTTGGTATTGACGTCATCGGGGAGTTACTCCCTCCGCGTACCGGCGTCCCAAGACATCTCTAATTTGGACGGCTGCATTTTACAACTGGGCGTGTGAAGTACGCGTAGCACAATGTTACCATTTGTTTCACAATTCATCGCCTACACCAGCAGAACTATTTGGTATTCCACAAGTTGCGACATTTATGGTCGAAAGTACACGCACTCCCAATTAAGTATTATGCACTAAGTAATCCATAGCAGCTGTTTAGACATAATTGCAATGCTATTTTCATGGTGACAAGGCATCGTTTGGCTCCAAAAAAAGTATTGACCCTTGCCTCGCATTCCGATCATCAGGACCTGTTCCAGTGCATCTTGAGCCACATTTAAATAACGGCAAATGAAGTAGCGGCCAGAATGGCTGCTGCCACGCATAGTTTGAATGAGCTAACGCGAATACTCTTTCCTGTATCCGACGACCAAAGCAGCACTTCAGGGAAGGAGGTGGAAATGATCAGAAACCCTGTGATTTAATAAACGCGCAAAATCTTCTCTTTTGTGCAACATAGACGCTTTGTAACACTTTTCATAAGACCTCAAAATACACGCAAAACGAGCCTTAAACACACGCCTACATTGTCTGCGTCTCGAAACGGACTATACACCCTGCTTAATCGTATACAGAAAGACCCTCCTCAGACTGGGTGCAACGTGACACCCTGTAAATTCCTCATCGACCTCCACAATTTCACTAACATCGAGATGCACTTCGTGATCACCTTGTTTCCCAAGATAGGCCGTCCCTTATTTGGGAATAATTGCTCGGTCCCTGGTCCTGCTACTATATAAACAAAGGGAAGCTGTGAAAGCCCTGCCCGATTTACTTGTGTACAGTGACCTCATTACTTTCTTGTGAGTAGTGCTATTGGATTGACTTAGTATTTGTCTCACGATAACATCGCGAAGACCTTGCCGCTTGTGTGCTTTGTTGTGTTTTTTTTTCTTATTTTATTATCATGACAAATTTTTGGCGTTGATGACTGCTTATGCGGTTTGCTTTGAACTGATCTATTCTGACATGAGCAAAGAATACTCGCGCTCGTCACAGGTCATACGCTGACACAGGGCCACGCATGATTTGTACAGATGTACATTTTATATCAAGTTCCAGGTATATTTGTAGTGTGTATGTATATAGTTTCTTTCACTCTAAGCGATTATAAAAGTTATTGAATGTTTGAACTGTTTGCCTTCAATTTCCACTGTTCTCTCGTGTAGTATTTTCAATATGTGTGTGTATTTAGCTATGATTGTGGGATAACAGGCTCTTCAGTAGCCAAGCTTTCCATACTGTCGCAGTTATTAAAAATAAAAATGAATACCGACGTGGAAACAACAAAACGGTATTAACAAGGTTAGCTTGTAGCGCTCCTTCTAGGAAAAGTATGTTCGATTTGCACAGTGTGATTCCAAAGAAAAACGAAAGTATTTCCCAGCTCACTGGCAAAATGTAGAGGTTTTTTTTTCGATTAAAAGAAGAGTTGGGCATGTCCTGGGAGGGAGAAGGATCATTAATTGTTAGGCAATAATGCGACGTTTCGCTGCTCTCAGGGGCAACTGTCAACCATGGCACACATTTTTTGTTTCTTTTTGAGTGAACAACAAAACAAGTGCATGTTTAGAAGAGTGGATGCTTGGGCTTATTTCTATAGGCTCGCAAAAGTGCTGTGCAGTTGAGCTACGTTCCTTTGCGTTTTGCGAACTCTCAAATGCATGCCGAAGATTATGTTTAGCGTCAGCAGTGCATAGCGCGTGCCTCCGAAGATATTGCGGAAATAATGCCTTGTGCTATGACTATGTTCCATTTCGTGATGCAAAGCTACGCAACACTCGACCCCCAACTCAGCAGCACATGAACCGATTACACAGCTAGTGGTCGTAAAGCGGATTATCGAATATGTTGTGAAATTGCTACCGAAGAGAGTTTCTCTCTGTTCGTGGACTCGGGGTACGTTTCTGCCTTTCGCCCTGCATTCACGACTGCTTAAGTGCCGAGTATATGCGTCAAGCCGCCACGACAAACACACTACAAATATTTTTCACGAAAGTTCCCTTCAGTGAATATGTGTAAGAAAGTTTGTGTGCCAATATTGCTCTTCATATTTTCGTGGGTTTGAGGCTACACTCACAAATCAGGCACGTTTAGATCTAGACGTTTCTTTTTTCCCCCTTTCAAATCACCTTTATTTTGACATCAAGTGTTACAGACGTCTAGGATACAGGATAAAAGCTCGAAGATTCGGCTTGACTGGGCCTGTACCCGTTGAGTTAAATACTACTGAAAAATCAATCGATCAATACAGTGTATAGCAAAAATATACACGAACCACTACACGGTCATTAAGCAAAAATACATGGCACAGAAATGTCTGCGCAATTACGCATATTAAAAAAAAACAGTTGAAACATTCACCAACGCCAACAATAAAAGCTTGATTACGAAGCTCAAGCGATTAAGTATAAAAAACAGGGAGAGAGAGAGAGACCATAATAATGCGGTAATAACGTTAGGACAAGCTACTTGGTCCTGAGAAAATAAATACAAACTATCGAGACAACTTTGGATTGATGCGTTTTTGTTTGGCCATTACAGAAAAAAATGACTCACTCTTATAGTTTAGCATTTATTAGTGCTGGCAGGGTGTAACCCAACCCTTGATGCATGTAATTTGTGCGAGCATGAGGAGTAAATCAGTCAGCGGTCTCTCTCATGGCATGAATTGAAACATTGTTTTTGTTAAGTTCGAGAGCTGTTTCAAATGGTTAGCGTATTTCTTTTTTTTCACTGAAATAGCGTTTCAATAACATCAGCATACAGCGTGTGGACTGAGCTTGCTGACAAGGATTGAAAAAGTAGTAGATCTGGATGCCCGTCGAATGATGTATTAGCGTTAGCGCGAACGGTGTTCTTTTGTGGTAAGTACACCGGGTTCATATTTGACATGGTCGTGCCGCAAAAAAAAAAAAAAAAAAACCATGACAGTATTATAAGTGCGATACAAACGTCGATTACCAGTTTAATTCGGGTGGGCAGGAATTAAGTAGCTTTGTTAAAACCCCTACGGCTGAAGATCGTTTCCTAGTGAATAAACTAATGTGACGGTTCCATGATAAATGTTGCTCGAAAATAAATCAAAGACTGTACTCTTCGCAGAAACAAATTTTTCGATAGGGGAGTTACGAATTCGGAGCACTAATTAGGCGTCTCTATTTTTTTTAATTTTTGGTCAAAGAAATCACGGCTTTATTTCAGCTTTTATATTGCTAATGAACTTCAAATGCTGCATTCGTTGCGCTCAATGAGAAGCTGATTTGCATGAAAGAATAAATTGGTTAAACTTGTCCACTTGGTTCCGTAGCGTCGTCAGCAAAAATTAAACATTTCACTGACTTAACTATATCATTAATGTAAATGCTGAATATCAAGGGCCCGATAGCGCTCCTTTGCGGAACCCCAGACTGTACCGGCATATTGCCTGAAGTGTGATCATTTACATGCGTAGTAACACTTAGGCTGCCATGTTGCATGTAGCTTCTGATTATTTCTAATATTAACCCCCTACAGCCATGCATCTCTAGTTTCTGTAGTAATGTTATATGAATTATTCGGTCAGAGGTCTTAGAAAAACCACCAAGCATACATAAATCGTTCTAGTTCTTTCGCGTTCAAGATAAGTTCATTCCGGGTTAGTTCTGTACATATGCCTTCTCTGAAGACAAAACTGTCAGTTTGTGATGATGTGATGATGATACGGGAAGGATTAATATAGGCCTATAATCTGATAAGGTATTTTTTGTCATTACCTTTAGAATGTACAAAGAATTAAGCAACTTGCATGCGCCGAGGAAGAAATACCGTATATAAAAATAAGATTGTAGATATGGGCCAAAACAGGACACACGATGTCTGATATCTATTTTACTGGTCTAACGTGAAGGTCCTCAGCGTCTGTGCACTTGCTATTGCTGTTACAAAAAATATGGTAAATATGTAAACATTACTTGGGCATCTGTAGGGCTTATAAAAGCACTTCGGAATTGACGAGGCGGTTTGTACTCTAAACTGTGTGAACTACAAGTGCCTTGTACCAGGGAGACAACGAAATTATTAGAACGTGTGGCCAGTGAAGCCACATGTTCTAAACCTAACCTAACCTGATACCTAACTTAAGCTAACCTGATAGCGTAACCCTGTCTGCCGTTATTTCCTCAATTACGTCGTCACCATTCTGCCGCGTACGATTGAGTTTGGTGTTAAGTTTTTGCCATACCATGCAAGTACATACGTTTCGTATTTCGATGTTGAATAAGTTGTGAAGATAACTTAGTTTCGCTTGCTTCAAACAGCTTGTCAGTATATTACAAATATCCAAGTTCCTGGATTTGAAAAAGTGGCAATAAGTGCGTCTTTATGGATAATTACATTAAATAATTCCTTAGTAACCCAAGGCTTGCGAGTCTTTTTTGCACGCGCTGCTTTGATAATGACAAATTTCATGCAGACAGATTTGAAAGTAGACAAAAACTCCTCATAGGCTGTCAGGATTGCGCTCGCTGTACACTGTTCCCCATGAGGTCTCGGATAATGATGCATCGAGAAACTTATCTAAGGTAAAAGGATTTGCGTCGTATCCATAGACAAGCAAATAAAACGCCTTTATTAAGCACACCGCTGTGTAGTCCGGCGAGGAATTGCCAATAGCCACAGCAGACCTGGGGTCTGCGTTCTCCGTCCCGGCGTCTGTTGCCACGGAGGAGATCGAACGCGGCGACTGAATGGGTCCGAAGTGTGCACGCATTCTAGCGCAGCTGTGGCCACGTAGAAGTTAACAAGAGAAGAGCGTGCATATGAAACCGCGCGACACTGTTCTATCAATTATTCAATTGCAATTAAATTAAGTTGTAGTCCTCCACTACGACTTGCCTCATTCCGCCAGAACCACGTACCAATCGTGTGCCAAAACCCTGATCTGACTGATAGTGGTTCTGGCACGTAAAACCCGAAATGTTATTCAGTTTTAACTTTCACCAGATTACAAAACAAACAAGATCAGAGGATGAATGGTCCTCCACCATGGTGCTGCGTCTCTCGAAACAGACATACCTTGTTCGAACTCATAAGAAACTGGGCTCGTTTTCACAAGAAGCTCTTAGGATAGTATTCTCTGTAAATAAAATTCAAGCCGATCATGATGCTGGACATTATGTTAGCCAAGGCGGCCAGCCAATGGCACACATCACTTACGAATGAAAAACTTTGTGAATTCTGCCCCCGAATTCTTACGAGCGACAGCGCTCCCGAGGTACTTACCGGCCAGGACCCCCACTGTGAAGACGAGGAACAGTGTGGAAGTTGCAAAGAGCGACACGCCGAATCCAATCGTCATCATAACCCCGCCAAGAATGAGTGTTCGGCGGACTCCGAAGTTTTCGATGAGCGCACCCGCCACAAGGCCTGAACAGAGAGAGGGAACCAAAAGTTCAAGACCTTGCTTAAGAAGTTCAGTGCCTTGCTTAAGCGAGAAAGAGAGACTCGTTATGAGAGAAAAGCAGAGACCAGGCTGAACTACTAGTAATCTAGCTTGCTAATCAGCATTGCAGTAGGAGGGAATAGGAACAAAAGTAGAAATAAGAAAGCGATCAAGATGGTGATATGAAAATGAAAGGCAAGAGTAAAAAAAATAACTATGAAAATCTACTACAGTCGTATATGCAGTTCACTGTGTCTCAAAAAGCCACAACGGCCTTCATTACTTGGATTAGCGAGTATCTCGGCTAATTCTTAGGTTAAAACGCGGACGGAGCGCACTCGGAAAACTGAGAGAGGACGAGCCCATGCCCTGCCTCAATTCTTTTCGTGAGTTCTTTCTGAGCTTCAAAAGAATGTTAGAGACGAATGTATACTGATGAGCTTATACTGCATTTCGTGATAGATTTTTCTTGTGAATTTCCCAGTGAATGGTTCATTGCTAGATTACAAAATTAAAGCATTGTAGATTCCTTTTTTTTTCTTTTCTTTTGAAATGGCGTCGTATAGGCCGGTGCAGGCATACAGGCGATATATGTCGAGCATTTCAAAACATCTTCTCGTGTTTAGGCTGCTGAGGCGCAGTAAAGCCTGTGGAACGTTGCTTAGTTCAGTATTTGGGCCGAGTGGACACCATGAACATTCACGACCTCAGGGTGATCTGGTGCGAGAACTTGAAGGCGCAGGCGTGATAAATCTGACGTTCCTGCGTCTTTTCTGGCTTACAAAGCCTGCTCTCTTATTAAGAGTGACCTTTAATGTGATTAGGAATCTTTAAGAGCCTCACCCAACTTACGGTATGTTATGTGTCCCCTTCTAGGCCCTTTCACGTCAACTTGGACCAACGGGTAGTCAATGGACTAGTGCTCAAAACATTGGGCTGCTGTGCTGAAGGAAGCGGGTTCGAAACCTACCGTCGCGCACGTTTCAATATGATTAACATTCTTTGGGAACTTTATCCTGTTTGGGGTAGGTGTGTCTGTGTGTATCTAAACTTTTCACCTCAACATGGGTCACTAGATATGTTCCCCTGGGTGTGTGTTGCCCTCCAATGGAAAAAAAGATCCTTAAAATTTATCCGGTGCTGGGCGATATCGAACCCCCGTCATACGTATTCAGACACGCGCCACGCGCAGCTACACTTAGCGGCGGCGGCGCTTGGAGGCGCAGCATGTCCAGAGGAAGTGCTAGAGGGAAGTCCGACTTTTTGTATAAGGGTAATTTACTAATACAGCTGAACCTATTTTTATCATTGAGCCATAAATATCTCCAAACTGGCCCATACGTCTACCCTTCTGCAGAAAGGGAGGTGGCAATCAAAGCTGCATTAGTAAATGTCCTTTCTATAGTATCAAAAAAGCAAATCTTACAGTGAGAAGAGGCTTTCCAAGCCATAAAATAAAAATAAATGCGGGTGGCGATAACGCCTTGGCGCATACCTGAACAGCTTGCCGTGACGTCATGAATTGGTACGGCATGTTGTCTGACCTAGTTATACTTTATCCAAGATAGACTACATTGCGGTCTAAAAGACCCAAAGATTAAGATTATGAAGTTGTAGGAACTTTTACAGAGCCACGATGGCTCAAGTGCGTAAAGATACTTGGAAATTGGTGACATCACAACGACGTACCAGCACGAGGTCTTGGTGCGGAATTCGAAAAATTTAACTGTAACCTTGATTTCATTTTGCAGTAAGCCATCTAGTTGCACTAAATTAGAAAAAATCAGGTTCTGAAGAAATGCTTTATCAGTACAAGGGGATTCAGTCTTTCTTTTTAGTAAAGCGGACGCCCCAACTGTTCACATCACAGCATCAAGTACTTGAATTTTTCTGCGACAGGTACGAGAACAATCAGTACTCGGCGTTCCCAGATGGTGCCCCTACCGAGCATTGACAACGCCTAATATTAACCAACTTAGAACCAGCGCACATTTAAAGGCGTAAGCATTTATATGGTTACCCAACGGGAAAAACTGTCCGTCCGAACGTCTGTCCGACCGTTATGTAAGAATCGCTTTCAAGATAGAGCCCGCAGTCACGAGCGAATTCACCTTCGTGCTGGCTCTCGCTTCAACGAGAACGAAGCTTTAACGAGACGCCGCACCCTACCCCTTTCGCAGATCGCAGCACGCGCGTCTCTCTTTAACGCAAAGAGGCGACACCACAGCGCACGAAGCTATATCAGCAGTCGGCACACTCTGTCCAAATTGCAGATCGGTTTCAAGTTAGGGTCCGTGCGGCCGTACCATACGGATCCACCGCCTGAGTACGGTTAGTCACGGTTCATAATGAGCGCACCTGGCGTCGCCACCTGCAGTACTTTGTTGCATCAATGCACCCTGCGCCGCCATGCGCAGCAGTTCGTGTCGCCACAGCGCTGTCGTTTGTACTCGCCGGGTCAAGCTTCATAACATTAATAATGACACCGGGCTGCACGGAAATGAGTAAGCGGCACAATGCATATGCATACTTAAACTCCCAGAGGAGATTCTGCGTAATTGTTGTTATTGCGATTAGCATTAATTGCCTACTTTGGCCATTTTATTGCGATAGCAATTATATGGACACTTCAACGGGATTTTTGCCGTCGGCGTCGTCATCGCCGTCGCCGTCGCCGTCTGGTTCCGTATAGATTCCAAGGGCGATAAAATCGTCGCCCCGCGCCGTACGAGTAAAAGCGCGCGGGGGACGCGCGCTATCACGGAGAGCCAACGCACGGCGGAAAGCAAACGCGATTGTCGCCCAAAAGGCCGTGGGGGTATGGGGGGGAGGGAGGCGGGCCGACGATGTGCTACGGCACCAAATGCTTATCTTGCAACCCAGCGCAAGGAGAACTGGCAACGCAATCTCCCACGCGAAAGCAAAAAAAAAAAAAAAAGCGGGGAGGCAGCGCGGGAGGAACGGGGGAGCAGCTTCTACCTGCCAACAAATACGCTTGCACTGGCTATGGTGCCGTCGCCCGCACCGTCTATTTATCTCCACAACGGCCGGGCTCGACTGGCGCGAGCACTCGCTAAGAAGCGAGCGAGCGCGCGCGCCAGTCGAGCCCGGCGAGCGAGTGCGCGCGCCAGTCGAGCCCGGCCGTGTCTCCACACGGCTCTGACCTTTATGCGCTGTCCATTCGCCGCTCAGTTTCCGTTGAAGCGATAGACCGCACGATTCTTCGCCCGCTGCAGCGGCCGCGCCAGCGTTTTGACAGTCGTTGTCTGCGGTGATTCAGTGCGATCTATTCATGTTTGCTTGTGCGCGATGACACCACGCTTGTCAATTCAGTTAGAAAGTGAATGTGTCCAAGTTTATGCGGCCGATAAAACTACTCTACTATCCCTACTCCGAATAGCTCTCTACCAATTTGCTATCGCAATTGATGCTTCGCCTTTCGGGCGAAACTGCGACATTTTTTAATCTATCTATCTATCTATCTATCTATCTATCTATCTATCTATCAGTGGCGTAGTCAGTTATCTCTACCGAAGTGGGGGGGGGGGGGGGTCACGTTGCAGCGCCGCTTCCCTCTTATAGAACTTGTCGAGGGATTCAATACTTGAATAATAACTGCATTGCCATTGGCAATGTCTTTGCGTGTCAGATGCTGCAATTGAATTCTTGAGCGCTGCGCAGTGTCAAGACAACTAAAATATGTATTTTTTCATGAAAAGGATGTATTTATGTGTCCAAACAACTGTGGCGGAAGTAACTGATGCCAATACTTCCATGTTTTCTGCATATTTAATAAGTAAATACAAATATCTTACGAACTTTCAAACTATATCAATTTGATACCTGCTAAGCAGTGCATGCCACTGATGTGAAATACGTAAAGGCCATGAAATTAACAAGTTGAGGACAAATATTTTAATTAATCTTTCTCATTCATGAACCTTGTGTACATTTCTGTATATATGCAACGGCCAGGGGAAAATCTCGATGACGCTTTCCTTCGTTCTAATGTATGGCGCAGGATCCGCTGTCACCAGTCGTGTATTGTGATTAATTGCACCGAAAACATAGTCGCAACACAGAGCAGATGTAAAAAGCAGGAGTTCTGCAATATATACATTAGAAATGCGAAGATACAGTGGAATATACAAATGCGAAGATACAGCATGATAAAGGGCGAAATGTGTCACTGGAAACTAATTTCACTGCATGTAATTTAGAGCACTGCACGGGCCGATTTTTTCAGCCCGGGCCCGGCCCGGGCCAGTTTTTACGTTGGGCTACCCGCCCGAGCCCGACCAAAAGTTTTATGGCGAGACCCGGGCCCGCCCGGGCCCGGAAATATTCTACGTTAGCCGCCCGGCCCGGCCCGCCACTTAACTTAGGCCCGAGCCCGGCCCGAGCCCGGCTCGAAACGGGCCCGAACCCGGCCTGAGACCGGAAAGGATCACCGAGCGACATTAAAAAATAAAATAAAGAAGAGAATGAAAGAAATTTATTCTTAATACATGTCATATGCAATTATGAACACCATTTGAGCTGTCTGAACGCTTATACCAGCGCGCGAAGTAGTACGAATGACCCTGCCGAGCAGTAACCCCAGCAGTTTCCAAAGGCGCGATATTGATGCAGCCCAATCCTATTCCATCGCAGCGCCGCCACAGTATTTTTGCACGTCGGGCGCCTCACTGCAAAGTATGCGCCGCCCTAGGCGCTCGTCCCACTCAACCCTATTCTAGTACACTCTAGCCGAAGCACAGCCACGACCGGTCGTGAGCGCAGCGCATGGATGGAGTAAATGGAGAAAGAAAGCTTCTTGTTCGTCCCTGCTAGGCGGCCGGTTGAGAAGATGCCTGCAATCATGGATGGACGCAGTGGCATATTTCAGCCGGCTGACGAATTATCTTACCAGTCATCGTTTTACCAATTCGCCTTTGAAGAATCAGCAAGTTGCGAACGCGCTTGCACCGCGCCGAAAGCATTAATTACACTGATTTAGGTAAGGAATACAATGGCTTCCTTTGGTTTGAGGCGACTGCGGTCTTTCTGGACTTTTACATTATGCAGTAGTGCACCAAGTTGGGTTAGTTGGTTGAGGTTCATATTGGAAAGATTTTAACTGCGCTAGAAACAGGGACGAAGGAGCAAAGGAGGACTGCGCACGTGTTGTCTTTTTCGTCCTCCTTTGCTCCTTTGTCCCTGTTTTTAGCGCAGTTAAAATCTTTCCAATTTTTACATTCTGTTCAAACAGCACAAAATACGACGGAAGAAGAAAAAGGAAGTACACAGGGGTAGCACTGTTAGCTTCCAGCTGCACGGGGTAGCCAGGTTTTTCAGAGTCGAGACGCGCGAGGATAACTCGCTGCACGTTACATGCGCACCGCCAGAAAGTCCGAGCCCGGCCCGGGCCCGTGTCAAAATACCCGAGCCCGGCCCGGGCCCGAGTCAAAAAGCACATGCCGTGCCCGAGCCAGGCCCGAGTCCGTGACAAAACTGCCCTACCTGGCCCGGCCCGGCCCGTGGGCCGGGCCGGGCTCGGGCTTTCCGGTAAGCCCGAGCCCGTGCAGTGCTCTAGCATGTATACACCAAACCTCACAACAATTATGGCTTTTTGGGCTTGTTGGTTATATACATCAAAGGTGGTCATAGCGCTAGAAGACGCGGACAAGAACGAGAGAACAGGACGAGCGCTAAATTTCAACTGAGTGTTTATTTCGAAAAGGAACCGTATTTGTATGCCCGCATACCGAAAAGGCAGAATCATCGCACATGAAAACCGGCCTTATCCAGAAACGCAAATTCATTCGTAGTCAAAGCAACTGAACGGGAGCTGACGCAGCTATCACCGGCCCTCGCTATCAGAGTGGCTTCAACAACCTCTCGCGTAACTTTATCTACATTTCTATACAAAACAGTACACTTCTTGAACAAGAGTTTGCACCCACAATCACTAGAATGCACAGAAACATGACCATCTCGGTATCGGTTCAATTTTTGTTTTTGTTCTCTTAACCTATCATTCAGGCACATCCCAGACTGCCCAATGTAAACTTTCCCGCACGATAACGGAAGGGGATACACAACTTTCTTTACGCACGACACAAGAGGGGGCTTATGATTCTTTTTACAACCTGCGCGTTTCTTGGCAAACGGATCTGTGGCACTGCATAAGCTAAGCAATTTCTGCGCAGCGGAAAATATTACCTCTACTTTAACCTTGCGTCCAAGCTTCTTTAGAGCGTGTGATACGTTATGCAAATATGGCACAACCTTCTTCATTCCACTACCACTCATGTGCGTGCCATTCTGTTTCTTTAACCTCTTTTACGCACTTCCTGCTACTGATACAAGTACATGGTCAGGGTATCCTGCGTCCGATAAACGTTCTTTTTGTATGTCAAAGCTTCTAGACATCTTATGGGGCATAATTTGCGGGACGCGTTGTCAAAACACAGATTAGCGAGAGCTCGTTTCACCAGCTTAGAATGTGATGAATGATGCGGAAGCAGCATCTTATTGTCACGAGGATGATATTCTCAACAAATATGATTATCGAACAGAAAGATTCTAAAGTCTAAAAACTGGACGGAATTGTTGACTGGTAGTTCATGTGTTATCTCCAGACTGTCAAGATATCGATAAAAATGGTAACGACATCATTTACAGATTGAGTGGAATCAAACAGGACTAGGTAATCGTCCACATATCTAAAATTTTGGTGATCTTCACTGCTGACATACAAGTTTATATAACTTTGTCATAATGAGCCAGGAATATATCATTGAGTGTGGGTGCCAGACACGACCCAATGCAAACCCCTCTCTTTTAAAGGTAGTGCGTAAAAAACAAGGAGCGACGTAGCACCTACGGGAGAGGGGTTTGGAATGGGTCGTGTCTGGCACCCATATTCAGTTATATATTCCTGGCTCATTGACAAAGTTATATAAACTTGAAGTCAACGGTGACTCAGTTTCTTCCAGCCTAACAGCATAACACATGAACTACCGGTCAATGCATCTAATCATATTTGTTGGGAATATCATACAATCTGCTTCCGCATATTCATCACATTCTAAGCTGCTGAAAGGCGCCTTTGACATACAGGATTCATATAATACATTTTGGCATGTTTTAAGGCTACTTAATTTGGACAGTTGAGCCCAAAAGTTAGAAAGCTTAACTTGCCAGATCCTGAATGAACACAGGCGTCAGCGGGCCGGTTTTCACGTGCGATGATTGTCTTATGCGGGCCTACGCCGAAGGCTTTAGACTCATCGCATGTATCTATTAATATACGCTAAGCATTGTATATAATACGTCAAACAAGGCAAATAAACATGTTGCGCAATCACAGATAATAAACTTTGTGCGAAGAAAGACAGACGATACAGGCAAGCAGAAAATTGAGGGACACTTTGTAAATTCGAAAGTGTGTCTGGCGAAAGCCTATGCCCCTTCGAATGACTATGCCACTTTTTTTTCTTTTTTTTTGTGCATGACACTCCCAGTGGAGTGGGTATATGGACGCCGCGAACATGCACAGCGAGCACTGCGAGCACCAGGCCTTGGTGCGCGGTGACGCGCCCACTCGCTGTTGTCGCTTCCATTCCGCTTCGCTGGCCTTGGTGCCCGGTGACATGTTAACAATGTTAGCCCGTCGCATGCTCATTTTTCTTCTGGCGTCTAATGTGCTGATTTAGGAGATAGAGCGGAAATTCGCACTAGTTGGTTATCCATGATCGTCAAATATCAGTGCGAGCGAACGTGGTATACGTATGCATCTTATCATAAAAGGCGCCTCATATAATACATTTTGGCATATTTTGAGGCTACTTAATTTGGACAGTTGAGCCCAAAAGTTAGAAAGCTTAACTTGCACCTGAATGAACACAGGCGGGCGTGCTCTCCGAAGGCTTTGGACTCATCCGAAAATACGCCATTTACCTAGGTTCATACTGCGAAACGTACCCGGGGATACGGAGATGCATCACAAGATGCCAAAATGGTGCCTTTTACAGTTGACCCATTTAGGAGCATGCGAAGTGGTACGTATAGCGATACCGCGACAACCGGCTAGAGCAAAAAAGGCAAAGAAGGTGCTGCAATAGGAGATGCGTAAGGTTACCGGCCATGTTGTAGAATCCTCCGTACAATGAAACGGGAACTGACGCATCGCCTCGGCTCGCATCGAAGGTGTCCATCACGGAGCTGAAGAACATTCCAGGGCAGCGGTAAAAGCAGGCCGCGATGAAGTTGATCACGAAGCATGTGATCGCTATGGCCCAGCTCAGCCTCCCGTCAGGTCCCACTGTTGATGCGTCCTTGCTGCCGCAGTAACTTTTCGGGCACTTTTCGGTCTCCTTGGACTCCATGGTGTAGCCATTGGGGTGCGGCGAGTCCAGATCCTACAGCGTAAGGGAGGATTATAAAGTTGTATGTGCACTTTCCGTTGGTGGATTCACTCTAAATGAGAAAACGCATGCAGAAACTGTTATGCACGCTAAGTCCGAAAATCGGTAACAGTGTCAGTCAAACCTTGATGCGATGCGAGATCATAGAAGTGCGAAGGCATATCGCACCAAGCGAAATCTGCATTAAAACTTGACGTCACGATAATGGGGCTGGCGTTTACCGAGTTCTCTTCATGAAGGCGAATTGTGGACATTGACATAGTGATATTGAAGGCCTGAAAACGAGCGCGTGACAGATCTGTCTTCTTCGAGATCGCTTCAGTACATCAGCTACCGCATGCGGTAGTGCAGTGATGACATTCACCGACAGAAACTCCTGCCTGCGGAGAATTCTTGTTTTGTTTTCGTTTATTGTGTAGTGTGCTCGGTTACTTTTATTTGTCGTTTACTGCTCCTTAAGCGCACCCGCTCTGTCTTGCAGCAGTGTCAGTAAACTAATGTATCGTACAGGCAGCGATACTTATCTTCGTTATTTTACATGCGTTATTTCAACCGGTTTCTACCAGCTCTATATTGCTTGTGCATTATCCGAGAGAGATACAAACTTTAATGATATGCTGGTGATGTTAGCCTGGCTGATCGTTTGACATTCCATTATCTGCGTTCACAATTCTACCTGCTAGCATCAAATCGTACAAAGTACGTGGGGCTCACTGTCTATTAAAGCCGTGCCGGCAGGTCAGGGGCGCTGATCGTGTTGCTGTCTGGTTAGGCACGGTGAACCGTAGTGCACTGAGTTAGTTAGACGCTCCAACTATTGTTGTATCCCGCTGGCACTTGGGCCGTGAGAAATTGATAGCTAATTCTAATGTCGTGGCACATGTCCGTGTCAGTGTCCATCAGCGGGAGCTATGGCACGTGCGTCTTTATTATCGGGAAGGTGAAAATGTTATTGCCCTAACCAAGAAGAATGAAAAACAAATCAAGAAAATGGGAACTTCTGATACGTGTTTCTTGCACTAAGACTGTCGGAAAGGGCTTCTAAATATCATTACTCGTCTGAATTATATTCATACCCGCCGTGGTTGCTCAGTGGCTATGGTGTTGGGCTGCTGAGCACGAGGTCGCGGGATCGAATCCCGGCCACGGCGGCCGCATTTCGATGGGGGCGAAATGCGAAAACACCGGTGTACTTAGATTTAGGTGCACGTTAAAGAACCCCAGGTGGTCCAAATTTCCGGAGTCCCCCACTACGGCGTGCCTCATAATTTAAAACTGGTTTTGGCACGTAAAACCTAATAATTGAATTAATTAATTATATTCATAGTATATCAATATGCAAATGAAATTTACATGCAACAACCTTCCAGCAGTGCAATGAGTAAATGATCGAAGCGCAGTAGCGCACCCAGGATCTTTGCCGGGGTGGGGGGAGGTGTTGAAATTGTGTGGTGGGGCGGGGGGGAAGCAAGCACTCTGCGTAATGTGCAATTTCCTTGCTTTAGCTAGAGGAATCCAACAGCAAATAACATGCCTAATAATGTTAATAATATATTGACACCAACGATGATGTAGATGTTTATTTCTGCAGCGTTTTCCTCAAGGTAATTTAAGAGTGAATGAATAAATACAAGACAGTGCGTGATAGAATGTTTGTGTTAATCAGGAAAATTCGATCTCAAGCCACCTCCTGAACCGTGATGACAATGTGAACAGACACTCACGGTACACGTTGGACTGGCGGGGCCGGACGCGTAGGGGCGGGGGGGGGGGACGTTTAACTCGGCTTCAGGGGGGGTTACATCACCCGAACCCCCCTCCCCCCCTTCGGTGCGCCACCATGGAATAGTGCGCACTGAATCTGAAAAACGAGCGTCATCGTAGCGTAAGTGCAGTGAAGATTCTAGCAGAATCGAGAACGTTATCCTTTCAATCACAACGACATTCGGCTTAGCAACACAGTACCATTGTTTGCACGTATGACCCGCGTAGCACCCGCAGTGTGGTATGTGCAGGCACTGTACGTTGTGAATGTTTGAACTATACGATCACTTATTACTCGTGCCTAGTTACAGGAACTATTCGGCTATGTGCTCCGCGTCGCTGACTGCTGCAGCAATGATGTCGTAGAATTCATAATAGGAGAGAGAGAGAGAGGATTGAGGAATTGGCGTTAATTTTTTATGTAATTAGCGCGCTTTCGGAACTTCACCCAATGTGAGGTGTGATTGTCAGTATCTAACCTCTTACATGCCAACTTAGCTCAGCGGATGTGTGGCACTGGGTCCGGGCCACTCTTTAATAAACACTTTCCACGCCAATTTTGGTCACTTGCAATGTGCTACTATGTGTCTGCTGTTTGTTCTTCAAGGTGAAAAACAAATGCGTTAATAAAATTTATCCGGCGATGGACGGAATGAAACCCATCTCGTATATGTTCACAGGCTTTTGTCTCAATATATATTCATACACAAACACCATGCGCGGACTTCGCGGCGGCGTCACTAGATGCCGCATCGCGTCCAGAAGGAAGCGCGTGAGAGCCGCCTGGCTGCAGTATATGCCTCATACGTGATGCGTTATAACAATAACCGCATTAACGCCGACAAACATCTTGAGGTGGTTTCTGCCCGAATTATTTTGGCTCTGTGGCGCTTTTGAAAACACCCAGTGAAAGCGTAGGTGGATCTGACGTCTGGATCAAAGCAGGTAAGCAAGGAAATCATGAACGTGGGGTCGAATTCACAAAGTATTCCATTCGTAAGTAACATTGGCCATTGGCTTGTCGCCGTCGTTAATACCATGTACGGCTTTAGAATTGGCTGGTACTTGCGCTAATCCTACGTTAAGAATCAGGACGCCCGAGCCGTGGGAGGTCATTATGCTCGGCGAAGGCCCGGAGGACCAACTCTGGGTAGTCCGGTTGGCCGATGACGCTGCCAAGACGCAAGGTCTGGCCGCCACCTGAGGAAGCTAGGGGGGCTCCGGTTGAACTACTCTACCGGCCCCCTGCCTCCCTTGACCCCAGCAAGGACTTTCAATAAAGTTTTGTCTCTCTTTCTCTTGCGCTCACGATCCCGTCTAGATTACCACCGTTTTGTGATTACGAGTCCGTACTTGCAAAAAGTTCTCTTACGCAAGCACCTTTCCTCATTGGACGCGTTCAGACTTTCTGGCCGCACATGATGTCGATCGTCCTAATGACGAGGGTACGTATTCCAAAAAACAACTTATGATGGAATTTTTAATAAGCTGGGATAGTGGTGTACTGTGCCAAGAGAGACGCTGCATCGTGGGGTAGAGGAGAGCGAGAAATGGCGTCCGCGTGGGAGTGCTTGCGGTCAGACCTGTACACTACTTGGATATCATACTCTTGTAGCCGGAGGGCCCACCGACCGAGGCGGCCCGAGGTATCTTTCAAAGTTGACAACCAGCAAAGAGTGTGGTGGTCCGTAACGACGAAAAACGGGCGGCCATAAAGGTAGGGTTGGAACTTGGCAAGAGCCCAGACTATAGCCAGGCACTTTTTCTCAATGGTTGAATAGTTAGTCTTGGCCTTTGTGAGGGTTTGGCTCGCGCAGGCGACAACATACTCGTTATAGCTAGGCTTCCGTAGCGCGAGCACCTCACCAAGGCCCATGCCGCTTGCATCACTGTGTACCTCCGTATGCGGCCGGGGATCGTTGTGCCGGAGAATCGGAGATGTGAACAGTTGGCGTAGCGTCTAGAATGCTTCATCACATTCTGGAGACCAGTTAGAAATGTCTGTGCCAACGGTGAGACGTCGCGGCAAAGGCGTGATAACGGTCGCGAAATTGCGCACAAAGCGACGAAAATAAGAACAAAGGCCGATGAAGCGCCGGAGGGTCTTCAGTGACGTCGGCTTAGGGAAGTCGGCGACAGCTCGAAGTTTCGCAGGATCAGGGAGGACGCCGTCTTTGGATACAACGTGGCCCAAGATGGTCAAAGTGCGAGCTGCAAAGCGGCACTTTTTGATATTCAGCTTAATAGCAGCGTTCTTAAGACATTTCAAAACTTGGTGGAGACGTGAGAGGTGCGTCGAGAAGTCTGAAGAAAACACGACGATGTCATCAAGGTAGCATAGACAAACGTTTTATTTGAGACCGCGAAGTATGTTATCCATCATGCGCTCGAAAGTTGCGAGTGCATTGCAGAGCCTGAAGGCATGACGTTAAATTCATATAGCCCATCAGGGGTGATCAACGCTGTTTTCGGTCGATCTCATGCAGCCATGGGAACCTGCCAGTAGCCAGAACGTAGGTCCAATGACGAGAAGTACTCAGCGCCTTGTAAACAATCGAGTGCATCGTCAATTCGGTATAAAGGGTAGACGTCCTTCCGTGTGACTTTTTTAGGCGGCGGTAATCGACACAGAAACGAATAGAACCATCTTTTATTCGCACTATAGCACAACTGGAGAAGACCACAGACTCTGGGATGGTGGAACGACGCCACGCTCGAGCATCACTTGGTCGTTGATTATACGACGCTCCGAAGCTGAAACGCGATAGGAACGTTGTCTGAGGGGAGGCTGGGACCCGGTGTCGATGCGGTGGGAAACACTGTTCGTACGGCCCAAGGCCTGTTCCGTACAGTCGAACGAGGAACGGAAAGTATCTAGGAGAGACAGGAGTTGCTCGCGGTGCTCGAGGGAAAGGTTGGCGTCAGCGCACGAATCAAAGACTTCGGTAGCCAATCGGGAGCTTTTCGGAAACGGTGTCATGGCGTCGAGCGAAAGACCAAAAGAAGAGCCAGGCACGTCCAAACACTCAAACATGTCAATAGCCTCGACACAGCCGAGGCACTTGTCGCGAAGCAGAGTCAGCGGGTATGCGAACGGGTTGTCTACTAGCATAATTCTTGTACCAGCGGCTACGTCAAGAACGGCTAATGGAGGTGGTAGAGGTTTGCGGTGAAGAAATACAGATGAAGGCGTGAAGAGTACCGAAGTGTCGGGCACAGACGGACACAGCAAAGCGACTGGTGTTGAAGTGCTTGACGGCAGATAAGTATCGGCGTCGACAATTATCTTTAAGGGGGCGGGAGAGGCGGCCGGCAGAGTGGCGCTAACAACGGACAGAGCAACTTTGGCACGGGCGCAGTCAATGACGGCATTGCGGCGCGAGAGAAAGTCCCATCCCAGGATGACATCATGGGAGCAGGAATGCAGAACAAGGTACTCAGTTGTGCAAAGTACGTCCTGAATAACGGTCCTAGCGGTGCATGCGGCTGAAGGTTCGATGTGCTCCGTGGTGGCAGTACGAAGTACAAGGACAGAAAGTGATGTGGTGACCTTCCTAATCTTACGGCAAAGAGCTTCACGTATGACGGAAACTGCAGCGCCCATGTCGACGAGTGCGAATGTAGCGGCTCCTTCAACCTGTATTTCTATGATGTTGTGCGGCGATAGCGGAGGTCTTGGGCATTTCGACAAGCGTGCAGCTCGTGCTTCCGAAGCTGCAGCATTTAGTTTCCCCTCGTCGGAACGCGGGCGACGGCGCATCGGCGATATTGAACGGCGACGCGGTGATGGTGAACGAGAGCTGCTGAAGTTCGCACGACCGGTCCAGAAGTTCGGCGACGGGTTCGAATAAGCATTCTGGTGGGCTGCAGGTACATGTGGCTCAACGACGACGTGCGGACGCGGCAGGCGACAGCGACAAAAGCGCGCCACTTGTCCTGCGATACCGCAGGAGAAGCATATCGGCCGATTGTCCTGCGGGCGCCATGGATCTTGTGGCCGGCAGTACTGAGGGGGCATTTGAGGGACAGGTAGAAGCTATGGGCGCGGTGGCGGCGTCGAGTAGGAGAGTGTCGTTGGTCTAGGACGCGACACGACTTCAGCATACGTCAACGGTGCAGCAATCTGAGCGTGCTGGTGGGCTGGTGGAAGGGCCTCTGCAACCTGATCGCGGATGGCCTGCTGCACGACCGAGGCCAAAGGTTGGGCAGGCTTCTGGGTGAGAGGGAGCAGCGAGAGCTGGCGGGCCACCTCTTCACGAATGAAGGCTTTGATCTGAGGCAGCAGAGACCCGTCATCAGCCTGTCCGTGAGCGGTCAACAAACTGGAAAGGGAGGTCACGTGAGGAGCAGTTTGGCGGGCGAGCGCTCGCTGCCGGCGTAATTCGTCGAAGCTATGGCAGTATGTGACTACGGCTGCAACGGTGGTAGGATTTTTGGCCATGGGCATTTGAAAAGCGTCGTCGTCAATGCCCTTGAGGATTTCCTTAATTTTAGCTTCCTCAGTCATCGTTCGGCTCACGCGGTTGCAGATATCGATGACGTCCTTGATGTAACTAGTGAAAGTCTCGCCCCGCTGTTGCGCTCGTTGGCGAAGGCGCTGTTTGGCGTGAAGGACGACCAAATACCTGCACGAATGCAGTCTTAAAGTCGTTCCATGACGCAATAGTTGCTTCATGGTTGCGGAACCAGAGGTGGGCGACATCCGCAAGGTAAAAAATAACGTTGGTGAGCTTTGTCCGATCGTCCCATTTGTTGTGGTTGCTCACCCGTTCGTACGAGGAAAGCCAGTCGTTGACATCAGTATCAGCGATGCCACTGAACACAGCTGGATCTCGTTGACGAAAGGCACCGCAGGTGACTGGCCCAGTTTACGAAGTGGGTCGCTCACCGGCGTCGTCTGGCCTGGTCGTGGGGGTATAGCGGCGGGCAGAGTGTGGCACCGGAGTTCCAGGGCGAGTCGTTAGGATACCCCGCACCTCCACGAAATTATATGGAGTTGATTGGCGTTTAATCCCAGTCAGGTTAGTCACGTCCCGCGCAAAGAGCACCCGAGTAGTTCCAGCCAAACGCCAGCGCGAGGAAACCAGCGACACCGATCCTTTTGCCTTTGTCCTCCTCACTTCAGGAGCCATGCAACCACAGCGACGCTTTTGCTATCTGCGTCATTACAACAGTAAAATTGAGATCGCACCAGCTGTAAAACGCCTAAGCGTAGGTTTTACTGAATCTCTCATTTGGGTGGAGCATGAATTAAGAATAAATTGAACATACGGTATAGTAAAGCGACATACACACTTACTTCCTCCACAAGCGAAGATTCTTATATACAATGCTTATACCCTACCAATTATGTCGTACTATTTTGCTACATAGGGTAAATCAGCAAAACAGAATGAAATAAAAATTCTTGTTGCTAAAAAAAAGCCTCAGTTTGATACGGAAGGCGAAGCATTAATTGCGATAGCAAAATATAAGACAGTTACATGCAGTCAGGCTAGTTGTTTTTATTAGCTGTATAAACTGCTGTAAATATTCGCTTACCGGCTGAATTAAAAAGCACGGTATCACGCGCGCACAGGCAAACATGAACGCAGCTCACTCGGTTACTACTGACACTTGCTGCAAGAATGCTGGCATGATGAAAAGCGGCGACAGCGGCGAGCAAATTCTCCTTCGTGCTGCCTCTCTTTCTTCAACGCGAATTAGGCGCCGGAGAACACAGCGCACACGAAGCCATAAGCTATATCCGATCGTCTAGCCTTCGAACCGACCGCAGATTACCTCCACGAGCGAGCGCCCGCCGCTTTCCTTAACCGCCCCATGCGCAGTCGCGGCCGTAGTAGAAGCAGAGACGCACGTACCCTGCCACCCTCCGTTCCCCCTCTTCACATACCCTCACCCCTTTCTCCTTTGCGTCGCCGCATCGTCACCATCCTTTTGGCGCTGAGCCGTGCTCCCTCAAGGGCTGCAGAAGATAGCGCCAACCTTTCCTTTCTCATAACGAACCACTTAGTAGTGCCACATTTTTCGGCTCACTCTCATAGGCTTTCCTCGCGCCTACAGGATATGGCGCGTGGCAGCGAATTTATCGCACTTGGACTTTGTGCGAAACATCACGGTGATGGGGATTACGACGACGGCGGAAATTCGCCTGGATTGTCCATATAATTGCTATCGCAATAAAATCAGCGATACGTTTAATCGCGAACATGCCATTGTACACCCACACATACGCTCACCCATACTTAATTGCTTTTAATATCCTCAATGTCACTGACCTGTATCCTTACAAGTTATTGAGCATGTACAAAAGTGCTGTTAGGTAATAATGATATTCTCGTGTCCTTGTTCAAACTAAACAGGGCCCGAATTCACAAGAACTTCTCACGCTAGAATTTTTCGTTAGAAGGAATTTCAGCCAATCCGGATGCCAGACATATCTTTAGCGAAGCCGGCCAGCCAATGGCAAAGCGAACTTAGGAAAGAAAAGCTTTCTGAATCTGGCCCCTGTTCCATACCTGCTTATGATACTCAACGTTCTGTCAGTGGTGTCAACCTATTGGTCGCACCACATATAGCAAACAGTCGCCATCAAGCGTGTTACCGAGGCATCCTAATATTCCTAATAAAATTATATTTATTTAAACAGTTCTCAAACGCGATACTGATAACCCAGCGTTACGTATTTCGAAATGTTCGTAATTAATTCGACCTGGTATACTAATCAACGTCACAAATCTTCTACAATCCTTCATATTGACACGTCTACTTATTTATCCCTTTCTCGGGAACAGCATTTCACCCACTAACAACTTAAGGTTATCGCTCAGCGCGAGACGCGCCTGCATGATTTGGAACTTACTCGACGGTTATTGGTGATTCTATCTGTTGTGTCTGTTGTCGACGAACCTTGTGTAATTTGATTGTATGCACGGCGCGAATTGTGAAATACTTTCTCGAAGGCACGCGGGCACGAGCACTTACGCTTGAACCTTCGACGAGTCGTGCATAAAAGCCGACGCGCTTGACCCGCAGATCAGGGGCCAGATTCACAAAGCTTTTCTTTCATAGTGCTCTTTGCCATTGGCCGGCCGCCTTAGATAATAATATGGCTTGGCTCAGGATTGGCTGAAATTCGTTCTTACGAGCAATTCTAGCGTACGAACATTTTGTGCATTCGGGCCCAGACTTCCAAGATCGCCGACTGAGCTCGCCGCTATCGTTGTGCTTCGTGTGTCATTTGCTTTTGTGGGCACAGGTTCGCCCAGATAAAGTTAGTTTCGTTATTCACAGTTCTGCTATACTCTGTTAGTCACCGTTACTACAACAAGAATATATGAGTGCCCGTTCTAATCGTCTACTGCGCACGAACTTACAAAAACTTCTTACGCTAGAACTGTTCGTAAGAAAAGCTTTCAGCCAATCCGGATGCAAGACATATTATTATCTAAGGCGGCCGTCCAATCGCAAAGAGCACTTACGAAAGAAAAGGTTTGTGAATCTGGACCCTGAAATGAGTACGTTACCGCGAAAGTGTTTACGTAACAAAGGTACGTTACCGCGAAAGTCTACACGTAACAAAATTGTTTTATTTGTTTTTACTCTGCTAGTATTTCGACAGATGAAAGCAAATCTCCTTCTTGGAATCACAATGATTGTGTTCTCACAATTGTCGGTTTTGTGGTTCTGTAATTTGTGTGTACGGTGTGTGCACCTGTCCAGTGCACAGTGGACCGGCGCAATGTGCCTACCTGCCCGAACAAGGTGTGACATACGGGCGCAGGGCGGTTTTGAAGCTGAAGAAAGCAGATTTTTGCTCCCCTTCCACTCTGTTTGATATTGGAACTTCTGTACCGTAAAGAGAAATAAATCTGTATCTTTAAATTTATTATTTGACAGAGCGATCGCCACTACGATGGCCATGCGTCGGCCGCACGTATATATCCCGGACCGCATTCGCAAAAGAAATGTTCTTACGCTGAAATTATTCGGAAAGATAATGCGAGATAATCTTGGTGTTTTGTATATCACTAGCAAAGGTGGCTGACGAACAATCCCCAAACTGTCCCATGTATCAAGTTGCTATTCTTGTGCTTAAAAATGGAGCAAGTTGAAAGATTTGCCTGATCGTACTTGTGCTCATGGACACATTATATATTTGCACCGATACCTGGACATCACAAGTACTGCGAAAAAACAAAATAAAACATGCAGGTGTATACGTACGTGTATACGTACGTATACACCTCCATGTACGTGTATATTTTCTGTGTGTTCACTCCAGGTATAACAAAAGTTGGAGAAAAACAAGGCCCCATATTCTGAGTGGGGCCTTATATTGGGGCGATATCCTTAGTAATTGAGTGGGGATAGAAGTATACCGCAAAAAAAAAAAACGCACCGTGAAATTTTAATGCCGGATTTTCTTGACGATTTTATAGAATCTGCGTTAACGTTGAAGTGCGGGTTTAAGTCACATGCCATTGCCAACAAATGACATTCGCTGGAGGCGTGAACTCTGTGCTGATAAACCCTAAAAAAGTAGACGTTTGCGTTTAGTGATGTTTTGATGGGGTTCATTTCGTCCTACAAACATTTTTTTGCCGAATCTGTACTCTCGATGGCAGTTGGTTAGCAACAAATCATCATCATCCGCCTATTTTTTAATGCCTGCTGCAGAGAACTAAGATCTCTCCGAGCGACATTCAGTAACCACTCTCATGCGCTAGCTGTTTCTGAATTGCACCTACAAATTTCCTAATTTCAAACCCATAACTAATTTCCTACCACCCTCGACTGCGCTCCTCTTCCCTTGGCACCAATTTTGTAATGCTAACGGTTCACCGGTTATCGGCGTTACGCAATACATGGCCTGCCCCGCCCGGGAGACGAAGGCGAAGTGCCTGCGAGCCAGAATTCCTCTTCCGTGGGGCCTGCTACTGGTAATCTGGTTAATCCAAATTTGGAAAGGACAGATGTGGAACAAAACTATCTAACGTGTAAACTAACAATGTCTTTAATAAATGAAGATTCCTCCTCGGTCCTCACTCAAAGTTAACAAAAGTCAGCCCAGTGCTGTACCAAAAGAAAGCACTATGCAGAATTCCAGTTTCGGCTGCGGCACTTTCTAAACTAAAGGCTCGCTGAAAGTGCTTGTGTGGAACTGTAGCTCTTTATATTCTGCTCCAGTAGATTTAAATTGCCCAGCTGCGCAACCTAACCCTGATTTATTTATTTGCAAGAAACGTGGGTAAATGCCGCGAAACATTTTCAAATAAAATTTTGCAGATCATTTCGTCTAGACCGTCCTACTAGAGGTGGCGGAATAATTACATTTTTTGAGCCGAAATTTCGTTCCAACTTTCTACTCCTGAGTGTGAAATCCTAGCGACAGAGTTCAATCTCCCTGGATGTTGCCCCTTTACCACTGTAAATGCATCCTCCGGTCGTACGTGGCACACGCACACTGCATAGGGTTTCTAATTCTTGTGGACAGGACGTTATACTGATTGGTGACTTCAATTCTCACCATATATTATGGGGATTAAGGATAGATTTTTGCGGCACCCGATTATGAAACTGGTTTGTAGACTGCGCATCTGTTACGTTTGTGCGGGGCCGATCTTATCCTGCAATAGATCTTACATTCTGTGGCCCGAGTCTCCGTATATTCTTTGTCGACTGTTGAGTATGCGACAAAACAGTGGTCAGCATCCAGTAGTTTTTTTATGTAGCACGTCCTGTAGCATTTATGTGTGATCAGGTGCGAAGTTTCATTAATTACAATATTTTAAAAATGCTTACGAAGTGTTTTTTTCGTCTCTGTTTGATTCGTGCCGTGAGCAAAAAACCACGATTATCTGTTCCGAATGAAACAATTACATACAGCCTTTGGGAGAATGAATAATGTGCCCGTGATTACAGAAAGAGTAAAGCCTTTTGGAAAGATTGTTACATAATCGGAGTCTCAAAATTGTAGTGAAATAAAATTTTTTTGACCCGTCTTTAAACATAGTTTGAAGAGCCAAATACGAAAATGACTGCAAGCATTTTTATTTCCTATCTAACAATAAAAATAAGCGCGCGTTATCCAGTTTTCTCCGTAGTAGGAAATTTCTTCCGCGTCCAATCAATATTGACTCGATAGTCTTAAGTTGTAATGAAATGAACCAATGACTAGAAGAAATCGCAAAGGGATTAGAAATTAGGTTTTCTTCAGTATCGCGAAATTGTTCTAGTTTACGAAATGCATGAGTTGATTTTAGAGAAATTTAATGTTACAATTATCTGAAATCGTGCAGCGACTAGCTTCCATATTGAGCTCCCGGCGCAGATGGGGTAAACTCTGCCGTGATCACAATTTTATTTAACGAAGCTCATGGTGACCTCTTAGGGGCTATAAATCATTCAATTAGATTTTTATGGATTGGGTTTGTGTGGAAAATTGCTAAAATAATCCCAATTCTTAAAAATAATGGGGACGGATATACAATAGACAACATTAGACTAATCGGGCTAACCTCAAATTTGGTGAAATTAATTGGAAGAATTCTATATGCCCATAGGAATAAATTTGTAAAGAAGAAAGACTTGCTCAGTCCGTGTCAAATTGTATTCCGACTATGATATCACGTTCAATGTGGCATGCTCACGTGGACTTCGAAAGTAGAATAAAATTTGCCCGGTGTCGGAGGCAGATAGGTGCTATTGTGGCAATAGACACAGTGTCCAAGTGTTCTTTATTTCTAGATTGGCTTCGCTGTGCCTTTTGCTGTCCGGGGATGTTGAACTCAACCCAGGTCCCAATACTAAAACCCTCTTACTAGAACTGTGTGATGGCCAAAAGGCAATTTAGGCGGAACTGGGTAACCGCGGAAAAAAAGTTGATTAAAGTAGAGAATGTCCTTCAAGCTATCAAAGAGCAGGGAAAGAAAATAGACCAGCTAACAAAAACCGCCATGGACATTAACCTAACACTATCAAAACTCAATCAAGTAATCGAGAAATCTGCGGAGTACAATCAACCTCTCTATATGGCTTTCATAGATTATGAAAAGGCATTTGATTTAGTAGAGATACAAGCAGTCATAGAGGCATTGCGTAATCAAAGGGTACAGGAAGGCATACGTGAATATCTTATAGATTATGAAAAGGCTTTTGATTTAGTAGAGATACAAGCAGTCATAGAGGCATTGCGTAATCAAAGGGTACAGGAGGCATACGTGAATATCTTAGCAAACATCTACAAGGATTCCATAGCTACCTTGGTTCTCCACAAGAAAAGTAGGAAGTAACCTATCAAGAAAGGGGTGAGGCAAGGAGACACAATCTCTCCAATGCTATTCACTGCATGCTTAGAAGAAGTATTCAAGCTCTTAGACTGGGAAGGCTTAGGAAGTGAGGATCAACGGCGAATATCTAAGCAACCTTCGGTTTGCAAATGACATTGTCCTATTCAGCAACAATGGAGACGAATTACAACAAATGATTGAGGACCTTAATCGAGAAAGTGTAAGAATTGGGTTGAAGATGAATATGCAGAAGACAAAGATAACTTTCAATAGCCTGGCAAGGGAACAAGAATTCAGGATCGCCAGTCAGCCTCTACAGTCTGTAAAGGAGTACGTTTATCTAGGTCAATTACTCACAGGGGACCCTGATCACGAGAAAGAAATTTGCAGAAGAATAAAATTGGGATGGAGTGCATACGGCAGGAAATGCCAAATCCTGACTGGGAGCTTACCAATGTCGTTGAAAAGAAAAGTGTACAATCATTGTATTCTGCCGGTTCTAACATATGGGGCAGAAACTTGGAGGTTAACAAAGAAGCTCGAGAACAAGTTAAGGACCGCACAAAGAGCGATGGAACGAAATCTTAGGAGTAACGTTAAGAGACAGGAAGAGAGCGGTGTGGATCAGAGAACAAACGGGGATAGCCGATATTCTAGTTGACATTAAGCGGAAGAAATGGAGCTGGGCAGGCCATGTAATGCGTAGGATGGATAACCGGTGGACCATTAGGGTTACAGAATGGATACCAAGGGAAGGGAAGCGCAGTCGAGGACGACAGAAAACCAGGTGGGATGATGAAGTTAGGAAATTTGCAGGCGCAAGTAGGAATACGCTAGCCAAGACAGGGGTAATTGGAGATCGCAGGGAGAGGCCTTCGTCCTGCAGTGGACTTAAATATAGGCTGATGATGATGATGATGATGATGATCAAAACAAGAAGAAAGACTGGTCAACTTACAGGGCAGGAGTAGAAACAATGTCTTGGTTTTTTGGGAATAAAGAAAACGAGTGAGAAACCACAGAATATTTGGAAAAAGCTGTACTAGACAAAATATTTCTGCAGAAACTTAGCGTCGAACTGAAAACTGTTGAACACCTCCATCGAGTAGGCAGAAAACAGAGTAGCTTGCCACGACCCGTAATTATTCAACTATACGATTGACGAGAGAAATCCAATATTTTCAAAAATTGCAGAAAACTCAAGGTTACACCGTTGTCGGTAGGTGACGACTTCTGTAAAGAGACTTTAGCCAAGCGGAAGTTGCTATGGCAGTCTGGAAAAGAAGAAAGGGAGGCCGAACAATGCATGCATCTTAGCTACGATAAGCTGGTCATCAACGCAGACGTTTATTTCTGGAACTAAAATAAAAACAGCCGAGTTAAGCTGAAGCACGTCAAGAAAAAATCACACCCCGCAATGAAAGATGACCGAAGGCATTCGTGACCGGATTGAAGTGACCTTCGCCTACTAAATATAAATGCCCAAAGTATTGTAAATAAAATTTGCGACTTAGAATATATCTTGGCCAGCTATTACCCGCACATAACTACTGCAACAGAAACATGGTTGCGACCCGAAATACAGGACAGCGAAATTGCACCACCGGGCTTCAAAGAATTTAGGAAAGACCGTGATTCGCGAGGAAGAGGAGTGGCGAAAAATTCTCAAAGAAAATCTGGAAGCTATCATAAAGGAAGGAATCGCAAATCACGAAAGTGTTTGGTGAGAAATTAAAGTAGCAAGAACGTCCTTTATTGTGGGAGTCGTCTACCGACCTCCCAACGCGGCTGCCTCATACCTAGCAGACTTGAAACATTACCTTGAAAGTATTTCAACACGCAGTAGCAAACTAATAATTGCAGGCGATCTTAACGTATCCAGTATTAACTGGAACAAGCTACAAAACAACTAAAAATAGAGTAGACGCCGAAGTTGTTCTAGATATAGCGTTCAATCATTACTTGACTCAGATAATCCATCATAGTACGCGTGGAACAGAACATGTGCACACTACACTGGATCTAGTTTTTCTTGATGCGCAAATCGACAACTACAACGTGTCCGTAGAACGTGGCTTATCTGACCGCAAACTTGTAATGGTAGTGATACAAATTGACGATTGCTTCCCACGTGAAGAGGAAAGATTCATACAGGTGCGGAACCAGAACGAGGCCGGCGATACGAGCATAATCGACTACTTTCATTTTCCTTGGACATGTTCAGAGACGAAGATGGCGTAAATGAGATGTGGATAAGGTTTAAAGAAATAGTTACGCTATGAATCACAAAGTTGGTGCCTTTATAAAGAAAGAAAGAGAGAAAATAAACACAACCCTTGGATGACCAGGGAGATTATACATCTGAAACGTGCAGTTAACTGCCAGAGGCAGAAAGCAAACGAAAACCAATCCAAGATATCAAATGTATCGAAGCTCCTACGGGATAAGCTTAGCGAAGCAAAAACGAGGTATTATGAAGAAACCTTACCGACCTTTATGAAATCTTCACCGCAACGTTTTTGGCGTCACCTGTCCGAGCGGAAGGTATTCCGCATGAGCACATTCTCTCGTAATTAATTATGAGTTGGTGAGTGACTGTTCTACCATAGCAGACGTACATAATAGATTTTTTCAATCAGTGTTTAATAATTGTCCTAATAACATTAATTTGCACACGCCTGTTCCTTGGCATTTATCGATCATGCCTGTTATTCAGGTCACTTAGGAAGCCATTGTCTCCTTATTGCTTAATATTATTGAAAAGAAATCCATTGGACCACATGGTATACCAAATAACTTTCTTCGGAGATGTGCAGTTTGGGTCGGCCACTATGTCCTCATCATATTTAACGCTTCGCTTAAACAGAAATGAGTTCGAGGTGACTGGCTCATGGCAAGAGTTGTGCCGACCCACAAATCTCGAGACCAACAAAAAGTCCACAACTACCGTCCAAATTCTTTGACTTGCCCTTTCTGTAAGCTTTTAGAACACATTATATCCAAATCTAAGTATACATATCTTGCGGACACAAAAACACTCCTTCCCAATCAGCACGGCTTTCGACAACATCTCTCTACAACAACCCAACTTCTAGAAACTACCGACGACTTTACATGTGCTTTAAATAAGAGAAGCTAGATTGATGCAATATGCCTGGATTTTTCAAAAGCCTTCGACAAGGTTCCGCACCCTGAACTAATACAAAAATTAGTGTATCTTGACATAAACTACAACATTGTACAATAGATAAGCGCGTATCTGACAGGACGAAAACAATATGTGGAAGTAAATGGTTGCAAATGTGATGAATTACCACTTACTTCAGAAGTCCCGCAAGGCTATGTCCTAGGTCCAATATTATTTTAAATCTATATAAATGATATTACACGTAACATTGATATAAGTACAACCGTGCGACTTTTTGCAGATGACTGCTTAATTTATAAAGTTATAAACAACGCAAATGACCAGAAAGCACTTAATGACTCCCTTTGGTGATTGGTGCGCTACTTCGAAAATGGAGATAAATCAAACCAACACTGTTGCTCTGCGCGTGTCAAATAAGAGTAAATACGTGCTCATTTACAATTATGCTATAGGCTCTACCCCTCTCTCTCTGCAGTTGACGCAATAAAATACTTAGGTATAACTATATCAGGCAATTTAAAATGGAAGATACATAATGAAAACATTTGTTCAGCAGCGGAAAAAAAAAGCTGTGGTACCTACGACGAAAACTTAAGCATGCTATAACCCCGGCTAAACTAACAGCGTTAGTTTATGTATGCACGGCCAACTTTGGAATATGCAAACATTATGGCCGACTTTGGAATATGCAAACATTATATATGGGACCCCTTCGAAATTGGGCTGATCAACATGATAGATAGAGTGCAGAAGAGGGCCTCTAGATTAATTCTTTCAAAATACTCCTCGACAGAATCAATAACAGAAATGTTAAATCTATTAGAGCTTTTCACGTTTTCAGAACGTCGACAACTGGCTAGGCTAAAATTCGTCTACTTGTCAAAAAATAAACTAAACGTAGATATAACAGAATAAATACTTAACTCAGCATCGAGGCAGCATTCTTAGAAGAACAAATGAACATACGTATGAAGTACCTCAACAGAGTATCAATGTATATAAAAATAATTTTTTCCAAAAACAGCTCGACAATGGAATTCATTGCCATTATCACTGCTCCAATGTAGCTCTCTTGAAGATTTTGAGAAAGTGCTCAAGGAATTCTTTTCACAGTCTGGTTTACAAAGCTGATATTATTTTACCATGTTTGTGTTGTGTTAACTAAACATTGATGTACTGACTGTAATACAAATTGATGCACTCATTGCTTTACAACGCTGATGTTATTGTTCCATCTTCATGCTGTGTTAACTAAAATCGATGTACTGGTTGCGCAACTGTAGCATTTGAACTGCTGTTGAATTGTGAAAAATGTACTTACTGATTGCACTGATGTGCCATCGAATTAGTGTACTTGTAAATAGCAGTTGAATTGTGTACGTAATTTGATGCTGCACGAGTGCTTCATATTAATAATTTTACAGTAACCCACCCCTGCAACGGCCGCAGGGCCAACAGTATACTGAAATAAACTTCCTCGGCATCAAGATGTACATACAAATATATATATATATATATATATATATATATATATATACGTACACGATATTGCGTTCTTCGCATCAGACAGTGATATGCACTCCCTCGGGGATCGACTATAGAGCTACCTCTACGCCATAGAATCCTGGTTCAAGAAGATGCGCCTTTGAAGGTTAGAAAGTTCCCGATGTTGGTTTTCACTCTTAATAATCCCGTTAGCATATCGCTATGTTCGCTGTTGTCAATGGCATCGTCGTCATTGTGTCGTGCATCCGTTGTCAGACCGCCGTCGTCCTTCCGTTGCGGTCGTGCCATCGTTGTCATTCGAGCTTCCTCATGCGATTGTTTTCATACTTTCGACGTCACCACATCGTCGTCATACTGCCGTTGTCGTCTTATTGACGTCATTTCTCCTTCGTCATATCCGCGTCACTGCGCCGTCGGCATCGTCATCATCAAGCTGCCATGCTCATGGGTAACCTCGGCAAGTGATCGCCGTGGCAAAGTGGGACGATACCGATGTATTTCGCATGTACCCGAAGCAACGGAAATCTGACAACGACTACTACTGATGTTAAAAAAAAAGTGACCTCGGAGAGAGAGAAAGAAAAACGAAGAGGGAAAGGTAGGGAGGTTAACCGAGGACGTGCCCGGTTGGCTACCCTACACATGGGGAGGGGAAAGGGGAAGAATAATTAAAGAGAGAAAAGAAAAAAGACCTCGGAACTTCACTGTGTCGCTGTCGTTACCCCGCTCGAATACTAATCACATTACGGTCCACAATCGTCGTAGCACGAGTTATGCCGCAATTTGTTCTCAGCAGGGGCTACCACGCATCTGAACCATTCATTTGAATTATAGCCCTCTTCATCGACATCTTGCACCAATCACCGGAAAAGCGCGTAGTTTACGCATCCTTTAGTCGTGAGGTCACGCTGCAGGATAAACTTGCTCAGCAATGTGAGCGAGCGCTATGGGCACTTAAGGGGCACATAATCGTGGGAAGTTTCGTCCTCCTAACAAAATACGATGTCAAAGGCTGGGTCTTGTAATCCTTAACTGACACGAAAGAAATAAAAAAAGCGGAGCCCAGGCGAATCCTCTCTAGGGACATTTCGATCTATAGAAACGCCAGAAACATCAATAAACGCTCCAATTACCCCTGTCTTCCACGCGCTGACCCCATCTTATGCCTGCCAAATTCTTAATTTCATCACACACCACCTGGTTCTCTGCCGTCCTCGACTGCGCGTTCCTTTTCTTGGCACCCATTCTGTTACTCTCCTATAATAGAGCGCCGGTTATCTGCTGCTATAAGAGAAGGAGTACACAATATTTTCCCATATAACTAGTGCAGCACATTTCTAGTGTTTGAGCGAACTCCGCTCTTTTACTCACCTCACGGCAGCCCTCGACGTCCATAGCTATACGCAGGTGCTGAGTCGAACGCGGCGTCGCTCCGAAAAAAGAAGGCTCATGAATCTTTGCCGCTGACGACGCGATTCGCAGCCTTCTCTAGTGCATGCACGTCAAGTATCATTGTTGTCATGCCGCGTGGTGTCTCTGCAGTCTGTGGGCGCACATGGAATCGATGATTACGATGCCTTTGCAGATGTGGATCAGTGGTGTGTTAGAGTGCTCGCTATGTCGTTACTGTTTCAACTCGCTTCTCACCGGAGAACTCGGCAGCAGTGGCGAATGGGAAGCACTGCAGTTGCGGGAATATATAATGAGTGGTGCGAGGCGATGTGGCAGCAGGGTGTCGAAAGCTGCAGAATTGTTTTTGTTGCTACGGGCGAAGTTGCTGTGTGTTTTGTACGTACGCAGCATATGTCGATGTTACAAAATGAAAAGAAAAGAAAGAATGAAGATACACTCTACCCCTCACAATGATTGAGCTGTGACAAGTTAGTAGGATAGAGTTAGTATTCTAACCCTAGCGGAAAAGCTGAGCGAGAAAAGTGGCAACCACGAAGGCACCGCCACATTGCTACGACTAAATTTTGCAACGCTAAATGCATTAAACATATTAAGTAAAAAATACACCATCTTCCCGTAGGGGAACCCTGAGTAGTATGCGATGCCATGGGGTGCCATGAGCCATGGGGTCGACTCAAGTTCCCATTAGTTTTCAGTTCGTCGTTTCCGTTAGGTTGAGGTACGTAGCTACCGGCTTCGCGAGCCCGAAGTTCGGGTTCGGCCTGTCGCCGCTGCCGTTTCGTGGCAGCGGCTCGAGCCCTCTTCTCCGCGGCGCTGACACTAGCGTTGACGCTGGCGCTGTCCGTGGTACTCATCGCCACGTTGCGGGAGGAGAATGAGAGGAGCGAGCTATAGTGGCGCCCCCCAGCGGAGTATGCAGCGCCTACCGTCGCGCCTCTAACCTAAGCTGCTTCGCATTATCGCGCGCGGAGCCGCAGGTGTTGCCATTCGTTGCGCAATCCGGAGAGGAGAGGAGCGTCGGAGAGGACAGGAGATGAGACAAGGAGAGGAGGATACGCATGAATTCCGAGAGGAGAGATGAAACAAGGAGAGGAGGGCGAGGAGGATGCGCATGAGCAGTAGGGGTGTGGCACCATTAGATGCTTCGCATCTAAAAAGTAGCAATTTCGCCCGAAAGGCGGAGCATCGATTGCAATAGCAAACTAATTGACAGCTATACGAAGTAAAGATAGTAGTTTATCGGCCGTATAAACTTGTAAACATAACAATACTAACTAAATTAACAATATGGTGTTACGCGCGCACAAGCAAAAATGAACGCATCGCACTCGATGACAGCGGAAACTCGCTGTGAAAATGCTGTAGTGAGTAAGTGCGGCAGCAGAAGCGAGCGAATAGACCTTCGTCCCGCCCCCCGCATCAACGCGAACTAAGCCGCGAAAACACAGCGCAGGGAGGAAGACTGTCGCCGCCGCAGATGACTTTAAAGATACAGCCGCCCGGGCGCAAGTCCGCAGCGTGGCACGTGGTCTCCCCCCTCCCTACCCTCCCTTTGGAAGCCTGCGGCCCGGCGAGCGTGCGCGGTCGCTCGGGCAGCGCGTAGTAACACGCCCCCCCCCTCCGTACTCTCCCTCCGGAGCGTTGTGCGCGACTGGAAGACAGTCCGCTTCCTTCCCGCTTCCCGCTCGGGTGTGCGCCAGATTGAGGCGCGATCGCCGGCTTACCCTCGCACGCTTTCACTCGCACACAGAGCATACGGCACGCGGCGACGATTTTATCGCTTGTGGACTTGATACGTAGCCTCACGGCGTAGGGCCTCTCAATTTTTTTCCTTCCTCCATGGCATGGGCGCTATGGGGCGCTTTTCCTCTAGAGTTGCTTGTATTACCTCGGTGGTTCATAGATTCGGACCTTTATCATGGTTGCCTGATCTTGACAGCTATTAAATGCTATCTAAGGGAACTGCATGATACAATCACAAAGATCAACGTAGGTGAATTTGCATGTGTGACCACCCATACGGCCCAGAGGATGTGAAATCGTCCTAAGAGCAGTAGATGGGCAGTTGATAAATACCGACCGGTTTAGGGCAGTGGTTTAGTTGTAACGATAAAAAAAAAAACAATGTGGCAAAGGTTCCACGTAAACGTATGATTGACTCTGCGTGGTAGATTGATAGAACAATTTCCAATTTCTAATGGGAACAATAATATCTGGTCACATTTTCCCCCATTTTTATCAGTATGGTCATCTATAATTCCTTTGTAAGTTTTCACTGAAGTACTGACACATTTTTTTACGTTTTTGAAGCTCCACGACAGGCTTCTCGCACTTAAAGCTGTGACACATAGCAAGTATGGCAGTAAGGAAACAGTTACGAGATTTTTGGTTTCGATACTAAAGTCGTCTCGAAATGGATGACCTGGCATCATCGACATTTCGGTGACGCCATTATACAGAACAAAATTTGTGACGTCGTGTAGCAAGAGGGCTAACTTTGATAATGTCGCTCTTAAAAATAGTAAAAGACGTCGCTGCGCACGTTTCTTCTGCTTGCGCTCGTGCGTGTCAGCCGCAGCGATCACATGCACGGAGGCAGCCACTTGACTGTGACGTCGCGACCTACCCACCTTCTAGGTGCTGAAAATGATAGTGATGCGTAGAAACAAGTACTATGCCAAATTACTTTGGGCGCTCTGGTAGTTCGTGGCACTTTTTCGAAGGCTTATAGTGTTTAGACTATTATTAACTAGACATAAATAATGATAAAATCTCAGATATGATGTCGGTACTCCTTTAAGCTGACAGGTGATTACACACGCAACAATCGAATGTATGGTCACGGCAGATAATCGAAATGGGGCATAAATATACCTCGAAGTATGCTTATAAAGTATACATCCTTATATAACTCTAAAAAAAGATACATGACACCACTTTCTATTACCTTTGCTAGGTGCCTTCGTCTTTCTTTCCCGCTAGTAAAGATGCCGTAGACAAAATGTTTTTCTCGCAAAAACTTCTTTCTTCATTCTAGGCTCATCAATCTTGTGTCGAGTTTTTTTTTTTTTTTTTTTGCTGTGCCACTGCATTTTTTTGCTTGTATTTGAGTTATGCGAGCGGGGCTCTTCTCTACAGTAGATGGAATCCGCTCCTTGTGAGTGCGTGGTGCGTGAACCGAAAATAAGCTTTTGGTATCTTCCTCGAGCTGCCAATCTCTCACCCATGGTGTCGTCAGTTGGTAGTACGTCAACCGCTCGAGGAATAGGCGATGGCAACATGTTTGTCTCGAAAAAAGTGTACTTCTTCGTACGTAGGTGAAATTGGCCTTTAGCATTGTCGTGCGTACCAGCTGCAGCGATGAAGATGCAGGCGTGCTCATTGCGACACAAGCTTGGAACCTGCTTGCAACCACTATGTCGTGCAGTCACGGCAATGACGTCACAGCACGGCAGCGGGAAGGGCGCGAATGCGCTAGAGGATTCGTTGGGCTAGCGAAGTCATTGATGGTCGAAAAGGCGATCTCAATTTCAGGTTCGGCAGGCCGAAGCTAGGGCCCGAGAAGAGAAAGAACGAGCCTGTAATTGATGGTACCTCAAGATGTAGTACTTCCGGGTTGGAAGGGACCACTGGAGTTACAGCAGAGCAGCAAAAGAAATTGGAAAAGAGGAAACCATTTCTTTGCTATAACTGTCACAAACCAGGGTACACTGCTGAGTAATGTGATGAGGTAAAGGTAGTGTTTTTATCGGTTGGTTGCAATGACGAGAACATAAAGCAGCTCGAACCGTATATGCGCGACCTTGAGGTAAACAGGAAACCATGTCCTACCATGGACGTGGTTCACAGCTCTTATGTGCAACCAGAGATGTTCACGGGTGAATGCGTCGGGATAAAGCAAGCGGTAGGAACTCACAGTGCATGTCTCCCGGTCGCAAAAGGAACTGTTAAAGGGCATTTCGGTATAGTTGAGAGGAAAGCTGCCGTATCGCCTACGCTTCCTACGCAGTACCCTTACGTGTTCTCAAATACGTCGGATCCGATTCTGCGCGAGAAAGGGCTAATGTTCGAGGAGGTGAGCGTGATGGCACAAACGAGACCGAAAGCTCGTGAGTTAGCTGCAAAAACAGTCGCAGAAACGACACTAAGTGGATGACGGTTCGCAATCTTAGAAAGCGGAGATCGAGAATTCCTCCACGTGGAACCACAGGAGTTTCGATCCGCGCAATCAGAAGTCCCTAGAGTGGCATCAGCTGAGTTATTGGAAGAGCAGTTGCCAGATTTGTTTGTAGCGCCCACGTCGGAAGGCCTACAACGGCTGTTAGAGATAGACAGTTCAGCCTTGATTAGGGAACGGGACGCACTTGTATACATGATAGTAAACGTTCCCCAAGAGATTCCGGTAGAGCTTCCGGGGCTCGTGTCAGTCACTAACGGAGAGGCTAAGGAAGAACTAATTAAGGAACTAGTCTCTAAAGCGCAGCTGGAGCCTGAACAATTGAACGACGGAGTTGCAGGAAGTCCTGCATGATTTTCAGGATTTATTTGTAGATAGGCCAGTAAGGACATCGGTTCTTAAGCACGACAACAAGCTCAATTCTTCGGAGCCGGTACGTTCAACAGCTTATCGAGTGTCAGCGCGCCAACGTGAAATTATAGATGTGGAAAAGAAAAAAAAATGTTGACACTAGATGTGATCGAGCCTTTGATCTTAGTTGAGGTGCCGGGCAAGGATCCGCGTCCTTGCGTAGATTACCGCAGGCTAAACGCCATCACTAAAGATCAAATTTATCCTATACCAAACATCGAAGAGCGCATCGAGAAGTTTAGTAGCGCCCGATTCATTTCCACAGTAGATCTAGTTCAAGGGTCCTGGCAGGTTCACTGAGCAGGCTAGTAGATATGCCGCCTTCATTTCGCCGTTGGGAACGTTCCCCTCTAAGGTACTGAGCTGCGGTTTGAAAAATGGCCCGTACTTTTTTTCAAGCCTTATGGACAAAGTGTTGAGAGGACAGGAAGTGTTAGCCTTGCCGTACTTAGATGATGTCGCGATATATGCCGCATCCTGGTCGGAGCATATGCAACATCTCCGGGCAGTGTTGGCCGCTTGCGTGAAGCCGGCTTAACTGTCACGGCAACAAAATGTCAAATGGTGCAAGCGGGAGTGATCTATCTCGGTTATTTGATCGGACAGGCTCTTCGCCGTCCCTCTGCGCTAAAGGTGGCTGCGATACGAGATTTTCCGCAGCCACGTACAAAGACCGATATTCGATCTTTCTTAGGGGTCGCAGGGTGTTATCAGCGGTACATCCCGAGGTATTGTGAACAAGCTAGCGCTCTGACTGATGCTCTTCGAAAAACTGAGCCACAAAGTGTCCCTTGGCACGGAAAAAAGGAATCGGCTTTTAATGCCCTAAAGAGCGCGCTGCGAGTCACCCCGTGCTAAGATCGCCGGACTACACGAGGGGATTTGTGGTTCAGTGCGATTCGAGCGAGCGAGGCATGGGCGTCGTACTATGCCAAAGGGGAGGACGAACCCCCGTTCCTTTACGCCAGTCGGAAACTCACTAGTCGAGAACAGGCCTACAGCTCTACTGAGAAAGAGTGCGCATGTCTAGTTTGGGCTGTTCAAAAATTGTTTTGTTATCTTGCGGGTTCTATGTTCATCATCGAAACGGATCATTGTCCTCTCAGATGGTTGCAGACGACTTCCAAAAATGGTCACCTCCTGCGTTCGAGTCTCGCTTTGCAGCAATATTCTTTCTAGATACGCTATAAAAAGGAAACCCTCAATGGCAATGCCGATGGCTAAAGTCGAAGCCCCCAGATCAAAAATATGCCTCGATAGTTTCATCAAAATCGTGTTTTTTTCCTAGCATAGGATTGGAAAGGTTTTATTTTTGTTTACGCAGTTGGGTTAAGTCATGTCTTAGGAAGCGTAGAACACATTTATGTATGTAGTTAGTGTTGCTGTAAGTTGGTAAAACTGTCACTTTTCAGCGTTGAAATAAGCCTGGCAGAGCTCAGTGGGGATTTGTCTTGCGCTTGATGACTGAGCAGCTGAGTCTCGGTGAAGTTCTGCAGACGCATGCGGTGAACGAGAAACTGCTGCGGATCCTTCTGAGGTATCTAGACTCTGACCGGGACGTTGAGCTACGTTGGAGAACATCACAGTGCTCCGTGCTCAAGATTGCTGTGCGACAACAGACGACGTCTGCAGGCATCGACCTGCGTCATCCCCCTATCCAGCGGATGCCGTCTGCTGCCCATCGGGATCTCCTTCGGCAGCGGGACAGTCTGTTCCGATTCGATTAGGGCGGCCATGCCCGGACTACATGCAAACGCATAGGAATCAGCATGCCTAGCGATCTCGCTCGTCAACATGAATAGACGTGTCCGCCACGAGGGACAGAGACGAAACCTGTCGTGCCGCCTTGCAAACGTGCGCCCCGTTCCGGTCACTCACCATCTCTACTTCGTCTGGTTTGCCCCATGTCCTGCAGTGGGAGAGGTGAGAACGGGCGATTTCCCGGATGGTGGAAGGTATAAGAAAGCCATCCAGCAGCCACGTGAAGACCACTCTTTTGCTTTTCCCTAGCGTGCAAGTGCATGCACGCTGAACGTTTCTTGTATGTTTTCTTTGGAGCACACCAGCTCACCCGTAACCATGTATTAAACTTGTGTTATTTGTTTTTACGTCACCTCGTCTTCCCTGTCGGGCCCTCTCCAATGGCCAACCTGGTTCGAGCTCCCAGCAGAAGCTGTACAAGTTTCATCAAACACCGGCCAATAACAAGGTGAATGATTACTGGGTGTCTACCTTACCGCTGTCCAAGTCGATGGATGCGCCCAATGCATTTATATTTCACGCCAAGATTGTCTTCGAATATCTGCTTGACCACTTTGTTTATAAGTGAAGATTCTGTTTCATCGGATGATTCGGGTACTCTGTGAATTATCAGATGAAATAATAGATTTCGCTCCTCCAAATCTAATAGTTTGTTTGCTTGGAAGTTTAACATATGCTTCGCCGACTCAAGTGGCGCCTGCACTTTATCAGGTTGTCCTGAAGGGAAAGAGGGCTGAGAGCCGTATTTGTGCTCTACATCGTGCACCTTCTCTACTATCTGCTATTTCTCCTTTCAATTTACTTATGTCACATTCCATGGCCTTCTGGCCCTCAAGTAGCTCTTCAAACTGTTTTTTTTTTTTGTGTAGGCCTGATGCTTAGTTTCACGTCACCACTCAACAGCAATTTCAGCTTCAAGAACAGTCGTATAGGCAAAGCTATAACACCATTTGAGGCACGGCAGGACCACCATGCCAGGACAGTGCGTTCGAAACGGATTGGAAGGGCAACTAACCTGTAGTAGGAAAAACATTTTTCTGGTAAGCTTAATGACATTACCGGCTCCGCCATGCCCACTGAAGTTGTAGTCGTGTGTCATCTCCTTTATGTACTCAGCTGTTGATGACGGCACGCCACGTTGTTCGATTGGTATCGCTGGCCGTTCTGCACCGTCATGAGGTGAATTTAGTCGGTTTGCTGATGATACCAAATTGAAAGCTGGTATGGACCATTGGTGTGGCGTGTATCGTGGTAGACATGATCAATGGTTGGTAAAGCATCGGTAATTCCCAGCCACGCAAGTCCGCCACGCCCCCTCCAGAATTTGGCAGAATTGATACCATTCAATAATCTTCTGGAAGCCCTAATTCAGCTTCTGTTGGTCAGAATCACCCTTTATCTCCGAGTAAATAAAACAATGACCAGCGTACATTTTTAAAACAAAAATGTATGTTACTATGTCATTAATGAATATGAGAAAATAAAAGCGCACCAAGCACGTATCTATGTGGGACGCGAGAGTCTACCGATCATCGTTGGGAAGAGTGGTCTTTGTAAAGAACGTATTGGGGCCGGTTGCTTAGGTGGGCTGACAACTAGGTGATTGGGCTTCATTTGTTTATACGACACCACGGAGCAGAGCACAGGGGGGTGGGACCCTGCCGCGTGTAGCCTTGTGCGGTTTAGCCGTGTCCGGGGAAAACGAGATCCTGGTCTTCATGCAATGCTTAATATTTGGCTCTTTAATGCTCCTCGATGGAGGCAACACACCCCTTTGTCCACGGCTTCACGTAGACGGCACCCCCAGACAACCGGGGGAGATAGGCAGTTGCCTTTTCCTGTCCTATTCAAGCTTCGTATTTCTATCTTTCAATTTTTTTGTGTCCTCTTCACTTCCGCGTTACCTCCGAATTTCCTGGCAGCGAGGGTTAACCTTGTGTGAAGTAGCCACACTGGGCTATATTACATTAAGTTACAGTAGTAACGTATATTTGTTTGCAGAGCCTGGTTTTACAGGTCCTATAGCATCTCCTTGTTGTGCGCCGTGGTGGGCGGTGGCCGTTAATGTCGCAAAATAATATACCCTTATGGCTAGTTCTCTTCCACCACTCCCAGATCGCACCAAGAAAAGGGCGCGTAACAAAGAAGTGTTTAAAATTTGGCCACGATAGAGAAAACTTTCGCAGGTATCATGTGATTCATTCTTAAAAACCAGCAACGAGCGTGAGTGTCATTGGCTCAAGTGCTCTACCCAAGAGCAGTGAGGCCGGGTGCATCAAAAGTCGTGTCAGGTCCTAAGTGCCAAACGCGATTCGATGCTTTAAGTGCCAAAGGTTCGTAAACACTTCACAGAACTGTCGAGTCCTGTTGACATGCACTGAGTGTAGTGCTCACGAACACAAACTTGAATCAAGTGAGAATTCTCTACAATATGTGAAGCGTGATTCGGGAGCACGCCGCGTACTCGTTGTCCTTCCCATCATGGAAAAAAGAAAAGGAAATTCTAACTATCAAAGTGACAGAGAATATTTAATGTAAAGAGGCACGAAGGTGGGCGTCACACCTGACGAAGAGCAGCTTTGTTGAAGTTGTGCGTCAGGGGGCAGCACCACAATGACTTCCTGCACCTGTCTGGCCCACACGCAATGAGCCGGTGGAGTGGCGCAGCCAGTGCCTAAGGAGCGGCGAAATTATTTCGACTGCCCGAAAAAAAACACAACTAATGAAAAATAAAAACAATTACCTAGCATCATGGCGCTCGGAAAGGGCTCTGTGAACTTATTTCTGTTTCTAAACGAAGCGCAAACACTATTATTGTTGTCATAAACACAAATATTACAACGGAATATCAGAGCACATCTCCGCAATGTCGACGATACGATAGAACTTAACTACATGAATTTAGTCCATAGGTACTGTGTGCTCAGGAAACACTACTAAAGCCTACACAAACGAACTTCCTCGTGCAAAATGCTATCTTCCGAAAAGACCGTGACGACGCTGTTACCTCGTCCGGAGGCATTGCAATTGTTGTAGATAAAGTCAGTTGCTTGCCATTATTTCGCCCTCCAGACGCACCTCGAGATGCTGTTTGTGCGACCTATTCTGTTGAGCGAGTTGATAACTATCTATTTATATGTCGTCTAGTTACCAACTCTGCAAAAAGGAATTCTACTCTCTTTTACCAGCAACCGTAATGATTCATTATCGCCCGTGATCTTATTGCTCACAAGAATTTGTGGTGAGACGCCTGTTGTGACACCAAGGGAAAGCTGATAGCGCCTGTCCATGTATCTTTTTTCTGTCGTTTGTGTAGTTTCGCTCTGCCAATAGTTTCCGTATGAATTACCAACGTGCCACTATGAATTACCAACTTCCTTTAGAAGCTTATAGAAAACTTTCTAGTATCCTCTGATGTGTGCCTCTTTAATAAAAAAACACCGCATATCCACGGGTTGAATGATGATGAGTGGGCGAAGCTGCGGAGGGAATCATCGGTAAACCGTGAATCTTCCGTGTAATTCGCCCAATCTCACCGCACTAAATCGAACGATTGACTTCCACCAATGACACGCGCCATATGTGACATCATTCCAATTTTATAACAGCGCCCTTCATTATAATTGCACCATCTCCCGCTTAAGGGGACGCTAGCACAAACGCGTTAGAAACGTGCAGTACTCTCTAGTAAGGGGGAGAGGCCACAGCGTCTTACGCAGCCGTTTACACATGCCGGAACGTGCACCGCGTTTGCCGACGCCATCACATGACTGCTGAGAGAGTATAACCCCCGTATTCATAAACGCTTCTCGACTTGAACTTGACTTGCCACCGCCTTGGGCAGCGCGTTTCGAACGCGCTGCCCAAGGCGGTGGCAAGTCAAGTTCAAGTTGAGGAGCGTTTATGAATACGGGGGTAAGGCGGAGAGGCCACAGCGTCTTACACCAGCTTCTTACACGGGCCGTAACGCGCTAGCACAAACGCGTTAGAAACGCGCAGTCTTTCGTTAATGTTGGGTATTTATTGTCATCGTGGTGCGTGTGTCCATGTGCGCTTCCTGGCGTAGTGCATTGTACCGGACTCTGAATTTCTCGGGCGGAAAGTGGCGCAAGGTGCTGAAACGTGTAAAAAGCATGCATGTGCGTCCTGGGGTGAAAACCTTCTTCTTTAAATTACATGCAGGCGTTTTGCCAGTTAAGACTTGGCTCTCTGATAAGGGATTCTTCGTTCCGTGGGGTGACCACTGTTTCTTGTGCCGGAAACCTGAAACGATTGAACACGTGTTCCTGGAATGCTGGGATGGCGTGTTCTTCTGGGATGTCCTGCACAGGACCTTGAAGAAGGAGTTCCCTTTGGATGCACAGGGAATAAGGTACCTAATGGTTGATAACGAGGATGGTTTTCCATATGATATTACTATGTTAATGGCTCTGCATAGTATTTGGACGTCACGCATGGCTGTTCGCCATGCAGACGTTGATGCTCGCCCTGCAATAGAGTACTTTCGAGAGTCTCTCATTTCATTTCTCCGAAATGGAAAAGGTGAAAAAGTGTGTACCCGATTGGGTGCTCCGTATGGAAGGCTTGTTACACATGAAACAGTTCTAAAATTATGAATTGTCACTACGTGATTGACTGTTATACCAATGCAATAAAGAAACAAAAAAGCTTCGTCGCGTAGTGGTTAGCGCCGCGCGTTCGGAAACGAGGGGTCCCTGGTTCGATTCCGCGCTACGGACACAACTTTCGGAATTTTTTTTTCATAAAAGTAGACGTGGCTACCTACTACGACGACGACGACTACTACTACTACTACAGAGGAGGGACAGACCCACACCCTAAGGAACTTCGTCCCTAAAAAGTGAAGGAGCCAGAGATCAACTTCCGTATTCACACACAACCCACACAAACATACATAGACACGGACGGACGGACGGACGGACGGACGGATGGATGGATGGATAGATGGATGGATGCTTTGAAACGGGGTGGTGGGTTGCGCCACCAAGCTCTTGTTCTTATTTAGCCCTATGTCCTACGTATCTTTTTGAAAAAAATCAGTAGCCCCTCCCATGTCGAGGAGATTGAGGTAAGCGAAGCTTGTCGTGTGTTTCTTCGGTGTTCCTCCGAATGAATTTCACTGACGAGTGCCACGTTGTGCACGAACCACAACCGGTCACACGCACTGCAGCTGGCTCCGAAGTTCCGGTCGAGAAAATCATGTTGAAACCTGGCGGTCGCACCGGGGAAGTTAGCGCTATAGCGTTGCCGAGGCGTGTACCACCATTGTCGGGTCCCTGGAGGGCTAGATGACGCTGACGCTTGGCCTCAACATCGCGCTCCCTCAACTCGGGGTCCACGGACCTTCGCTGACGTTTCGCCTGGGCTTCAGAAACCCTAACGCTAGAATGGCCACCGAGCGCGTTCATTTTGAATGGATTTTCATTAATTTTTTTTCTAAATTAAATCTGTCCGTTACGTAAGAAAATGAATGGCTCATACTCCCTTAAGCAATGGCCCATATTACCGTAAACGCGGACTCCCCATTACGAGAGAAGAGAAGTGAAATTCTACGCTGGAATGATTAGCGGCAACGCAGTCAGCTGTGGAAGCAGAAGACGACGACGAACGCGGGAGCAGTGGCATGAGCGCATGGCAAGCACGAGCGCGTGCCGACCACCTTTGCAGCTAGCTCCGAGAGCAGCTTGTTTTTTAGGTGCGAAGCACCTTATGCGCTCGGGCTGTCGGCGTCTCCTGTCGTCGTCGTCGTCACGGTAAAGCAAGCGGTTCGTGCTGGCGCTCGGCACGTGCTTGTGCCACTGCTCCCGCGTTCGTCGTCGTATTCCACAGCTGGCGGCGCTGCCACTCATTCCAGCGTAGAATTTCACTTCTCTTCTGTCGTCGTAATTTGGAGGATGCGTTTACGGGGTTATGAGCCATTGCTTAAGGCTGTATGAGCCCATTATTATCTGTGCATCAGTGCATGCTTCTCACCTCCCCAGGTTTCACGTTAGTGGAGCTGCATTTCGCTCAGTGGGTCATTTGACACTTACGCATAAAATTTTATTCACCGCTAAAACCGAACCCACGACTTCACTCGTGCTAACTGTAATAATTATTAAAAAAAACTGTCGCAGTTTCACCTGAAAGGCGAAGCATCAATTTCGATAGCCAATTAGTAGAGAGCAATAAGGAGTAAGGATAGTAGTTTTATCAGCTGTATAAACTTGGACATGCAGCAGCACTAGCAACGCGCAGAACTCTTGTCGACGCCGTCAGCGTTTTGCCCGCGTTCGCGCTGAACCCTCGCGGTGTTGGTGACTGTCGCCGGTGCATCTGGGGGCGGCTCGGAGGTTTTCGACGAGGCCAGAATGGGGCACTCGTCGAGCAGCGTCGGAATTCTTTACCACCTTTTCACCTCGCAAAGTTTTATTGCGATAGCAATTATATGGACACTCCAAAGCAGATTTCTGCCGTCGGCGTCGTCGTCGCCGTTGCCGTGGCCGTCGCCGTGAAGTTCTGTATAACGTCAACGGCGATGAAATCGTCGCCGCGCTCAGGACGCTGTATGTGCGAGTGAAAGGGCGCGAGGGACGCGCGCTTTCACAGGGAGCGAACGCACATCGGAGAGCAAACGCGCGTTCTGCGCCGTGCTCCCGGAAGGGCTGCGGAATTAAGCGTCTTTTTCCTCCTTTCTATATATAGAGAGCAAACGCAATTTTTTCCGTCGCGGGAAAGGCTGTGGGGGGACGGGAGGGAGGGAGGGGAGGGGACGTTTAGCTGCGGCACCAAATACGTATTTATATAAAAACGCCGCGCGCGTTCGGTGCGAACGCGGGCAAAACGCCGACGGCGTCGACAACCGTTCTGCGCGTTGCTGCTGCATGTCCAAGTTTGTACAGCTGATAAAACTACTATCCTTACTCCGTATAGTTCTCTACTAATTTGCTATCGCAATTCGTGCTTCGCGTTTCGTGTGAAACTGCGACAAACTTTTTATATAAATAGGCATTTGGTTCCACAGCTAAACGTCGCATCCCCTCCCTCCCTCCCTCGCTCCCGTCCCCCCACGGCCTTTCGCGCGACGGAAGAGGTCACGTTTGCTCTCTCTCTCTCTCTCTCTGTATATATATATATATATATATATATATATATATATATATATATGGTGATTTTAAAGGAGGAAAGAGATGCTTAATTCTGCAGCCCTTCAGGGAGCACGGCGCAGAACGCACGTTTGCTCTTCGCCGTGCATTCGCTCCCCGTGAAAGCGCGCGTCCCTCGCGCCCTTTCACTCGCACATAAAGCATACGGCGCGCGGTGACGATTTCATCGCCGTTGACGTCATACGGAACCTCACGACGACGGCGACAGCGACGGCGACGCCGGCGGCAGAAATCCGCTTTTGAGTGTCCATATAATTGCTGTCGCAAAAAAGCCGCTTTATTGCAATATTCAACACAATTCATTATCGTCCATCGATTTAGTGATGGGCACTGCGGCACTCTCTTCCTTACGTAGGATGGAATGTAATCAAGAATCCATTTGCGAATGACCACTTCCCAGTAACGCTAAACCTTATAGAACAACATCACAGTGCGCCTTACACTCCCCATTGGAAAATAATATCGTAGATTGGAAGGGTTTTGAAGACCCAACCTACTTAACCCGAGATTTTATCGACTATATTAGCATTGACGACTCAGTAGCAGTTTTTACCGCTTGTATTTTTGACGCAGCTGAAAAAACTTCGTCGGCCCTTCCACTCCGTGGGAATGGTTAACCAGCGAACCTGAAACGTGCGACCCCGCTGTTTATCACGGGGTTAATACCGAGGTTTCATTAAAGTATTTCTCAATTATGAGGTTACACACACGTTCGGCTGCGACGAAGAGAACGACGTCACGGACGGTATGCCCGCAGTCCGCCGTTGTCGCTTGTGTTCAATGTCTCGAGTTTGCTCGGCCGCGTGGTTCACAGCATTCACCCGCCATTGCCGCTTGCGAATCTTCTAAATAAAATTGCTTCAAAATTAAATATGTTCGTTACGGTCAGACAATGGATGGCTCATACCCCCTGAAGCAATGTCGCATACCCCCGTAAGCGCGGCCTCCCCAATACGACGACAGAAGAGAAGTTAAATTCTACGCTAGAATGATGAGCGGCAACACAGCCAGCGACGACGACGAATGCGGGAGCAGTAGCACAAGCACGTGCCCAGCACGAGCACGAGCCGATCACGAACACGAACGCAACCCGAGGGGTGCCCACCGAGCCAGCTGCGGAAGAAGATGACGACGCTCGAGCCAGTACTGATGATGATAGTTTTCTGCACACAGGCGATTTCGCCTAGCCATATACGATTTTGTCTAGCTTCGCTATAAAATTCATTCCACGAACAATGGTCTATTATGTAAAATGATGGAATGATTACTGCTGACTTGTATGAAACAACAAACAAAGAGTGGGGCGTATACTGTGGCACTGCCCCATTGCATAAGATCCTTGTCGAATTTAAACTTGTAAAATCACAGGGAAGGCGGACGCGACGGCCACCAAGGAGGGCAAATTGGGAGAGGTTTTCTCGGCTATATCATCTTACACATATGAGTCCAAGGTATCGAATGGCCCAAGAAGGCTAAAGCGGTAGTAAACCCATTCATTGTGTCGGTTCGATGAACAAGGAAACAGCATGAAAAACCAGGCCAGCGCTCTTGGTGAACACTTCGAGCCCTTGTCCAGCTCGATCCAGTATTCTGGATGATTTCCTGTATCTAACTAAATAGCCCAATAAAAGACACTCGACCGTAAATGCTCACAGAATCAACCTTATGACCTTCCTTTTAGTAGAGCTGAATTAACAACTTCCTTTAACATATCTAAGGGCTCTGCATCTTGAGGTCAAAACTGGGAGCACAAGCAATTCTTCGTGGGTATTTCTCGATATGAAAAACGCGTATGGTACTACTTGGGGATACCGATTATTGAGAAACCTCTGCGAAATGGGGATCCCTGCAAAATGTTTAGCTTAATTAAAAGGTATACCTTTCTAAACGGACATTCCTTGTTAAAATTGGAAACACTTTGTCTCGGCTATTTGTTCAGGAAACCGTAGTACCGCAAGGTGTAGTACATAGCTGCAGCCTATTTTTTTTAATGAATTCTTTAGGTTCTTATATTCCAAGGAGTTTCGTTAATTCTGCATTAGTCGATGACGTGAGCCTTATTCAAAGCATGTGACATCTGTGTCTATGAGCGACATTTTCAGCTAGGCCTGCGCGAACTGTCAAAATGGGGTAATGATCATGGATTTAAGCTAAATTTCCAAAAGAGCTGCTGCGTCCCATTTACAAGAAAGGCATGCCTGGTTACAGAGGCCAATATTGAGCTACATGGACAGCGCATGCCTGTGAATGTACAACACAAATTCTCAGGCGTGATACTAGACTAAAAACTTACCTCTATTCCCCGAATAAAGTATATGAAAAGTAAATGCAAAGTAAATGCATAAAAACGATGAACATCCTGAAACTCCTGTCGCACGAAACATGGGGTAGTGACAGGGAGTGCCTCAAAACCTTCACTAGAGCCTTATAGACTAGAGTTTACACTACGGCGCCGTATTTTATCAATCTGCTACACCCAGTGCTTTCAAAATGCTCGATCGAGTACACCATCTAGGTATCCGTCTCATGACCGGAGCCTTCAGAACAAGCCCCATACAGAGCCTCCAGGCAGAATCCAGTGAATGGTTTCTTCATTTGCAGGGGATATACTCCAGTTTATTTTACTTCTTTAAAGTAAGTTCCAACTATCAGCATCTGTGAGATATTTATTCTATGATAAACGGTACAACATTACTACAATTTTTCACAACCGATCTTCAGTGAGAGAGCCCATCTCACGGCTTGTATCGAAACTGAGTGAACAAATGGGTGTTTTGTTCCTTACACATCAAGTAATGGCTCCAGCGAAGCCGTTTTTGCCGTGACTATGACAGGAAATATATAGTACGACATGTGATTTGTTGAAATCACTTAACAACTTCTAGAGATACACATTCTGGTGAACTCACTTTATTTCCAGTCGAAGTACTCTGGCCCGCAATTCCTATCGAATTTGGAAACGCTGATTCCGGCTTAGTTTAGCCTGTTAATTAAACTATTTCAATAAATATACATAGTAACACTAGGAAGAAGCGCAGTGATCCAATCACCCTTTTTGATTGACGGCCGATATTAGCCAATAGCAGCAGCGTATGGGAATTTGCTATATGACTAATTATGGCAACCCGAATAGAGTGAGGAGACAGATTCTGCTTAAAAGAGAGTGTTTTAGAAAAAGGTTACTTCGCGCTCCACTTACGAGCTCCCCGCGCCATGCACGACTGCAAAATTTGGCTGAGATGCTCACAGCAGCGCGTACAATCCGCAGACGGTATTTTTTCACCAAGCCTGAGGGTGACTGTGGACCCCTCTAACTGTATTTAGCACTGACGAGCTCACGCGTTTGCCTTGGCCGTTTACTCAGCTAGTCATCCGAATGTGATGCATGCGCTCCATTTAATTCAATATTTTTAATTTAACATTATGGCAGGCTTGAATATGCTGCTTGGATATTATGTCTTTTGCGCTTGGTATAAGGATTAAGAAAACATCGGTAATACCAGCAGCTATTTAAGCGTGTAAATAAAAATTGCAAGACAACAAGCGAGACGTAAACATGACGACATACAGTTTATTTACACGAAAACATGGACACTGTCGCCATTTTGAGAGGTTAAAATCCGACAAAAGGAAAAAATAATGGTGTAAAAGAAGGATTTTATTACATTGTTAAATTAGTTATTGCTTGAAAAACAATCTGTACATGACATTGTTCAGAATATATTTAGTGAAAGGTAAACAATATGGCGACGAGGACTAGCTGAGAAGCTTTGCCTTTTTCATCTTACCAGGGCCTCCATAAAATTGCTACTGTGGCACTACCAGCACTGCATAGAATTATTTTCCCGGGTGACAAGGGTGATCAGATTTGAATACGCATACAGCGTAGCGCCGGCGCAGCAAGCAAGAATATTTTTTACTTAAATTGATTTTCCTACCGCGAATAACCCTGGGGTATGATGGTTTTCAAATAACGCTACATATACTACTCCGCTGTGCACCTGACCATGAGGTCACCGATGAATTTTGGCACATTCGTGTGGTCATTTCAAATCACTGTTTTATTTGAGAAAAGCGGCTTTAAAGCTCTATGACGAGAAAAACCGTGTATAGTACTGATTTTGTGGCTTCACTGTTATCAGTGCAGCCCGCTTTTGCTAGCAGTAATGTGTAGTTCCTCTTTTACCTCACCCTTTTATCGCTGCAACAGCACTCTACGCAACTAGAGGCATCCCCCATACATTACCCACCTATGGTGATTTGTGCGCAGCTCTCAAATTGTCGTTCTCCTATGCTCTCGCAACGGTATTTCGCAGTCGTGGTGAAGAAGTGGCACGAACAGAGTCAGCGTAACCTTAACGATAAATGAAACTTTTCGGAATCCCCAAGCTGCATATACGAAGAGATGGTACAAAAGAATATGGTGGCTACGTTCACCACTGACAAGAGTAAAGTGCTGAAGGCATGCTGTTGACAGCGTGCAACTAAACGCACCTTATGCGCTTCACAAAGGCACCTCGAACTAATAAAATCCTACTAATATATAAATATATGTATGTATTGGGTTAAAGAAAATGTATATTACGGCACACTTTTTCAAGTCTACGGCATCAATATCTTGATGACACTGATGGTAGTTTATCATCTGCTTAGAGAAGTGACACCGTCATTCCTGGACTCTGACATCATTGTTGAAAATGGGAATAAAACGCGGGCACGCACGCACGCACGCGCACGCACGCACGCACGCACGCACGCACGCACGCACGCACGCACGCACGCACGCACGCACGCGCGCACGCACGCACACCACACACACACACACACACACACACACACACACACACACACACACACACACACACACACACACACACACACAACCACGCGCGGAACACAAGCAGAGCATGCCCAGTGGGATAAATGTTTTTGGAAAAGCGCAAGCTGCTACGTCACAAGAAACAATGCTGAGAATTGCCATATAAACTTTATTTTGCGTTCGTTTGCATTTTGAACATTTTTGACTCGATGAGGGACAAAGTTAAGATTAGGCATAAACTTTGGGCTAGACTGCCATGGGGGGACACTATTAAATGGCATTTGAAATACCGCCGTACATTACTACATCTTTGTACTTCCTTTACTCGGTCTGCAAGTTCTTGAACGCAACAAATGATTTATTTACAAAACTACCTATTAACACAAGAAGATATTTGGTCAACTTGGAATACCAACTACATAGCCTCGCTGCAAGCATTATGGGCGCCGACACACATGCTTAGGCAGGAAAACGCTCAACGACCTCAGACGGACGCATTGGCTGCACGGGTGGACACGATCATTGTCGAGATCTGAGGCTCTTTGAGACCAGAGCCAGTGTAACGAAATGCAAGGATTCATTTACTTCGATTCCATTTCTTTCTGATTATCCAAACATCTTGACTGTCTATTCTGGGGAAACAAGTAACTATACTGAAGAAGCGCGAAGAGGTGAATAATCGAAATATATTAGTCGCCTGATCATGGCCTATCTGGTGATTTATTTATCGGCACTACTTCGCGGGCTCCGGAGGACATTGAGCCAGAGGGGTTGCAAATAACATAGAACAAGGATGACAAGTTCTCTCAGGTACGATATATTGCGTAGAACTGAGGACTAGCAGCACAACAGTAGCACAAAAAAAAGCATAAGGAAAAGGCTGAACGAAGTGTTCAACGTTTCTGAATGTATGCATAAAAAAGTCGCATTGTACAAGTAACAAATTTGGATTGCGAAGCTTATAAACGGGAATCAGTGCCTTCTAACGTGTGGAACGACACCACACAGACAGATGTTGATACCGACGGTGATGAAGTATATCGCGCTTTTGAACTTTCCCTGTCGTCGGCAGTCGTCGAGTGAAGGTGTCATGCAGGGTAAAAAAAAAAGTCAGAAAGGCAGCGTGATCCAGATGTGGTAGCCTGGCATGCGGTTGGTTTAGAAAGTCAATAACCCTCTTCGGGAGCCAGTGTCTTTCCCTATGCTTGCGCATTAACTAAAATGTTTTTATAATATTGCAAATAACCCAACGCGGCTTTGTAAAAATTTTACTTATGTATTCGAACATAAGCTACAAAGACAGTAGGGTTAACTGTGGCGCTATACCGTACAGCTATTCCGAACTTTTCTATTCAAATTCTGCAATCAGCCCTCCGCGATTGGTCAACAAATTTTCGGGCCGCCCCCACTTAACTTGTCTGTCTCGCGATGTCACGAAAACCGCGATAAATCCCCATCTGATATGACGTATACACACTGATTATGCATGATTAGACCGAACAAAAGAAAAGTAATTATTTCTGATTCGACGTCTTTTGGCCATTAGCCCCCTGCTATTGTCCAAATATTCTCGGGGTGCGCCCACTACGCCTGTCTCTCACGCGACGCAAGAAAACCGCGAAAGCTCGCCGCGTCAGAGTGACGTATACGCGTTTTAAAGATGCATTACTATGTCAAACAAAACTGAATTTTTTCTGAATAGCCGAAGACTGCCGCGTTCCGAAAGGAATAGAATATGGCTGTCCGCCGATCGCCCAGGCACTGGCTTGTCGCACCTCCTGGAGAACATGGATTTATTTGGGTATAATAAACCTTTTTGCGTGGCAGTATAACGTTATCCAGCCTTTTAGGCATGTATACGACATCGCTCTGTCAACTCTTCTGTGCTGAACTCAGTGGCTATGGTGTTGGGCTGCTGAGCACGAGGTCGCGGGATCGAATCCCGGCCACGGCGGCCGCATTTCGATGGGGGCGAAATGCGAAAACACACGTGTACATAGATTTAGGTGCACGTTAATGAACCCCAGGTGGTGCAAATTTCCGGAGTCCCCGACTACAGCGTGCCTCATAATCAGATCGTGGTTTTGGCATGTAAAACCCCTAATTTAATTTTTTTTTGCTGAAGATCCTTTTTAGCGGCATTCCTAACCTTCCGTTGCACGTCGCTGCGATTTTCGACCAGGAACCCGCAAGCTAAGTAAGGGGAAGTGTCCAATCACAGACGCCGGCAGCACCCTCCTCATCCGGTTATCTATTTCCTCTGCGCTGGCAGGGCCTCTTCGAAAGCGTCTCTGTACTTGAGCTTGCTCGTCGCCTCTTGTGAGCCAATTAGATAAGAACATCCGAGAATGTAGGCAATGTTATTCGGTTTGGAAGCTAACAAAAGAGACCTCCTACAAATGACGAGAGCGTTTGATTTGGCTGTTCAGACAACGCTGCGGGTTACCGCCCGATGCTTGCGTAAGCGGTTACGCAAATGTGACGTCAGGAGATCGGAATAAAACCGCATTGGGGAATAGTTTTACGTCATAGGGCTCTGGCATGCCTTAGACAAAAAAAAAAAACACTGCATTAAGTGATGTTCAGCCACGCGTCCTTTCAGAACGGTATAACTTAGGACAAACATCTGCACCGCCTCTATTTTTATTCCTCCACTAATTAGTGTTTATTTTACACGAAGCGCTTATCTGTACTGTTCATGCACATGATCTCTTGTTAAAATCTTGTAGGTTACATTAGTATAGACGTACAATACTGAGTGATAGGCATTTGCATGTAAGCTTTACAAAAGCACGTTAATAACAAAGCTTACGCGGTATTTTGCAGCATCTCTGCGCATTTAAAGCAGAGATAACGCAGCGAGCCCAATTCTGGATTTGTATATTTGTGGACAGTTTGTTAGATACCTCCAACCTGTAGACGGCAGAAAGCTTCAGAAATGCCAGTGTGAAGTCAAGTGTAAAGTGCGGAATTCGGTTGTCGCATTGTTCGAGGCGTCACAGATTGGAACAGTCTGTTGGGCTGCTAACCACGAGGTCGCGGTTTCGAATCCCGGCCACGGCGGCCGCATTCAGATGATGTCGAAATGCGAAACACCCGTGTACTTATATTTAGGTGCTGTTAAGGAACCCAGGTGGTCCAAACTTTCCCGCCCCCCCCCCCCCCCGCCCCCCGCCCCTATGGCAGGCCTCATAATCAGATCGGGGTTTAGGCACATGAAACCCCATAATTGGAACGACGCACATCCTTTCCATTTTCTGCCGATATTGTTTTTACAACACGGCACAAACCAATTTGACAAAATTGTCTTTACGTCACTTTCTTTTGCCCAATTTTGTGGTTCTGCACTCATTTTTTTATCTCTCCGAAAGAGGCATTAAGGAAAAAAAAACTACAGTGGTTTGATAGCGAGGATGTAGCAACAGTGTCAGATAACAATAAAAAATTACCTGAAACGAAGGAGATACGTCCGCTATGGCATCTGCTAGGAGCGTGGTAGTTGCACACTTCTGTATTTTAGCTTTGGTTTCATCGCCGAAATTTGGCGGCGTTAGATATTCCGAACAAGGAAGGAGGATAAACGTTTTGCTAGTATTGAAACGGTTATGACCACTTTGGACGACGGGATTCAATGGTCGCGTAATAGCCCATTGTGTTAGACTTCCGAATAACAAAGTTATTTACTACTGTTTGTCGCTATACTAGTTGCTGTGTACTTTGTTGAGGTGTGGAAAAGATACGAATAATGTTTTTAAAAACGATAAAACGAGAAAGAGCGTTTCCCTGTGCCGTTAATTTTTTGCACAGATTGTTTCGCGCTTTTACAGCAGAATAAAATTATTTCAGTAAAATGCTTAAACTTACTTACTAGTTGCGACCTTGAGTATTATACATAACTAAGGTGGCCTAGAGAAAATGAATTGTGTATCGTGTTCCCTATTCTTACAGGAACTTCCAACACATTTTACTACACATAACTTATATAGGCGTCCCACGTTAACTACTAAGTGAGTGTCGAACAAGTTCAAAGACATGCAGCTATGTGTTAGTATTCCAACACTGTGAATGCGAGCAAAACAGTGAGCCTCTCATGGAGGAAGGCAAGGCACTAGGCAATATGACGTCAAGCTGCTAACCTGGGCAAACCAACATCCTTCGGCATCACCTCTCCATTCTCCCCATCCACTCCGCGCTCGGCGGATCCAAGTTACCGTATGCCTATGATTCGGTGAGGGCCTGTTTCCCGTAAGCCTTTCTCTTATATTTTTTTATAATGGGCTTCGCAACAGTCACGCAGTTCTCCTAGTAATGTCTACTTCCACCACGGGCCTCCTCAGCTCCACAGCGAGTTCACAAGTCGGCTTCTTCTTCTTTGAGAGTCGGCATCGGCTCCGGCACGAAGACAAAGGCTTCCGGTATGACAATCGTCGCCTTTCGCTCTCTGAATTTGGAACGGCCGGTGATCCAGAGGCCCACCGTGAACAGGAAAGAGAGCGTGAGCATGCCGCCGATTAGCCGGAACAGGCCATCGTAGCTGCCGTAGTTGTCGCGGAAAAAACCTGCGGTAAGCGACCAGCCATTAGCAGGCGGTAAGAGCTTTTGTCATATCGCTAGCCACTCAACCGTACCACCACAGGTTTAGTATAAATAACTATATTAGCTCTATGAATACAGCTATTAGAGTGGCCCACCGCCCGCTTTGCAAGCGATAAAGAACCAAAACGCTACGTGGATACACTTGCGTGGCTCAGCTAGCGCACGCTTGAAATTTCTAAGGTGCGTTTAGGCGGGCAATGACGAAAGAGAGCAAAATCTGACGTAACGATGTGTGGGCGAAGTGTTCATGTTGGACATTTAGGCAAAAGGTGAGGAGCATTAGGGGAAGCACTTTTTGTGGAGATTTATAACCCGAAACGCCGGTAAACTTGCCGCAGATTTTGTGGACAAAGTTGGGAAGTTCGCACTAGGGTGAGGACATCTGGCAAACGGACATACGCTCAGTGCTAGCTGAATTGGCAGCATCTGTAGAATCTTATACTTCAAATAACCTGCGATTTTTTGCAACACTTAGCTGACGAAAGCAAATTTTTAACTTGCAGTGGGAAGAGCTGCG
>NC_051156.1:87679587-87706912 GCF_013339745.2 Dermacentor silvarum | reverse complement strand
CTCCTCCTAGCTTTCAAAGCTTACTCGGGCCGACCTGCTCAGAAAATTCAGCCCCTTGCTCTTTTAGAACGAGTAGCATTGCGTTTATGTCTTGGTCTCCCTAAATTAGTCGTGATTGTTATCTTATATCAAGAACCACGCATGCCTTCTCTTCTCATTTGATTTCGTATCCTATCAGTGCAAACCTTTCTTGGCATCTATGCATCCACACAGCGGAAATTGATGTACGCTTTCATTATTGAGTCACACTCATTTCTTTCAGTATTAGTGACACAGTGGTGGCTTCAAGTTTGTGGTGGCTTCAAGTTGTTTTTGTGCAAACTCTATTAAAACCATTAGAAGTTCACCTTTGTGAGCTAGACTTATTAAGCGACTCTTCTCCAATATCTAAGATTGACTTCGATGGCATTTTTCCAAATAATGCTAAACATTTGCCCTATTAATTCCTAAATGGTATTTTAGAAGATCCCCTTGCACTACTAGAAATAATGACTGTGATAGCGACTCACGCTCCCATCTGTGAAGAGAATTCAGGCACGTATTAGTATAGTATTACTGTCTCTTAATTCATCTTTTTCAATACGACTACCTGACTTATGCTTATGATGCTGAATTATGGGATATTCTCTTAGTTTTACGTATATTACCTTCATGTTTGTCAGCAGCCGTAATTTAACAGATCATCTCTCTGTTTGTTCTTCCCTAACAATTTCTACTTTATCAAACGCATGAGAAGCGTTAAATTTGTCCCAAGGCACTTACGCCTTGTTCGTTTCGTGTGGGTTCCGGGACACACAGGTCTAATACTAAATAAATCTAATGATCAACTCGCAGTAGCATCACACGGTGGCCCGGTAATTTCTATTTTACCATTAACTGCATTTGTAACCGCAGCGCGATTTAGAAGTTTCGCCACTCAGAATAACTTTCACAAATCTTCGTTGTCCGCCTTCGAATTATCTCATCTAAACGTGTCTTGGAACAATAGATGGTGCTGCATTAGCGTGGCTCAAGTGTCACTCACGAGACTACGTTGTCTCGTCTCGTCTCATCTCCCAAACTTTGGCTCATACCCACTACGGAGGATTGGCCAAGAAGCCGGCGGTTTCAACTATGTTGATTAGATAATTTAATAACAATTAAAATTGCATAGCGTTCATTAGAAAAATACTATTAAGAATTTTTAGATAAAATAATTTTGTCATAAGTGGCACTTTTTCCACATCGCAGATCGCTTTGAAGATGAGGCCCGCGCGTGCGCGCGCGCTTTTTCTACGTCGCCGATCGCCGGCGCCGCCGGAGTAATCCCCAATCCCCCGTGCCTCCCGCGCGAAAGCAGAAGGGCGCTTCCGCCCCGCCTTTCTCCTTCGCGCGCGCGAGATTGAGCCGCAATCGTCGGCTGACCCTCGCAAGCTTTCACTCGCACATATAGCGTACGGCGAGGATAAAAAAAAAGAAAATACGAAAACGTTCTGAAATAGTGGGAGAAATTGTAATGCACAGAAGCGTCGGGATGATTGACATCTTTTGAACGAGCGCCGCCTGGATATCTATTACTTTGCATTTACCTAAGCCTAAAGTACACCGTGTATGTTTATTGGAGTCTTGAGCGACTGAAGGAAGCGTAGGTGCCATGTAACTAGATTTATCGCGGACTTCCGATTGATTGACTTGAACGTTTATAAAATAAGAGGAAAATGGAAGGGAGGTAAGCATAGTCAAAACACAACGCATAAGTTCCCCGCGTGCATGCCCCCCCCCCCCCCCCCCCTGGGAACTCACTTGTCGTGGGTGCGCCCCCCCCCCCCCCCCCCAGTAAAAAAATCCTGGCGCCGCTCCTGCCTCAATCTCACGCCGCACAAGACACAGCAAGCTTTCAGTATTATGCGGCTGGACGTCCTCACAAGTTGAGGTAACGGTAATTTTAGGGAGCCGCACGAATTGTTGCGAGACACTACGGCTCTTCGCTTCCTCAAAGCATCGGCACTCTTTTATGATGTCGTCGACGGTAGAGCAGTCCTTATTATAAGTAAATTAAAGGCGTCATCGGCGATGCCTATAAGTATGTGGCTGACTTTGTCAGCTTCAGGCATTTTGTCGTCAAACCGCCGACACACAGATAACACGCCCTGAATGTACACGACATTTAGTTCAGTTCATGTTTGGGACCGGCGCAAAAGTTTCTTCTTGGCGGCTCGCTGGCACCCGACTGGCTCACCGAAGAGCTTCTCTAGTTTGTGCTTGCCTGTGTCCCAACTAGTCAGTTCCTCCTCGTGTATTTGGAACCAAACACACGTTGTTCTTAGCTCCCTCTGCCGCGTAGCAGGTCTGACCGCCGCCTTGGTCAGGTGCTCCGCAGCCACTGGGAACTGAGGGCCATGGGTTAATTGTCGGAGTCATGAGGGAGGTAGTGGCTGAATACTGCACCAGGGAGGCCAATTCCTGTTCTGGTGAGGGAGGGACTTTGATGAAGCTTAGTGGGCCTGCCTAGTTTGGTTGCACCTGAACTAGTATAGCCCCACTAGCTCTCGGCAATATGTATTTTTTTTCTTTGCCGGTGTCAGGCACCACTCCATGCCTGAAAATGTAGTGGAATGGAGCAGGATTCGAACTTACGACCTTCAGATTTGAAGTCGGGTGTTCTACCTCTACTCCACGCCACCACCTCTTCGCTTGCTTTCAGTATTGTATAAAATATTCACCAAGATAATTTCCAATAGAATCAGGACAACACTTGACTTCAGTCAACCAAGAGAACAGGCTGGCTTCAGGAAGGGATATTCTACGATGGACCATATCCATGCCATCAATCAGGTAATCGAGAAATCTGCGGAGTACAATCAACCTCTCTATATGGCTTTCATAGATTATGAAAAGGCATTCGATTCAGTAGAGATATCAGCAGTCATAGAGGCATTGCGTAATCAAGGAGTGGAGGAGGCATACGTGAATATCTTGGCAAATATCTATAAGGATTCCACAGCTACCTTGGTTCTCCACAAGAAAAGTAGAAAGATACCTATCAAGAAAGGGGTCAGGCAAGGAGACACAATCTCTCCAATGCTGTTCACTGCATGCTTAGAAGAAGTATTCAAGCTCTTAGACTGGGAAGGATTAGGAGTGAGGATCGATGGCGAATATCTCAGCAACCTTCGGTTTGCAGATGACATTGTCCTATTGAGCAACAATGGAGAGGAATTACAACAAATGATTGAGGACCTTCATCGAGAAAGTGCAAGAATTGGGTTGAAGATGAATATGCAGAAGACAAAGATAATGTTCAATAGCCTGGCAAGGGAACAAGAATTCAGGATCGCCAGTCAGCCTCTAGAATCTGTAAAGGAATATGTTTATCTAGGTCAATTACTCACAGGGGACCCTGATCATGAGAAAGAAATTTACAGAAGAATAAAATTAGGTTGGAGTGCATACGGCAGGCATTGCCAAATCCTGACTGGGAGCTTACCACTGTCGTTGAAAAGAAAAGTGTACAATCATTGCGTTCTACCGGTGCTAACATACGGGGCAGAAACTTGGAGGTTAACAAGGAAGCTCGAGAACAAGTTAAGGACCGCACAAAGAGCAATGGAACGAAAAATCTTAGGAGTAACGTTAAGAGACAGGAAGAGAGCGGTGTGGATCAGAGAACAAACGGGGGTAGACGACATTCTAGTTGACATTAAGCGGAAGAAATGGAGCTGGGCAGGCCATGTAATGCGTAGGATGGATAACCGGTGGACCATTAGGGTTACAGAATGGATACCAAGAGAAGGGAAGCGCAGTCGAAGACGGCAGAAAGTCAGGTGGGATGATGAGGTTAGGAAATTCGCAGGCGCAAGTTGGAATACGCTAGCGCAAGACAGGGGTAATTGGAGATCGCAGGGAGAGGCCTTCGTCCTGCAGTGGACATAAATATAGGCTGATGATGATGATGATGATGATGATGATGATGATGACGCGTTGTTCCCTTGAGGTACTAGATAACGTTAGCCAGCATGATAGTTGGGTCCCACCGGTTGTTATTGCTGGCTCGCTCGTATTTTGTTAATCTGTCTTCGACGTCCATGGCGTCCATACCGGAGAAGATAACAGGGTCTCGGTATTGGGCCACGACTACAGATGTTATGGTAGCCGATGCTGAGTCGGTGGGCCTCTCAGTCAACATGGTCGTATGGGCGACAAGACGTCCGCTGCGAAGTTTCGCGGTGTCGTTCGGATAAACCCCGCACCTCCACCAAAGATGTTACTGGGAGATGTGAGTAATGAGTGAAACAACTTTATTCGGTCCGCAATACAAACGAGTTCAACTCAACGTCACCTCGCTAGGCCCACTCAGAGACCATCAGGTCAAACCTGACGGTCCTCTCGCGGGCCCTCTGGACTGCCAGGCTTTGAGAGGTCTGGTCCTGGGCCTTAATAAGCTTCATTTCCTCTTGGGTGAAAGGGGGACCGGCTGAAGCGCTGCCCCACAGGACATGCTCGAAGTCCGCATAACCACCCCACAGGGGTCTGTCCGGGCCACGGAGTAAGATAAGACAGGAGCGCCGACTCCGCTCGTCTGGAAGGGACACATTCTGCAACGCCGGCTCCTGCTTCACAGCGTGTTCGCCAGACGGCGCTACGACTTAAGAAAAACTCTGCAGCGGAGAGGAGCAAAGGCGCGGGGGCTCTCTCGCGGCGCCTGCTTGCCTATCCGTTTTGTCGTCTGCTCCGCGCACGCCCTGACGCCTGTAGTACGCATAGCTCTTGCGGTTCACGGAGTGACGTTAGCAGGAGAAACAAGTCCTGTATCATGTTACTTAATTTATTTTATACAGGCCAAATGCAGGGCATTTGTCAGGTGGCCTACATGAAACTTTACAAGGCACAGGAACAGAAAATAAACAAAGATAGAGAGAAAAACTATAGCAAATGGTAAGGCGATATAACGGCAGTTCGGGTGGTCTCAAGCAATGAAAGACGACAGCGAAAAGAAGTTTTTACGCAAAAGCTGACGTTTATCACTCTTCTTTATCTGAGCACGCATCAAGTGCTAAGATGCTTCGCTTGCTTCTTTGCTTCTCGCGGTGTTTTTCGTGTCGCCCGGTTCTCTTGTGAGCAGAATCCCCACATTCTCATTAAACATAATAATTGGGAATTCCTGCCAGTGTTTCCTGCTCATTATTTCACAACAGAAGCTCTGACTATGTGTCTGCATAACTAGGGGAATCATCTCGAAGGCGAGGCTGAGAATTTACAGGGTAGCCAGCCGGCATTTACACTGGCTAACCTCCTTGTCTTTCTTTACCTTTCTCTCTCTCTACATTACGGCATGTGTCTGGGCAAGGAAAGGCACCTGCACTGTGTTAGTTGAAGAGAAATTTAAATTGAGCTTCTCCCGTCCTTCCGCATTGGCGTCTTCTGGTTCCTCCTGGCATTCAGCATCATTGAGCTACGCCAGGCTTCCCTAAAAAATTGAAGGAACTGCTCCGCTTCGAAGTCGAGGCACTTTCTTTAGATCTAGTAGGACATCACCTTTGTCTTTGCTGAAGTAACTATCAAAAATAAGCTGCTTCTCGAAGTGTCGCGCACATATTTTGTCCATTGCTTTAAGCGCTCGCTTATTTGAGGCATTTTTGACGCCACTGGTGGAGTAGTTGAAGATCAGATGGCGAAGCGAAGAGCGAAAACTTCTCGCGTCCTTTGCCATACCCAGATTTACAGCCGGGAACAAAACACTGTCCTGTTGCTCAGTCTCTTCACGCACAAGTATCAAGATACCTTGTTCCGTCAGACATGAATAAACATACTGCAGACATGGTAAACAAAGCGAGGAAGACGAAAATTTCCCACCTTCGCTTCCGTGCAGACGTAGAGGAGTGAAAAACAAGTACGTCTGTGTTGTGTCTTTTTGTACAGCATCATTTATCGTCTGTTCCCTCTAAAGACATCTAAAAATGTTTCGTATGCGTGCATAAAAGCGCTACCGCGTGTTTACTTGCGCTTTATTATTTGTGCGCATATATTTTTTGTTTGATTGCTGTCAAATTGAGACGGCCGACGGTCCACGTTTGCAGCAGACGACACGCTCAGCGGGTGCCGCGCTGCCCGTTCTGCGCCGCCGTCGCCGCCGCCGGTCTCCGCCGGTCTCCGCCACTCAGCGCATGCGCACATGGAAGCAAGCTGATGAGTGTTTTCCACGCGCCTCGACAGATGGCGCTACGAGATGTATAATTTGCGTTGCACGTTTTGTCCCGAGCGAATGCGTTGCGCGGCGGCGGAGTCGGCGCTCCTGTCTATCTTACTCCGTGGTCCGGGCTTACGTCGTTGGCCACTTACGTCGTTGGCCAGCTTCATGAGCACAGCGTCGGTACCGACGACCGTGGGGTTACGTCCCGGCATGCCAAGTATGGCTCGGCGCGCTGGGGTACCGGAGAGTCTGACAAACAAAGAAAACTCTTAAGCTTCAACAATTTCTTCGAACGTGTTGTGGATTCCCAACTTGAGGAGGTATTCTGTGTGTGTTCGAACGGGAAGGCCGAGGGCAAGCTTGAAGACTCTTCTGATTAGGGCATTGATCTTGCGCCACTAGTGCAAGCTACACCGAAATTTTTTGACGCGGAGATGTAAGAAAAAATTGGGGTAGCTTGCACTAGTGGCGCAAGGCTAAAGACACAGCGGAGCTGATCGGTTCCTAGCAGGTGGTGGCTATACGAAGTGATGCTAAGTTATACAAAGTGTATAAGCATTTCCTCGTGGTCCGTGGCATCGGGGAACGCCTCGCGAAGCACTTGCAGTCCGAGCACACGTAGGGGAAGTGGGGCGACAACTATGCACAGTGTACGGGCGGCGCACAACAGATGACACGCCACGATGACGTCACGGCGCATGCGTAGTAGCGCGCAGCTGGCGGGAGCTCGGCGGAGCCGTGTCTGTGTCGGACGAAGCGAGCGCGCATCTGTGCCGGCGGTTACTAGACAACGCGAGGTGACGTCATCGCTACAGCTTCGGCCAATGCCCGGCTAGGCGAGGTTGCGCCAGGCGGTGCTGTGGCTTGGTTGTTCCTAGGCAACGGTGCGGAGCTTTCTGCGGACTTCGGACGTTTCTCCTCCAGGTTTAACAGCTTCGCTGTTCAAAGGGTTTACGTACAATATTTAGAAGTGACCGCAAGTAGCACCACACCACCAAAGATGGCGGCCGGGATACAGTTCTTCCTCTTACTCGTCTGCTATGACACTTCTATTTCGTCCGCAGGATAGGCGCATTGCTCGTTACAATATATATAATGGCAATGCAATCCATAAAATTAGAACTGTCGAAATGGGTAGAGGAAAATGATGTACTGGGGGAACTTCAGAATGGGTTCATGCCAGGCAGACGCTTAGAAGATATGTTTGTACTAACTCCGTGCATAGCGATTTCAGTAGCTCAGAATAAACCTTTATCGATAACATTTCTACATATTAAAGGAGCCCATGAAAACGTAGACAGGGAATTGTTATAGGATGTTCTTAAGCACGAAAGCGTAGATGATTTTGTGGAGGTGCTGAGGGAAATATACAGAGACAACCGAGTACAAGTTGTATAGAAAGGTCGAAAAGGTAATGAAGTGGTGAGAATTCAAGAAGGGATGAAGCAAGGATGTCCTCTGTCTTTATTGTTGTTCACGCTTTATGTTAAGGGCAGAGAAAGACGACTGGAAGACAGCGAATTAGGATTTGATTTATTCTATACGCGTAATAGGCAAAGGGTGCAAAAGAAGGTCCCTGGACTGATGTATGCGGATGACATAGTGCTACTAGCGGACAATAAGAGATACTTACAGACACTTGCGAATATCTGTCTGGGCGGACGCAGTGCCTCGCTATCGAAAAATACTGCTCTTCGTATAGGGAAATTAAATGAGGGGTGCCACAGGGTAGCGTTCTGGGCCCGATTTTTAATATCTGTGTATACGATATTGCTGAAATAGTAAGTGATGCATCCATTGTACAATTACGCTGACGATACGAGCCTGTTTATCTCTGGCCATGTCCTTGATCTCGCAGTATTCTGTGCAATTTGTCGGCTTGGTCTCGTAATAACGCTTTAACAATTAATAGCTTCAAATGAAAGGCCATCTTATTGAGGGCAAGGGGCAGGCACTCTTATTTAAAACAATAATTATTCTTGGACGGCGCGCTGATTGAAACTTTGAGCAAATATAAAGTATTGTGCGTAACACGTTCAGAAGATATGAACTGGACATACCACATTGAACTAGTTATGAAATCACTTGTCATCTGCCGCTGGTGAATTTTGCCGTCATTTTATCCAGAGAAAGTGAAACTGCAAATATATAATGCCTGGTTTCAATCGCATCTGAATTACTGTGCGCTTGTGTGGGCTACCAGCACGAAGCATAATCGTCGTGCACTTTTTCAACTTCAGAAACGAGCTATTCGACATTTAGCAAATCTACCTTATTTCCATTCTACTGCGCAACGTTTATATAAATATAACATAATAAGAGTAACTAATCTCTATATATACCCGCTACTGCATCCTTTTTCCGTCGGCTCCGAAAATTGTAGAACCTTTTTAAAACATACGTCACGACTTGAACGCGAAAATAGTGACGCGCGTACCCGCAGCCAAGAGAGGTGGTTAGTACCATAGAGGCGCACAAGTTATCTCGTGCAGTCACTAAGACACACCCTATCTGCAAGTAGGGAAAGAAAATGTTATCGTAAATACCTTGACTCGAAAACAAACTAGAGCGTATTTTTGTAAACTGGACTGAATACGCAATAAAGAAAGAAAAAGAAAGTAACTTCTATTTTACATTGTTTACAGTATGAAAATTAAGTATGCACTCAGTGTTTCATAATCGAATGTATCATAATATGGTGCATCCTAGACATGTTGACTGTTCTGCTTCTTTTTGAAATATGATAGACATCATTTGGCATGTATAATACAATATGCATCTTAGCTTTGATGTTCACTCAGCTTAATCGATTCTTTTATAAAAGCTATGTAATTATCTGAAAAGATTAATGTTGCTTTATATGTTACATTTTTTTCTGCTACACTGTAATTGTATATCCTAACGGATGAGTGTTTTATATTTTGTACGCATGCGGATGGAAGACTTACTGCTGCCATGTGAGGGCCTTCAGGCACATTCAAGCTGTATGTCGCAGCTTTTCGCCTGGAGGACCCCGAACAAAGTTTGTTGGAAAGAAAGTCATTGTCATTAACGTCCCATGTCAAGGCAACATACATGTGCACGGCACGGAGAGGAGGCGAGGCACAGGCGCCACATTTTACGGTTGGCTAGAACAGCTTCGCTGTTAAAAAATGTCGCAGTTTCGTCCGAAAGGCGAAGCATCAATTGCGATAGCAAATTAGCAGAGAGCTATTCGGAGTAGGGATACTAGTTTTATCGCCTGCATAAACTTGGACACATCCACTTACTAACTGAATTAACAAGCTTGGTGTCAGCGCGTACAAGCAAACATGAATAGATCACACTGACGGACCGCAGACAACGACTGTCAAAACGCTGGCAGCAAGCGCAGCCGCCGCAGCGGGCGAAGGTTCGTGTGGTCTATCGCTTCAATGGAAACTGAGCGGCGAATGTACAGCGCATACAAAAGTCAGAGCCGTCTGGAGATAACAGACGGTGTGGGCGAACGCCACAGCCAAGGGCAAAGTACGAGCGCAGTTGTTGGCAGAGTAGAAGCTGCGCCCCCCCCCCTTCTCGAACTGCCTTTCCGCTTTCTTGCTTTCATGTGGGAGATTGAGTGGCAAGTTCCCCTTACGCCCGATTGCAAGATACGCCTTTGGTGCCGGAGCACAGCGTCGCCCCGCTTCCCTCCCTCTCATACCCCCACGGTCTTCCGCGCGGCGGTCGCGTTTGCTTTCCGCCGTGCGTTCGCTCTCCTTGATAGCGCGCGTCCCCCGCGCGCTTTCGCTCGCGCATACGGCGCGCGGCGACGATTTTATCGCCCTTGGACTTTATACGGAACCTCACGGCGACGGCGACGACGGCGATGCCGACGGCATAAATCTGGTTGAAGTGTCCATATAGTTGCTATCGCAATAAAAATATTCACGGCTGCGTGCTCGAAGGTACGAGAGGCTTCTTTCTCAGACGGCGCAGCCTCGCCGACTAGGGTGCCTCGATGCCAGCGCCGCCGTTCAGGGTGGTGCCATCCTTTGACCGCCCCCGCGCCGCCGCTTTCTTGATGCGACGCCATCATGAATCACAGCGAGCGGTTGCGATTGCTTGGTGCCGGTGCTTAGTTCGAGACACAGTGCGCGCGGATGCTTTGCTGACGCTTCTACTTGCTGGACAGTGTTCAGCCGCATGAATGACAAGCTTGTCAAATGCATCGAGTCGACATGACGGGCTGATGTGTTGCCAAGTGCACCGGATCGACGCGTAAAGGGCTTCGTTGTTTACGCTTCCCCCGGGACCCAGAGCGAAGGAAGAGATGGGAAGCCCAAGTAAAGCGGTATCACTGGAAGGCAACGGATAGCTCCTACGTTTGCGAGGTAAGTGTCACGAAAGATTAGACTATCGCACCGTGTTTTTCGTTTAAAGAAGAAAGTATTCTGTGATCCTCGCTCACGTACGTACGTTCGCTCACGAACTAAGCACTGCACCGATGCTGTCTGAGTAGCCTTTCGTTTGCGAGCGCGCGTCGCACATGTTTGCCGTTTTGATCGGCGCAGTCTATGCGAGTAGTACTCTTATTTTAAGGACTGACGAAAATGCTTCACCGCGAAATAGTCTTACATTAGCTACAAATCGTCATGTAAACCACCTATTTTACTTTTGCACGGGAAGCACACATCGTGTGTGTCTCTTGTTTCTTTCTTTTTTTCTCAGTTTCTTTTTTCGCTACTGGTTATTTGGGACTAAAGAACGCAGTGCTCCTTCTGGGGAGAGCGGCTGTTGTGTACGTGGCAAGCGAAGCATTGTGATTTTCTCTGATTTCTCAGCAGATATCTTGTGGATTTCAGGTTGTTACGTTATATAGCTGATTTTTTAGACGACTATAATTGTAGCGTGGTGCTCGTAAGCGGATAGTCATTCTTGCTCATTCCCGATCGTAGTGGGTACTGTGACGGCCTTTAAATGCATATGCACGGTATGCCCAGGTGTAGTAGAGTTAAGGGGCATCATGGGACCAAAATGTTTCGGCGCTTTCTGGCATGGTGTCTGTTGTAGCCTGTGCATTTCTTCGAAACGTGTGAAGCGAGGTAATAGAGCATTACATCTGCGAAAATTTATTTTTAAGCACTGTAATGGGTTCTCTGTATGTACAAGGCAACTTTTCATATCAATAATCACTTTTGTTGTTTTACTTGTACTTAGAAACACTTTGAAGAGGACCAGTACGAGGGAAATCTACAGGATGGGCGCCGTCTGTTAATGTCAACAGCCCTACATCATCATGGACTATACTTTCGAAGTGAAAAACATTGCTAATCTGAATTTGACTGTCTTAGTTTCATTTACGGATTTTGTACGCGATATGTATGCAGTGTTGCTTATTTTTTTAATGTATTTATCAGTGTTGTAATGGTTATTTATAAATTGTGCTGTACTCGCCATCGATGTGTTTGGCTGATGCGACGTATTTGATGGTAGCTGATGTATTCTGGCTGGATATCTTGATTAATTTTACCCGCGGTTGCGTTTTCTTGTTTGTAATCTTGTTTTTGATTTATATTCTGTGTAATAAGGTTGATGTACTCACTTGAAACCCCCCCATGTAATGAGTAAATGAAAAAAACTCCCTATCCCGAATGGGCGTCTTACGCTGGAGTTTGAGGTATAGTAGCGGCGCCTGGTGGCGGCGAAAAACGTCATCTGGGTAGTACCAGCTTGGATAGTATTGAGCCCTGGCTGTGGCGAAGCACGTTTATAGCCCGAGTTTTGCGTCGATTCGCATTTTTTTCTTGCCCTGTTTCGAGTGCGAAAAGGCTCGTCACTTCTCACAGACCATGGCGACCAGGCTGCGAGCTGGCCGCAGCCTATAGTTTTACGAAAACGGACTCTCCGTGTGCCGTGGGACGTAATGCTGGAAGCAGAAGACATCGGCGACGCCGATCCGCAGAGACCTAGCTCAGCCTCGAAAAGGCGCCACCGTCGTTACTGCTGCGTCGTGGGCTGCCATGCACAAGGCCTGAATCCCAACATCAGATTCTACCGTTTTCCTTCAAGGCCTCACGCTGCGGAGCGATCGGGCGCGCTGGATAACTCCAGTCCGTCGCGCTGGGTAAGCGAAATGGCAGACCGACATAGCAGCAGGCATGGTTGGTGATTCACGATTCGAGACCCAGCCACAGCGACAATGAACAATTAGACCGGTGCAAAGTGGTGAAGTGACCAGGTGTGTGCAAATGACCACAAATGGTTGGCCTGATTCGGTGACAATTCACTACCCCACTACGAGCAGCACAGGTTAGAGAGTTGAATGTGCTCATCCTTGACCTCAAGCCAGCACGTTGAGGCAGCACAGCAAGGTAGTATTGATTACAGCACATCGATGTTCGAGCGCTGTCATTAAAAGCTACATCAAGCGAGCAGTGCACGAGCTCGCGCTGCCACGCGATTCGCACGTACGTACGTTACTGCGAGCTTATATGCATTGCATCAGTTATTTATCAATTGCTAGACAGATGGCCGCTACTACAGCGCAGGCATAAATACTTGTCTTGCGGCATGCAGTCAACAAAGATTGCAGGAGACCCGCCGTTTCGCGGCATGTCGAAAGACCGCTGCCGTCGCGGCGCGTACGATCGTGCGCTCGAGCAGTTCGTACACCGCGGCATGCTGAAAGACCGCTGCAGTCGCAGCGCGTACCATCGTGCGCTCGAGCAGTTCCGTACACATGTCTGCTTATCGCTGCTGTGAATTTATTTATAGAAAGCATTTCCTCGCGTCTGTGCGCCTGAATCTAACAGCGTGCAAATCTTACCTGAAGTTCAACTGCGCACGTGCATGACTCGCTTCACTTGCGATTGACACCGGGCGAAAACGTCGCCGCTTATTTCTTGAACGGCGTACACGTATTCGGCGTTGCATAATTTCTTGCCTTTACGCAGCATGCCACCCATGGAAAAATCTTCGGCGCCCAATATTCGCTGCAAGCCGTGGTACAACACAACCGAAAGTGGCGGGTCCATATTGTAAACGTGCTTCCCTAAGCAGACGACCAAGCTTGGTACTACCCAGTTTCGGTTTGAGGGCGCTTTTTAGCACCATTTTTGCAGCGCCCCCTGGGCAACGCAAGAGCCCCATTGTGTGTGTCGAGCCTACCTTGCGATTTTTTATTATCTCGTCTTTCAACATAACCTTCAGTCGCCACACAGTACATATAATTTTTCATGTACATATCTCTTTCATGATTGACTGTACTAGACATTACTCAGTAAATGTATTTTGTGCATCGTTTGGTTTCTTGTGTGTACTACGCAAGAATGACACAGACAAGTTACGTTACATTTTTCTCTACAGCACTAACTAAACCTTATTTTCACATCGCAGTTATTTTTACACCAGCTTAATCCTGTCAGCACACAGTTTTGTGGGCAAAAAAAGGTAAATTGCGCGTAGATATCGTCAAATAATTGCAACGAACGCGAAGAGCACGCGCAACGCAAGGGAAACTAACCGCCGTGCGCGAGTGGCTGGCTACGGTAAAGGAGGCGTGACGTGTGAAAAACTTCCACACACAGGGGGTCACAAACCTTATATACCAAGCATCGAAGCGCAAAAAAACAGTGCGTATTTCAAACATACACACGGCATATTAAATGTGATTGAATTAGGCAACTTGGGGCATGTTCCCGGCGCCATACATTTACGTCTTCGACCTTCGACGAGTTAACGGCTATCTGTTATAAAGATGTGCAGATGCGATACCGATAAAAAATCATCATCAAGGCAAAGCACTTGGAAGTGCGCCGCGAGTAACACTATTTATGAACGCAAGCGTAGCTGAGTCTGAGCTCGTGTGATTCAATATGGCGGCGCCAACGGGGTTGTCTCCACCCTGAACGGCGGCGCTGGCATCGAGGCAACCCTATCGCCGACGAGACAACGGCGCCCCGTGGTGGCGCGCACGGGAACTGGTTGCTGCGGAAGTCGCTTGCAAAAGTTGCCAGCAGTACCTGCAGCGCGGCCGCTGCCAGGCGCTGATTGGTCGGCCACAGCCGCTCGAGGTGCGGCCTGCCACGTCGCCCGAAACCGTTGCGAGGCGACTAGTTCTCCGCGCCACCGCAGCGGCGCCACTACTCCGGGACAGGCGCACGGATGGGAGCGTTTCTTTGACGCCGTCCGCATGCTTCGTGTTTACATTTAATTGAAGCGAGAGTTGTGCTTTTTGTTTCCAAAATATGAAATAAAATATCAACGCTGCCTGCAAGGATATCAATATACCCAGAATCAGTATTGAGCCGCTAATAGTCTCACATAGGCCAGCACGGCGCACTTCTGCCGCTGGTTTCGAGCCTTGTGACCATCGTTCAAGAGAACTGGCGAGTTCTTTATCAATAGGCAGTACTGCTGATACAGTGGGCGCTTTTGTGGAGTGTGCTTATTTACTTGCCTCGCTTGACGTGCTTGTTTGCTGGTCTTAAAGATGCGTGCATAATGACATAGGTTTGTATAACTATTTTATGGTAGATTTTTTCAGTTTCACTTTTCTAGAAAAATTGGATAGGTAGCAGTTTATAACGGATAGTACATTCAGCCACATTGCCGGCATGCGGCATATTATTGTAAAGACGATGCAGTGGAAAAAAGTTGTTCAGCATGAATAGAGCACTTGCTATGGTAAGAAAAGAAAAAGAATCGTGTAATATGAAACTTCTTACAAATGCGTGCTTAATGACATAGGTTTGTAGAACTATTTTCTGCTAGATTTCTTTCGTTTCACCTTTCTAGAAAAATGGCTTGGATGGCAGTTTATAACGGATTGTACATTCAGCCACATTGCCGATGTGTAGCCTATTTATGTAAAGACGATGCAGTGAAAAAAAAAAGTTCAGCGTGAATACAGCAATTGCAATAGTGAAAAGAAAAAAGAAAGATCGAGGGAGGCTGTGCCTATTGTCATTTTCTTTATTAACACAATGTGAAGCCACGGAAAAGTGCCTCGTTCAACAGCTTTAAAATCGTACTACCTTCCGTGACGGAGGCTTGTAGGTGAGTTTTAACCGTTCCACAGTTGCATTCAGGGCCCGGGCCAGTTCGCCAGTAGCGTCTGTAACAATTTGCTTAGAAACTCCTTGCACAGTTCCTCGGTGTGGCCGTCCGTGAAGTGAAGCGAACACACCAATTAAAACGTGTCCCTCGGCTCCAAAATGTTTTTTGCCTTTGTCATTTGTCCCTGTCGCGAAATGTTTTTTTTTAGACATGCTTCACGGCATTCCGTGTCGCTCGGAAACTCGGGGTCCCTGATAAATGGTTATTTTCTTGCGTTAGTAACACAGCGGCACGCAGCAGTTGTGCGGAATAGTGCCACATGCAACACGACAAGGACTTCAACACATTTATACTACCACGTGTGCGGACAAAAGGCATGCAAGCAAGACGTGAAATCTCTCCCGCGGCGCCTTCCTGGAGGTACCGTGGCCACTGTACCGGAGGGAGAGCATGATGATGATGATGATGATTTATTGGCATCCCCTTTGAAACGGGGTGGCGACAAATAGTCACCTAGCCTGCTTGATTTAATCAGGTATACTACACATGTTCTTTATCTAGCATTTTTGTATACCCCCTCTCATTATCTTTCTTTTTCAAAAATTTAGCTTGTACCGCTGCCTATGATTTTAAGAGATCAGGTCGTATCCATCTTTTCCCTGCTTTTTTTTCACCAGTACTCTAATCGTCTCTTGCTGATCTCTACGGCTGATCTGTTTATGTTTCCTTCCACTTTAAACCCAAGCGCTTCTGGGATTTGCACGTTATCTACGGTTCTCGCTGGGTGGATCCCGTCGCATTCCATTAGGATGTGCTGAGTGGTCTCTGGATCTTTACTGCAGCATACACATGTCTCATCTAGTTCCGAATATTTGTTCCGATATGTTTTCGTCCTTAGGCAACCGGCTCGAGCCTCAAATAGCAAGGCACGGCCCTTTGTGTTATCGTACAGATTTTCCCGTCTAATTTCTTTCTTCTCATTCTTGTAAATCTCCATTGTCCTTTTCGTTTCCATTCTTTGCATCCAATTCACGGTCTCTATTTCTCTCACTTTCTTTCTGATGACCCCTGGTTGTCTATTTACAGTTTCGATTATCCTTTACTTGGTTGCCAACTTCCTTGACCTCTTCCTCCATTCTGTGTCCACGCTTTTCATGTAGAGATACTTGTGCACTTTAGCCGCTCATTTATTTTCATCCATGTTCCTGAGCCTTTCTTCAAAACTTCAAAAGTGACTCTAGGCTTATATTCTATATAGCAGGCTATGTAGCAAGGAAGTTCCTGCAAAGAACCAAGTGCTCCGATTGCTCAGGGACATTACTGAATTCAACAGAACGAGTAGGTCAGGGCTGTTGCTCCCTTTTGAAGCACTAAAAAAAAAATCTGGTAGCATCGCTTGAAGACGCCTTCAAGCTGTGCTTCAGTTTAAATGAGTTACGAAGCAACAGTATCACCAACTTTACATTCTTTCTGCAGCTGAATCTTCCGAATTTGATCGGCTGTGAGCGGCACAAGAAAGAGCTCACAAACGATGTTGTGAAGTTCTATTCGACTACACGCCTTTACTTTCTTGTCAAGGGCAAGAACATGGTGCGTGAAAGCAACAGGGAGAAGAGGAATCACCTGAAGCGGAGGCGTGTGCTGCGAATAATGTTATGATGTGGTGGACCAACGTTGCGACCTTGCTGGCGGTAGACTATTTATGTTGGTGCGTCAGGTTATGAGAGCGTTTCTTGTATTTTAAATATGTTCATGAATCTAGCCCAAGACGTATTGCTTTATTTTATTGCAATCAAACGGTGAACCATATGCACTTATCAACACAATTCGTCGAGTAACAATTTAAATACCGCGCAACTGAGGCAGCAATAAAAACAATAGCTGGATGTCTCGAAATTGAAACACTCGAACTGACTAAATATCACGTAAACACGTTTCCATATACCGTATAAAACCACTGCAGTTTTGTTTTATGCATGGAAAAAATGCATCTACGCATTTAATGCAATGAGCTGGAGCGCCGCATTTGTACCAATAAATATATGTGACCAATCGCCAAGCTAGAAAATTTACTTCAGCATATCTTGTCTTCTGAGTAGACGACAGTAACAAATTCCCCATTCTGGCTTTGCTTACTCTGCTCGAAACGCCATTGTATAACGCGCACTTCAAAGCTAGAGCAGAGGCAGCAATACTATCAAACACGCTGCTCGTCTACACAGCGCAGCCGCCGTTGCGCGCAGCTCAGCCGTTCTATAGAGTCACTGGAAAAAGTTTAGAGTATCGCATTTGTTTTCCGCGCGCCGCCTCCTGCCGCGGCCACCGGTGATTGGGGCGCTCGTGTCACGTGACCTTTGGCCGCCATATTTCTTCCAAGCCCTTTCAGTTGGCACGTCGAACCCGTAGCGTACGCACCGCGCACGGAGAGCACTTCGCCGTTTCGTTCAACGCTTGCGTTGCGCTTGCGAACACAGGCGTCAGAAATAACCCATCATCATGCCTGGTTGCTGCGCCTTCGGGTGTAGCAACCGAACGGAGTCCGGGAAGGCATTTTTCTCTATTCCGTGCTGGAAGGACGACGGTGAACGACGTTCTGCGTGGCTCCACAGAATTGGCCGCAAAAACTTCGCGCCCTCGAAGAACACCCGCTTGTGCGAGGTAAGTTTCTTGAATAACTAGTTTGCTGGACAGTTATTGCTTTCAAGTGACTGTACTTGCGTGTGACCGCTAAACTTTACCTGTCCAGTTCACGCTCATCGCTCTGGGTGCGGCTATTGAACACTATGTAGCTAGCACACGTGGTTTTGAGTGAGCTGTTCTGTTCGCGTGGCTCGCTTTGTTTCACGCTATTGAAAATCGCCCAGTACCTATCTTTCAAGTAAGGTCTCCGGTTCGCGCGGCCCGCTCTGCTTTGCGCTATTGTTTCCAGTAAACTGTTCGGTTCGCGCGGCTCGCTTTGTTTTGCGCTATTGAAAATTGCCCAGTACCTATGTTTCAAGTCACTTAGTGCTGTTGAAAACATCGCACTACGAACTTTCTAGCAAGCTCTCCACTGTTTCATTCGGTTTGCGCGCCGCGTTTGAAGAAAACGTACATACATGTCAAGCAAGCTGCAGTGCTTGATTCGCGCGGCTCGATGGAAACAACAAACATGCATTTCAAGTGAGCATGTTGTGCTACAGAGTAAAAGGAGGCGGTTCCCATGAATAACGTGTTTTAAACAAGCACCAGGTCTATACAGAAAATGTTGCTTCAAAATGTCTTCTATAGATTTCCTGACTCTTTTTTTTTGCGACTACTTACACTTTAGATATTTTAAGCACTGTCACAGGGTAGGTTTATTAACATTCCTATTTTTCTTTGTTTTCTCCATGGACAAACTATAGGACCATTTCATTCCTGATGATTTTGAGAAACCAAGAGTCGAATCGGAAGACCGGTATGCTGTTGTCATGCTTGACGAAATAAATTGTTGTTGTGACTGTTGTGAAATAAATATGTTGCTTGCCTCCACATCTTACTTTGTGACTGCATGCTGTTCTGAAAATGGGAATTTTGCTGACAGCATGAAGCAATTCGGGGACAAATGGTATGGTGTCCCTTATACAGGGAGGCTGTAAAATAGTAATATTTATTGCAAACCTGCTACAGCATGATTACGAATGCTTGTCAACTGGCACAGCACCTCTATAAACAGCCTCATACATATTTTTATGCCGTGAGTGCAGCGACAAGAACATCATTTAAAAAATAGAAGTGCTCAATGTTACAATTCCGTTTCAGAAACCTAGTTTTTACCGTGTCTTCGCAACTTTTTTTTTCGAAAACGTCTTTTTGTGTTAATGATCCGATTCACATAAAGGGTATACAATAAAAGGAGCATGATCGAAAATAAATATAGGAAAACCGCACCACTGTTTAGTACTGGCAATGTCAACACAATACTCCAGAACACAGTAACAGATTGGAAATAAGTGCACTAAAAGGTTGACATTATCAAAGGTATAAAAAAAAACATTCGTACACATTCTTTATAGCCGTATGCGGATACCTGCTTGAGTTTCGCGTGAATTAAAAGCTGTTAACCAGTCGTTTACAACGTTACCTTCAGAGAGCTTATTTCACAAATCGACGAGAACATTACAAGCACGCATTCGCAAACACGCCAGTAGCCGCAAGACGCGAAGTTTGCTTGCAGAGGCTGCTGGCGTTTTATCACTGATACGTGACAGGCAACTTTATAAATCTACATAAAAATTACTGCTTACACTTCGCTCCGATTATACAGATAAACAAGCGCAGCAGTAAGCTGTTTACATTTGCTTGCTTTTGTACTTCGAAAGGACGCGAACGAGCACTATGAAGGCAACCTGAACACCCACTGCATATTCCATCGGCTGTCAAGCTGCGTTTTTAGCGCAAACACAACCTCAGGGCCCAGTTTTCATGTAAAAGACGTTTCAAGCGAATTCACTGGGCGCATACAAGTATGTTTGCAGCAGCTCTGCACATAGCACTTGACGCAAGACGAAGTCCAAAAGCGACACGTAGAGCATCGGAACCATCGCCGCACATTTTATACGTTCCGTCGCTTACCGCGCAGTACGTTCATTTCCGTCGATATCCTGATGTCACTTGTGGCATCCACTTGAAGAAAAACACAAAAATAATCCAGTTTCGCGAAACGGGACTCGAAATCTAGGGGGGAAATCCGTCAGTTAAGTCAACGCTACTCAATGCACGCTGGCACCGCTACAGCGCGTCGGCGGTCTGGAAGGAACATGGCCGCCGCCACCCAATGTTGCCGGCATGCCGCGTACCTTTGCGGTACTCTGTTTTTCCAGTGACTCTACCGTTCTACTGTCCGCAGCGCCACTTCTGTGTCATGATGCGGAGAAGTGGTGAACTACGCTCGGTCGGCACACCTACCCATCTAGCCACCGTACCCATACTTCGCCGTAGAGTGACCTAGAATTTGGGAGAGTGTCCAAAGCACCGGCTCCGGCGAGGGCCTTTTTCTCGGAACTGCCGCGCCTCGCCGCAGCTGCTCCGGTCACGTGGGCTTTTCGCGCGCGGGAAGCGAGGGTCGTCTGCTACGCGCTGTAGTTTTGTAGCGTTAGCTACACTGGCCTAGCCAAGCCCGTCTCGCGCGGCACATCAAGAGCCGTGCTGCGCATGCGCAAGGATCAGTGATGTCACACGGCTTGCGCACCGGAGCCACCGGAGCCGGCACCTCTCGCGCACGACTCACCGCCGCCGGTCTGCGCATTCCAGAGGAGTGATGTCGTAGCCGTGGTAGACGCACTGGCGCCGGCGCTTGCTCGCTGTGCAGTCGCCGTCTGACACTGCGCTGGAGCCGCTGCGCTTCTGACTGGCGTTTGCCAGTGTGGTATAGCCATGGAGAAGGAGAGCGCAAATGCTGCTCAACAGCGCAGAAGAACGGAGAAGCTTGACTCATCGGATCCCGAAGTAGTTGCCTGGCAATTAGCGGTTGAACGTAGGAGACAACCAGCAAAGCTAAGAATAATCAGCTGAACCTTTGCTAACGCTACGTATATCCTGGCATAGCCGAGCTAAGCCACTGCAACTTTTTTTTTGCGTTCATCTTCCACTCAAAGCACTTAAACTCTATTTAACTTCAACAGCATGGTGCTGCATGGAGCTTACCCATCTTAGAGCGTTTCTTTGTGCTTGGCCAGCAAGATAATACAAAAAAGTTGCAGTGGCTTAGCTCGGCTATGCCAGGATATACGTAGCGTTAGCAAAGGTTCAGCTGATTATTCTTAGCTTTCCTGGTTGTCTAGATTGTCAAGGATTAGCTTGATTTTCATGCTTACTGCTGCTCCAATGACACTCACGCGGTATACGTATTATGTGGCACATGTATATTTATTTTTGCTCAACGTCACGTTGCTTGTCTATTGCCACAAAGACGGCTCGGTGATCAGTGAAGTAACACGCTGCCATCTCTATGGCCCCAACACAGTATTTGGAGTTGTCTGTCTGTCTCTGATAGACAAGATCAATGCTGCTTCCCCATTGGGTCGTCTGTGCAGTTGGAAGACTGGCTAAGTCGAGGTTAAACTTGTCATTCAAAGGAACAGAAAGAGAGTCTGGAGCACGATTGAAGTCACCAGCCACCACACACAGTTCACTTGCCGCCCGACTAGGTATACACGTAGCCACTACGTCTATAGTGTCTTTAACAGAATTGTTCGGTGGCACATACACGGCTTCGGTTATCACACCACTTTCGTCAAGCTGAACGGCACAGGCTTCACCCTTAGGCACCGCTACGTTTGGCAGTTCACTGGCAGCAATCCCATTCCTGACATAGATGCAGACTATGAGCAGCATTTGCGCTCTCCTTCTCCATGGCTATACCACACTGGCAAACGCCAGTCAGAAGCGCAGCGGCTCCAGCGCAGTGTCAGACGGCGACTGCACAGCGAGCGCGCGCCGGCGCCAGTGCGTCTACCACGGCTACGACGTCACTCCTCTGGAATGCGCAGACCGGCGGCGGTGAGTCGCGCGCGGCGGCGGCGGAGTGCGCGAGAGGTGCCGGCTCCGGTGGCTCCGGTGCGCAAGCCGTGTGACATCACTGATCCTTTGGCATGCGCAGCACGGCTCTTGATGTGCCGCGCGAAACGGGCTTGGCTAGGCCAGTGTAGCTAACGCTACAAAACTAATGTATCAAACTCATCAGCGCGGCCTAGCTCCGGTGCTAGAGTTCGGGAACGGTATTACGGTAACTGTGCGTGCGTAGAAACGCGCTAAATGAGCCCACGCAAGGAAAGAACGTCAAAAAATGAAACGTTATTCGCATGGGTACGCGGGCAATAGCACCATTCTTGCAAGAATAGGAGTAACGAAAAAACTAAATTACTCGCGCAGTCAAGTGAAATACTTACGTGCGTGCAGTGACCGCTTCGCTCACCATATACGCGCTTTTCGCTCACGGTGAGTAGTGGTTTACAGCTATATGCATATGTATTTATTCGAATATTCTTTAGCCACGACAATATTTTATTATGAACAGAGCAGAGTGAGAAGGTGTAAGGGAAGCAAGAGAAAGAGCAAAGACGGCCCTAACGCCGCAATATTGTAGGCTTATTTCGCTTCAGAGATTGCGTACAGGAGCAATTCTTGCTGTACGCTATCTCTTCAATAAAAACTTCGCGCATGATGTACCTTACGGCTCACCGTGAGCGAAGCTTTTTTCAAATTCAGACTATAGAAAGCAAAGCCATTCGATCCAGCCAATATAGCTAAACAAATATATTTTCTTTCTACATTGAAATGAATAAATAGCTACTACTGGCCTAGCCATTTACAAATTTGTTATGTAAAAGTTATTACTGCAATAGCCTTGTTTTAATAATCCGTGAATCCTCTTAGAAATTACCAACATGTAATTTCTCATTTTATCATAGTTATTGCATAACGTGTGATTTTTTACGTAAACTAACAAGCATTCATGGCGCGTGACGATGTTTGTGCTTGCAGTATATTGAGTTGAAAATCGTCTTGAAAATTACTGTCTTTGATGCACTACAAACATCGCTATTGATTCTACATATCCTTAAAATAGTTACCTTCAATAACAGCAAAAAATGAAAAGTTTATGTTCTGGTGATTTGTTGCCTCTTTCATTACGTAACTACAAGTACGTAGTTATTGATCAGTAAGTATATTTGCTGTGTACGAACCAGCGAGCATACGCAATAAATTTTCCTAAAGTTACTTTCATATTAAAATTCGCTTAGTTGTTGCGCTCTTGCAACACAAGAAGGCGAAAGACGAGTTGCACATGCGTAATCCATCATTTTCGTTTTCTGACGTTTGCTCGTAATTATGAAATGATGCATACGTATACAATGTTGCACAGTTAGCGTTCCATTTATTTTGGTTTGTCTTGTTTTTTGCCGCGTATATTTCTCGCGTGCCCTTTACCTATACACGCCGTGCTATAGCTCAGTGGTTTGTTAGGTTGTAGTGCTATGCTCGAGGACGCGGGTTCGATTCCCGGCCACGACGGCTTACATATCGATGGGGGCGAAATGCATAAAACATCCGTGTTCATAGATTTAGGTGCACGTTAAAGAACCCCAGGTGGTCGAAATTAACGGAGCCCTCCACTGCAGCGTCTCTCATAGCGATATTGTGATTTTTGGGTGTAAAACTCCAGAAGTTATCATTACTATTATTATCCTTTACATCTGCTCTCAGTTCTTCAAGATATATGGGTGGGTTCGACACTTTGAGATCGAGATTGGCATTCAACACGTTTTTATCGTCACACCCACCGTATCAGAGGGATTTCTGGCCGTCGTCTTATGACCACACGCCATATTGTTATCCTTAATCGTGACTTGAGTGCAAATATGTCAAGTTACAAACAAACCGACCGCGTTTTTCTTGCAGCAGGCTTACATTATGCGTGGTTCGCTTGCGTGATTCAGGGCGACATGTTGCAAAAGTTTATTTTTCTACATGGGTGACACTGAAGATGACTGACCCATCAGTCATCTTAGTCACACATTTGTGCCTCTCCACAGTATACTTTGGTATATATACCAAGTGAACGAGCTGCGAGAGTTACGCGGTTTGTATTTATTTTTGGTACTGCTTCATCGGCCAACAGACACATTCCGCTTCCCAAGAGCCCAGTTAAGGATTTCGCTTTAATAAAGAAACAACAGAGCGCGGGATTCCGTCTTGTAAAGCAAATCAAATGCATGAAATAAAAGACAGGAAACGACAGGGTGTACGTAAAAGCGTTAGCATGAGCTATAGCCACATCTGCTACGTTCTCTTGGTTATCCTCGCGATCTCCAGGTTATTTTCTTCTAGCAGCACAGTCAAGTTGCTCATTCCACGCATCACTAAACGAAGTAAGTGCGCGGAATGTGTTGCTCAAACAGCCGCGTATGCGCGGACCAAGCGAGCTAGAAGGAAATACACAAAATACCCGTATTCACAGCCGGTAAACGCGTTCTCTGTGTGGTGAGTCACTGCGGTATTACCTTGCGGTGACGTGGTACTTAATATATTCCAAATTATTGCGATGTTTGCTAATAGCAACCAAAATAACAGGCTCATAGCAGACGCCCGCCGCCTTGGCGCGGCTTCCGCAGCGGAGAAAGCCCACGGGTGTGGTACAGCAGCGCCGCGGCGCGGGAGTTCACACAAAAAGGTCCTCGCTCCTCCCATGCATTCCCGCGGCGCTTTGGACACTCCCATATTCTAGGTTACTCTACTTCGCCGCGCGATGTGGCAGGCCGCACCTCGTGCGTTTCATCGAGCGGCCGTGGGTCGGCGCTCATCGAGCCGCTTCCGAAGGCGGGGGCGGCGGCGGCGAGATTTCTGGTGTGTCTTGAGCACGACGTTTCGGCTTGGCACCTCCCTCAGCTTTGACGCTGAGCGGCGCCGGGTGACGAAACGCCAGCAAACGCCGGCAAAACGCTGAATGTGGGGCATCCTTTAGACTGTACACTCTACAATCATAGCCATGGGTGGTATGTCGGCTTTTAAATGTTATTACTTTCGTAATCAGTGTCTTCTAAGTTGTGTCTGCACGACACTTGAATTAGGACCTTCTTAATCAGGCCAGACTCAGCTGAAACGGAGTGAGCGCAAGCCATGAGTTCATGAACGTCTTCCTCTTACACCGTGCGCAGTGGGGTCGCAAGTATTCATTCGCCTGTATGCTTATAATTTGCATAGCAGCATTGAGGACTTCTTCCATTTATAGAGGTAACTTGTCATGCGTATGCTTGCGTTGATAATTATGCTAAACCTACATGGTGTGTTAAGACAACGGCCGGAAACGTCCCTGGCGTGCACGCGTGTGTGCACACATCCGTGCCTTCATGCTCTCGTGCCCACCATTGGGAGAAGAAGAAGTGCAGAAGCAAGAAGAAGCGGACTTTTTCCACAGCAAACGACACGATGTACTCCGCGCCCTTTGGTTATTGGCAGCCTTCGGACGGGACGGAATATTATCCAGATTCAACGCGTGCGGAGACTGTTTCAACAGCTCCAGCTCTGGAGCAGTCAAGTCCTTGGACGAGTGTTCTCTCCGCCTGGGGCACGACCGCCGGCATCGCCGCTCGCTTCCTGGGCAAGCCCACCGGAGGGGACGACGACGTGGCAACCGACATCTTCTTCACCGAGCTTACGTCGCGCGTCAGCGGACTCGCCGGCTTCCTCGACCTCATGTACCAGCAGCACCCGAGACTGCGCGCCTTCCTCATCGGCCTCCTCCTGGGCGTCGTGGCTCTTCTGGGAGCCGTGGTTCCCCTCGCTTTCGTCGCCTGCGTCACGGGAGGCCGCGTGCCGCTACCGAGGAGACCGACCGCTCCGCGCTGCTGCCTCGCCTGCTGCGTGCTGCTCGGCCTGATCGCCGTTTTCGCGTTGGCCGACCTGACCGCCATGATGGCCTTGCAGACAGCCCTGGCGGATGCGCTGCGACTGCTGCCAGCAGCGTTCCAAAGAGCGACGGATGAGTTGCGTCGGTACGCGAACCAAACCGTCGGTGACTTGCTGCTAGAACTCGCCGATGCCGACGTCTCGGAAAGCGTGAAGAAGCTCCTTTACCAAGTCCTGCCGAACGAGACCGTGGCCCGAATATCTGCCGTCAACTGCCTCGTTGCTGCCTCCGCCATCGATTCGATCGCGACCAAGCTGCGCCGCTGCAAGAACGTTCCCGCCAGGATGCTTTTGCCAGGAGCTGCGATTCCAGATGCGGGCGACCTGATACGTGACGATTTGCACCTGCAGCTCAATCGCACTCTCGCAAGCATCGACCGGCTGGAGGTCAGCATCGCAACGTTGAGCAGCGCACGAAGCTTGGTCTAGGGCAACGATCGTCCGATTTGGTCGCGACTCCAGTCGTCATGGTTTTGTTCTGCATCACACTGGCCTTGCTCGGATTTGGCATTGCCTCAGGTATTCGCAACTGCGCCATTCTACGAGTGGAGCGTGTGAGGACAAATCGACGCACGACTGTGATAATGTTGGCGAACGCGGCGCTGATCATGCTTTTTCTCACTCTCGCCACGCCTGTCTTGATGGTCGTGTCCTCGACGGGAACCCTGGGAGAGTGCTATGTGTGCGCACCTTGCAGGCAGTCGACATTCTTGCGCCCTAACAGATTGGTCCGAATGGCATGGCCTGATGCCGAACGTGGCGTGCTGTTCTCATCACTCACACCAGAACTCATCTTGACAAAGTGCGCCGGTGACGGAGCTTCGATTGCTGCCCTGCGCATTTTGGCTACTTCCATTGCGTCGCAGACAACGCTGCCGGCTGAAGATGAGGCGAAGAGAACGTCAGTGTCGGTCCTGACGAGCTGGAACGCAGGGCGCCAGCCGGCGGCCGGTAACTGCAGACCTCTTTTCGACGCCCTGACGAAAGCCTTGGACCACTTCTGCGACGAGTTTCTGCGAAATCACCTCGGCATGGCCTTGGCCCTCGCTGTGGCTATTAGCCTTCTTGTAGCGGCTCTCCCGCTGGTTCTCGTCTTGTCACAGTTCTTTCACACTGCACGCGAAGACGTTACCACGCTAGGCGACGGCGGGAAGACGCATTCCAGCGCTTCCAAACAGCGCGAGACATCCTGCGAGGAGCTTTGCGCCGAAGACGGCAGCATCTGGTTCTCGTCTAGGCGACACGGTTCTTCCGCTATTATGCAGCCGAAGAATCGGAGCCACCGTCCAAGGAGACCGCGCAGCCGTGTCTTCCCATAGTCGGCAAATCCCGGAGGCACGACGAAACATGTCAAGAGGAAAGCGTCGAATTCATCGGCGGCGTAAAAGCTCGTTGACGCCAAGTGTCGACGACAGTTCCTCATTGATTTCCACCGAGCAGGCGATCGCGACTGAAGCGAGCGGTTTGCCTCGACGTAAAGCGTCAACGCCAAAGGTCTCCACGCGCTCCAAGGAGGCACTGGTTCTTTGCGGGTCGCCGCCACAGCTTGGCACGACCGACGGTCACGCTATAGGGCTTCCCAAGAAATGCCCAGTTTGAGCTGATTAACGAGTACTACCCGAGATTCGCTCCTTCCGCCCACCATATCAGGAGGTTCAGGAGTCGGTTCGCTCCTGATGGGGAAAGCTAGCCGCAAGACTCGTTGGG
>NC_051156.1:87347922-87375111 GCF_013339745.2 Dermacentor silvarum | reverse complement strand
CGTCTACGTAGCTCATGCGACGCCGATGCGCTGCGTACATATTTAACATATTGTGGCTGACGTCAGAAACTCGAGGGACGAACGAAACGCACTTGTCAGCAGGGGCAGTAACAAGAACGGACGGCTTTTAATACCGCGCGCTAGTCACTGCTTCTTCTCTGCTCTCTATATTTTTCACGAGTGCCGATATATCTTGCTACATCGTCGTCTTTTTTGCCGCACTACAGACGCGGCAGAGATACAAAAGATTACCCTGCTGAATTTCTAGAATATGAATTATTCCTATTATTTCACTTCTTTATGACAAAATTGCTTTATCTCAAAATTAAGATCAAATCTCAAATTAAGTTTTCGTTAAATTTTTTAAACATAGTTGAAAGCGTAGACACTAAAACGTGAGTCACTTAGAAAAGTACGGCTTCATGCGCACACCACAGCACCACTTCGGGGGGTTGCTTGCGGCCGCCGCGAACAAGTTTCACCATCGGCCACGACCTCGTAATTCACGTCGTCAGTCGTCGGCTAACTGGTATGGACCAAAATATCTAATACAATGTTTAAGTTGCCGAAATGCTGCGCCCCCAAGCAGCGCTGACCTTTTGTGTTGCTACCGCGCCATGCCTAGCGGGCAAGTGATAAGTGGCCACTGTAGTCGGTGTTCTGGTTGAGACGCAATAAATATGTGATCAAGACTAGGCGTGCTTCGCCTGTTTCTTTGGTGACTGCACTTCGCCCGCCAACATGGCTGCACTTTGCCCGCCAACACATTCAAGAGCACACGGGCACCGCAATTGTATCAACTGGCGACGAGGATGAGATGAGATGCCGCTACAGCGTCGCCTTCAGAAGTTTACGACATGTGGTAAATTAAGGCAGTGGCTATTTTCCCGGCAGCCGGGAGAACTTCTGCAACGAATTCTGCCGGCACTCACCACCTATGGCTCTGAAGGTTGGGTGTTAGGTTATGTTATGTTAGATTAGGTGATGTGATGTTAGTTTAGGGCGCACCTTCAGGCCGTTTTCCCCCGGCAGTTTCTCATTGTGACTTCCGAGCGCCAATAGGAGGTGAGCGCCGGTAAAAATGCTGCAGGGAGAATAGACTCACCCGTAATTAACTACGCCGAACCGCCTCCCGCCGTTCACCGTTACCGTTGACGATTGCGGCAAGCCGCTCCGCATAGAAGTGGACACGGGGGCAAGCGTCTCCGGTCATCAATGTCGCGGCTTCTACAGTTTCTGCCTTCGGTTAATGTGCAGCTCTCGCAAGTGTGTCTGCGAAGCTATTCCGGGGTACTGAAAAAAAAGTTGAAGGCAAGGCAGGTGTCCTTGTGAATTTTAATGGCAAGGAGGCGGATCTACCCATTTTTTTGACCGGGGACAGTTCACCTACTCTGCTAGGACGCAACTGGATGCGTGAGCGGGGCATCGGCCTCTCCAATGTTGAAGTAATATACATGCACTTTCTGACATCAAACACCTAGTCCAAAACATTGCAGAGGTGTTCGAAGAAGGTCTTGGTACGTTCAAAGGTGCTAAAGCGTCATTACATGTCCTTCTGATGCCCCACCACATTTCTTCTTCAAGCCTCGCCTTCTGCCATATGCCTTGACAGATGGAGACACACAAGAAATACAACGATTACGGAGAGATTCCATCCTTGTTCCAGTGAAAACATCAAGGTGGGCTGCACGTATTGTTCCTGTGGTAAAAAAAGGGGATGGGCGCAGCAGAATCTGTGGAGATTTTTAGTGTCACCATCAACCAGTAGCGACAGTGGACAAATATCCAATTACAAGGATTGAGGCCATGTGGACTGTCCTTGCAGGGGGTGAGAAATTCACCAATTGGATTTGCGTGACGCGTATCAGCAAGTAGTGCTTGATGAGGCGTTCAGAGAGCATGTCACAATTCGGGCACACATGGGGTTGTTTAGTACACCCGCTTGACCTTTTGGAGTGTCGTCAGCTCCTGCTATATTTCAACGGAGATGGAGAACTTGCTGAGAGGGTACCACATGTGGCCGTTTATTTCGACGACATTATTGTCACAGGTGCTAATGATGCTGAACATTTCAAGAAACCTTCATGCTGTGCTTCGCAAGCTTCAAGAATCTGGCCTCAAAGTGAAACTCGAGACGTGTCATTTCTTCGTGCCACAAGTGGAGTATCTTGGGAACATCATCAGCAAGGAGGGCCTTTCCCCGAACGTCAACAAGGTGGCTGCCATTCTGCATGCCCCTGCGCCAAAGACGTCAAAGAAGTTCAGAGTTTCTCGGGACTTGTCAATTTATACCGGCGTTTTTTGCCTTATCTTTCTGCAGTTCTTTCCCCCCCTGCACTCTCTTCTTTGTGATGGGAAGAAATGGAAGTGGGGGCAGGATCAGCAAGATGAATTCACAACCTGCAAGCAACTGGTGACCTCAGCTCCAGTTCTCGTGCATTTCCGCCCTGAAAGGCCTGTGTGTCTCAGCTGTGACGCGTCACCTTACGCATAGGTGCAGTTATGGCTCACAAAGATGCTGATGGCCGAGAACATCTCATTGCTTTTGCCTCACGGAACTTGTCAAAAGCAGAACGAAACTACAGCCAACTTGACAGGGAGGCCCTGGCACTCGTGTTTGGTGTAGATCGGTTCCACCAGTACTTGTGGGGCATACCGTTTGAAGTGTATACACTGACCACAAGCCACTTCTCGGACTCCTGGGTGCCAGCAAGCCTGTCCCGGTGCAATCATCACCAAGATTGGTCAAGTGAGCTATCAAGCTATCCGCGTACAAGTACGCACTTGTATACAAGCCTGGAAGAGAGCTTTGCCATGCTGACGCTCTTAGCAGACTGCGACTACCTAACGACAGCACCCCACTGCCTGACCCCTGCCGAGATTTTCATGTTGGAAGAGGCCTATCCACGACTTCTTTCACCTGCTGTGGGGCACGAACCACCAGGAACGATCTAGTTCTGGGTCACGTTGCGCATTCTGTATTGAAAGGAGAGAGCCTCCCAGCTGGGCCAGAGTGGAACCCTTTCAACACAAGAAGCTCAGAACTCAGACTCCATGAAGGCTGCTTACTATTGGGATCAGAGTCGTGGTTCCAAAATCACTGCAGGCCCAAGTACTTGGAGTACTTCATGCCAGTCACCCTTGTATTGAAAAAAGCAAAATGATTGCCAGGAGCCATGTCTGGTGGCCAGGCATAGACAATGACATTGCCAACAGTGTGAAAAGCTGCGCTACGTGCCAGGCTCAACAACGGGCTGCGCAGCCGGTCCAACAGATGCCATGGCCGTTTCCGCACCGACCCTGGTCACGGCTTCACATTGATTTTGGGGGACCATTTCTTGGACACACGTTCTTAGTCATCGTGGATGCTTTCTCGAAGTGGATAGAAGTTTTCCCTGTGTCATCCACATCTGCAGACGCTACCATTTCTGCCCTGAGAATTGCATTCCCTCAGCACTGCCTCCCTGACGTAATAGTCTCTGACAATGGCCCTGCGTTTACCAGTGCACAGTACCTTGAGTTACTAACTCGAAACGGAATACACCGCATGCTTGTACCACCTTATTACCCCGCCTCGAACGGTGCAGCAGAACGAGTGGTACAGACCGTAAAGAACAAACTTAAGAAGTCTGCCTCTGGCGATTTCAAAACACAGATTCCCAGGTTCTTATTTCATTATCGGACAACCCCACATGAAGTAACTGGTCGGCCACCATGTGAGCTCCTATTGGGGAGAGTGTTCAAGACTCCGTTGGATGTCCTGCGGCCTAGTCTACAAGCATCGGTGCTCTTAAAACAACTGAAACAGAAGTTGAATGCTGACAGAGGGTCACGGCAGGCACCATTACTCCAACCAGGAGATAAAGTGTATGCGAGAAACTTCCGCACAGGTGCACCATGGGTACCTGCCAGTGTTTTGGACGTCAATCCACCGTCGGCCCATGTCCTTTGTCAAGACGGTTCGACATGGAACAGACACAATGACCGCTTGCGCCTTGCGCAGACAGCGCCATTTCGTCCTGCTGGTGCAGAAGCTTTTCCTCAACTGGAGCAGCCGCTCATACATTCTCCAGCGGTCTCGGATGTGCTTCATGAGAAAGAACCAGACGTACATCTCCCAGCTGCACCCGATGTGCTACATGAGGAACAATTGCCTGGAAGTGTATCTGGAAGTAGCTGTTCTGTAGACAACCCTGTCATGGCTGCTACTTGCACTCCAAAGTTGCGGCGTAGCACAAGAACTTGACAACCTGTTATCAAGTACTCCCCGTAGCATGTGTCTTAAGAGGGGAGGAGTGATACAATGTTGCCGGAATGCAGCGCCCTCAAGCAGCGCTGCCCTTTTGTGTTGCTACCGCGCCATGCCTAGCGTACAAGGGATAAGTGGCCGCTGTAGTCGGCGTTCTGGTTGAGACGCAATAAACATGTGAGTTCATCAGGACTAGGCGTGCTTGGCCTGTTTCTTCGTTCACATGGTTCACATTCAGTGAGTCATACGCAAATGTATGAATATCGCCTTCGTAGTTTTTCAGAAAGTCCCCTACACCGAATGCGTATTCAAACTCGCACTCTCTCGCCGGGTATGTAGGCGACGAATTTGTGCTGATGATTGTACCGCATTGCGTCCTGGTCTTGCTGGTGGCGGATGCGTACACGTGCAAGCTGTCTGGCTTCTTCGGCACGTTGAGCAAATTCTTCAGCATCTGCATGGATGTCGTCGCAGTCGTGGGGCAGCATTGCATCCAAAGTTGTCGTGGCTTCGCGACCATGTACCAAGCTGAATGTCATACGAGTCGTTTCTTGTTGAGCGGTGTTATATGCGAAGGTTACATAAGGCAAAATCTCGTCCTAGTTCTTATGGTCCACGTCGACGTATGTACATGTAAAGCATGTCGACGAGTGTCTTGTTAATTCAAACGCTCCCTTAATCCATTCGTCTAGAGATGATAGGCTGCCGTTTTCCGGTGGGCTGTGCCGCTGAGTTTGAGAACTGCTTCTAATATTTCGGCCGTGATCGGGGTTCCTCTGTCAGTAATTGGAGGAACGCTGCCGGCGCTCGGAGCCAACGGACGCATCCGCATCGAGCTCCGTGATTTTCCGGCGTTCTCGCCGTAAATGTGCTTCTAGGTAAATGCTTTTTGCTCGAGTGGGTGCGCGAAGTGTTTCCGAACCCGTGGATATCAATTTCACGTGCTTTCTGACGGCCATTCTCAAGTGAGAGTTTCTTTTTGCCTCGACCACATTTTCTCGCCCGACGGTTGGGTCTAGCCAACGGCGTTGGTCTAGCGCAGTTGCGCGTCTAGGCTCAGCGCGGCCGCGCGTTCTCTCGCGGCCGCCCGCCTTTCCTACCGCACCCGGCCGCCCACCGACATGAAGTGCGTAGTAGAAGGAAACACGATCTAGAACGACGAATGAGAGAATGACTCTTGGCAGCCGCCGCCCATTTTTCGTGACCAGGAGAAGCGAAGGCTCGAGCTTCGCCAAGCCACGCCGGACCCGAAGGACGCTGAGCAAACGCGGCCACCTCGCAACGATCCGAAGCCACGACCGTCGTCCCAGCAACGACGCGGCCTCTTACCTAGGCTGCCGGCCGACGCCATCCACATTGTGGGACGGCCCAAAGCCCCAATCGACCTCACGAAGCTGCCGCCCTGGCAACTATACGAAGCGCTGCTCAAGGCAGCGTCGCTACCGGAACAGCCGCCGGCGTCCCGCGACCAAGTAAGGGTCCACCCTACCAACAATACGTTCACTCTAAGCGTGCAAGACTCAGCTTGAGCAAAAACGTACAAGTTACGTCCCTAAAATTCGGGTACCGGGCCATCGAAATTCACATTTACGCCCCGCCGCCAGACGATGCGTTTCGTGGGATCATGTTCTACGCGTTCGACAATTTTTCCGATGAAGAAATCCTGAAAGACCTACAGGAGAGCAACCCGAATATGCCCGTGGTGGGCGGCCGCCGTATTTATTCATTTATTTATTACTACCCTCAGGGCCAAAGGCATTAAAGAGCGGAGTGGGTTACAGCAAATGAACATGAAAACAACAATAAAAAGCAGAACTTTCAAGTACAAAGGCATCTGATTATACAGTTTTAGCTAGGGTTAAATCGTCGTAAGAAATTGGTAGCAAAGTACGATAGTAAAATGATAAATACAAAATAGAAAATGCACTTAGGTTACAAACATATAGTAGGGAAAATGCTTCGGTTATACAATGTTAGCTAAAGCCGCTCGAAACCTTTGGTTATCGTGAATGGATACGATTTCAGCAGGAAGGTAGTTCCATTCCGTGGATGACCGAAGGAAAAATGATTGCAAAAAAGTTTTAGTGTGACATGTTTCGAGACCAACCTTTGAGTGATGGTCGATTCGAGGCGATGCGTATTGCGGCTGAAAAATGAAATCATTGCGGAGTGTTGAATGATGGTATAGCTTGTGAAAAAGAACTAAACGTGCCATATTGCAACGAGAAGAAAGTGGACTAAGGGAAATGTTAGTTTTCATGGCAGACACACTTGCAGTTCTATTGTAATTACGTAAGATGAAACGAACTGAATTGTTTTCAGCGAGTTCTAATGAATTAATTAGTTTATCAGTTGCAGGATCCCAAACAGCACATGCATATTCTAGTTTCGGACGTATAAGGGTAGAATAAAGAAGCATCTTTAAGGATGAGGGGGCAGTTGAAAAGTTACGGCGCAGGTAGCCAAGCGTGCGGTTACATCGCTAATGACGTAGTCGGTATGAACATTCCAAGATAAGTTAGCAGAGATATGCACACCTAGGTGTTTGTAAGAGTTAACCACTTCCAAGGGAACATTATTTAGATAATATGTATGCATGCTGTTAGTTATTCGGGATGCACGCATCACTTTACATTTGCCAACGTTTAGTTCTATTAACCAATTTTTGCACCAATTAGCTACAGTAGTTATATCAGACTGCAGGTGGTTAGGATCTTCTGCATTAGTTATTTCACGAAAGATAATACAATCATCCGCAAATAAGTGAATGTTAGATGATAGAGAGGAAGGGAGGCAGTTAATATAAATGAGAAAAAAAAGAGGCCCGAACACTGAACCTTGCGGTACACCGGAAGTTACGCTTCGAAGTGGTGAGTTACGGCCGTTTGCGGTTACAAATTGAGTGCGATTAGAAAGGAAGCATTCAGTCCACTTCAGGATGTTAGTGTCAAGGTTCAGCTCAAATAGTTTATAAAGTAAAAGTTTATGACAGACCTTATGAAATGCTTTAGCGAAGTCTAAAAAAATGCAATCTGCAAATGATGAACGATCGAGAATACGATGTAATTTATGTGTAAGGATTGCAAGCTGAGTTTCACATGAAAATGTTTTTCTAAACCCATGCTGAGCTAGTGCGAAAAATGCATTTGATTCAAGGAAGTTAACAAGATGTTTGAAAATTATATGTTTGAGCAACTTACAGCAAGTACTTCAGAGTGAGATGGGGCGATAATTGGCTGTTAGATTTTTGTTACCTGACTTATGCAGTGGAACCACCTTCCCGATTTTCCATTGGCTAGATTGAGCAGACGTATCCAGTGATTGCTGGAAAAGTTTGGTTAGTATAACAGGACTAACGGCGTTTGTATTTTTTTAGAAATTTAGCGTTAATAGAGTCGTAAACAGGCGATGAGTTTTGATTCAGGGAATCGATTAGTTTCGCAACACCAGCAGTTTCAACTACCACATGGAGGCATAGCTATGCAGTCGTACTGGCGAGTTGGACGTAGGCAGTCATTGCAGGAAATGGAAAAAATTTGCACAAATGTGTCGTTAAGGGTGTCAGCACACTGTTCGTTAGGTACATGGTTCCCCAATGGGTCTTCCAGAGTTATGTGATCATTGCGCAAGGACTTGATTACACTCCAAAACTTTTTACGTTAGCATTTAACATAGATGGAAGCACGTTAGATAGAAATTAGATTTAGCGTTCTTTAGTGCTGTTACGTATGTGTCAAATGCGAACTTATAAGCAGACAAGCGTGTGTCAGTTGGCGAGTGTTTTGCAGAACAATATAGGCGTTTTTTTTCGGTTACGTAGGCGTTTTAGATGGGCATTGAACCAAGGAGCATCAGAATTGGAGGTAATGATGCGAGATGGGATGTACTTTTCAGTTAGTTCCTGAAATTTAGCGGCGAACATGTCCCAATTGAGCTAAAGCGGACGATTTTCGAAATCCGGCAAGTGCCTATAAATACAGTTAATTCGTTATTTATGGCGGTAAATTTGCTTTCTTGTAAATATGTATAGTTTTTCTGAGTTTACTTGCTTTAGGTGTAGAAAGGTTAATTGAAAATTCAAGTAGGCAGTGTTCGCTTAAACCAGGTAAGTGTGTAAACTGCGAAATTGTGTCGGAGTGGGATGTCAAAACTAGCTCAAGGGTATTTGCGGCGTTAGAAGATACCCGTGTAGGTTGAGTTACTAGCTGTGACAATGAAAAAACTGAGCACAAGTCTAGAAATTCCTTAGCTTGTGCAGAAAAGGGAGCGAGTGAAGACGATTGATCGTTCCAGGTTTTGTTTGGTAGATTAAAGTCGCTCAGGAGTAGGATAGGAGATGAGGGAAAACGCGTGCGAACACGATTAATACTATCGTGCAGTTCATGGAAAAATTTAGGTGGTGCAGACGGTGAGCGATAGCACACGCCTATGATGAATTTTTTGTGACCAAGAGCTACGGAAGCCCAGACAGCTTCTAGATCGTCGCTCGTACAAACCACAGAAGACGGAATATCATTTGAAATTGCCAAAAGGACGCCACCTCCTCTACGCGCAGTACGGTTGCAGCGATAAACCCGGTATTGCGCAGCACCGTGGAACACTTCCGTGTCGGGGACATGCGCAGGCAACCTCTCTCTCTCTCTCTCTCTCTCTCATGTTTCGGTAAGTGCAATGATTTTTGCAGAACATGTGTAGATTGAAGATAATAAAGAATCGTATTTATGGGACGCTCTTCTGACGTTAGAATATAAAACGGAAACTTGAGGAAATGAAGAAAATGAAGAAAATTAACCCCGCGCTTTCCTAGATCGGAGGACGGGACGGAACAGGGCATGCACGTTCTACATTATTACTGCGTTGCTTAAGTTCTTGAATTTCATCAGAACTGGCGTTGTACACGTACGACTTTCCGTTCAGGATCAACTTATCATAGCGCAATTTGAAAGGTTCAGACGAGGCTTGGCTCTTACCGAATGCTATCAGCTTTCTTCGCGCGGTTCGTGTAACAACTGAGAAATCCTCACTTATACTTACGTTTTTATGCTTGAACTGGCTGCGCAGAGACAGTAGTTTTTCTTTGGTTTTGAAGCTCGAAAACTTCACAATAACAGGACGGGATTTGTTAGGCATAAACGAACCAAGGCGGTGCGTGCGCACGTTGGATTGCGTCTGCAGGAAATGTGTCGGTAATACTACAGATAACTGTGGTTATATTTGATTCTGTTTCTTGCCAAGTTTCAATATTATCAGGGAGACCATGGAAAATTAGATTGTCGCGGCGCGACCGATCGTCCAATTCGTTTAAACGGGTCCTTACATTGAGTCCTTACCAGAGGACCCCTCTGAGCCGATGAACCTAATCTTTAAGCTCATAAAAGATGCGCATACGCGTTCTTTACAAACGTCAAAGTTCCAGACGGAGGTTACTGCTGATGTTAAGGCCATAAAAAGTGGACAGAAATTGCTTGAATCAAAAGTTTCTGGTATTATGAAAAGGCTAGACGCACTAGAGGAAAAGTCGAAAAACGTTGATAATGTCAGCTTGAAATTTTCTACCATGACAAAAACGATTGAAGAAGTTAGCGCTCGGAATAACCTTTTTGAATCCCGTTTAAACGAAATCGCTCCTTTTAAACGAAATGGGATGGATCAGCCACATACTCGTCACGATGCTCGGGGATCATTATACCCCGATGGATATTTTACCACCGCGTGCACATACGCCTCTACCCTTTCTATCGGGAGATGGAAGCCTGCTTCAATTGTCGCAAGGTGGGCCACCGAACCGACGTCTGCCTTTATCCCAGACGGAACCGCTGTTCCTGTTGCGGCGAAGACCACCCGCCGGCCCCGCAAGACATCCAGCCGACATGCCAGGCCCGCTGCATTATTTGCAACGAGAAGAAGCAACGTGAAGAAGCCAACGCCATCCGACCCAAACTCGAAACGGGCTAAATCGCCTCGACGACCGTCGATCCTCCGAACCGGCCGTTCGCCGTCCCGCGACCGGTCTTTCCCGCTTCTCGGCCAATCGCCGCAGCAAGAATGGGCCAGTCGCTCGAGATCCCGCACCGGCAACAGATCCCCGTCCCGCTCGAGGACCGCGTCAACCAGCCGCTACTTCTTGGCCTCATCCTCCCGGGGCCATTCGACGTCGGTCGACTGTTCCGTTGATTCGATCAAAGGCTCGCCGCAGTCCTCGTCCGGCCCCACGAAGGTGGCCTGGGCCCAAGGACCCCGTCCTCGCTGAAGTCGTCGTCACAAGACCCGTTGCCGGACACACAGGTGAGGGTGCTGGTCAGAGAGAATACCTCTCTTAAGGCCCGATTGTCCTCGCAGCAATCCCAAATCTCAGCACTCCCATCCCGAATAGAAAACCTCACTCAGCACATACAGTCGCTCGACTCCAAATTCGATAGGGCCCTCACCCAACCGTCGGTAACAACCACCGTCCCACAGTAGCAGCAGCAGCCGCAAGCCGCAGCTGCGGGAAATCGTAAAGCCACCATTACAACTGAGTCGCTTCAAATAGACGCATCCATTACAGGGGCAGTCACGAAAGCCATAGCCGAGGCATTTCAAGCCAGCGACGGAAAGCAGGAAGCCCGCTTTAACGCCTTGGATGCGAAATTCGAGACCCGTCTCAATATCATGCAACAGGCCATAGATGCCCGCGTCGCAAATCTAGAGCAAAAGAAGATACAGCGCCGGATGGATAAGCTAGAAGATCAAAGATGGAAATGCTTTTGTGAGTCACTGGACCCCCGCAAGCCACTGTCCCGTGTGTGGCGTACCCTAAGCCCAGCCTTCGCTCATGTCCCCAGCAACGACACCCTTTTAACGCCCTTGCTCTCTATCAAAACCGCCGTGAGATAGACGTTGCAGAAGAGTTTTGTGCGACAGTCGCCGGCGGAACAGTTCTACTCCCTGACATGGTTTTAGGCGACATTCCTGGTCCACGAGATAAAAAAGTATGGACGCTCCTTTTCTATGGAAGAGTTAAAGGCTGCTATGGCGCTATGTAGGTGTTCGTCTTCGCAAGGGTCCGACGGAATCACATATAATGCTCTGCGCCACCTAAGTCGAGAAGCGCGACGAGAGCTGCTCAATCTTTTTAATAGGTCAAGTCATGATGGCGTCGTTCCACAGGAATGGAAACGCAGCCGCTTGGTACCGCTGCTAAAGCAGGAAAGTCACCTCTAGAACTGGCATCATATCGGCCTATAGCACTCGCCAGCTGCGTCGGAAAGCTCATGGAGCGCATGATCCTCATGCGTCTCAAATGGTACCCTGAACACCACAATATTTACCTTGACTCTGTGGCGGGATTTTTACGAGGCCGTTCATCGATTGACAACGTCATTGATCTAGTGTCATCTGTTGAGGAGCAAAAGTCTTGGAAACGATTATCAGTAGCACTCTTTCTTGACGTGAAAGGTGCCTATGACAACGTTTCCCATCAAGCCATCCTAGACGCAATTTTGACATTGGAACTAGGAGGGCGAGTATTTCGATGGATCCGAAGCTACTTGACACAAAGGTCCTTGTTTGTACGTACAGAAGATGTTCCGAAAACTGGCCACTACACATGCCGTGGCGTTCCTCAAGGCGGTGTTCTAAGCCCTATTCTTTTCAACCTCACACTTCCTGGGCTGGCCGATTCCCTACCGGAAACAGTGTCTCCGTCTACGCCGACGACATCTGCATCTGGGCATCAGCGGTGGCTCGCCCGCAGGTTTGTGCAAGGTTACAGAAGGCAGCAACACAGGAATCTTGCTATCTTTGCATACAAGGCCTAACCCTTTCGGCAGAAAAATGTGCGTTAGTCGCTTTTACGCGAAATGTGATGTCTGGTTGTCCAGTGCGCATCAATGGCCAGCGTATCTCCTACAAGAGAAATAATCGGGTTTTGGGTGTCTTTGTTGACCGAGACCTCTCCTGGAGCCCTCAGGTTGCCCACTGGAAGAAGAAGCTCACATCTATGGTTCACGTTTTCGAATTCATCGCCGGTAAAACGTGGGGATCATCAGTGGGCTCCATGCTACAGTTGTACCGAGCACTTTTTATCGGCTTCCTGCGCTATAGCTCTCCCGTACTTACTAAAACATGCAAATCAAATCTTCGAGCCCTTCAGAGCGTGCAAGCACAGGCATTACGTGTTTGCCTCGGCCTTCCCCGGAGCGCCTCAACAGCAGGTACAGTTATCACGGCTCAAGACCATCCGATCACGACCTACATGACAATCGAGAAGCTTAGGGCCCGTATTCGCCACGTCTTACGGATGCAATCAAGCTCTCTTGCCTCTCTGCCAGAACGACGACCACAGGCGTCATTCTCCAACGTGGTCAGCATTCATCGTGCCTCCCTACCATCGGGGTTCACACCCTCAACACGTTCACCGTCAGCGTTGTGGTGTTTAAAACAACCTGAAGTGCGCCTTTACGTTCCAGGAATAAGAAAAGACGGACCTGCCGACCTTGCCCTTGAAGCAAGCAGCTCTCGATTGCTTGCACACTTTCTACTCTGACCGAATCCACATATATACGGATAGCTCTTCTACTCAGAGCAGCTCCACCGGCGCAGTGGTCATCACGATCAATGAGCATCACATACAAGACTTCTCACGTGACATCATCGACCGCTTCGGAGCTTGTTGCCCTCCGAGGTGCCATTGATTATATTAACAACCAACCGGCTAATCGGTGGGCAATATTATGTGATTCAAAGGCGGCCCTACAATGTCTTTTGTCAGCTCTCCGTCGCGGGTCCTGCGAACAACTCGTCTCGGAGATACGAGAAATGCATCACCATACGATCGCAAAAGGACACGACGTCGTGTTTCAGTGGCTGCCGGGTCATTGCGCTATCTCCGGCAACGACATCGCCGACGAAGCTGCTAGGAAAGCACACGAAGGAGCAAATCTAGTTTCTGTGCCTTTATCGAGGACTGACGCAGCCCAACACCTAAGCAAGCTAGCACACAGTATGACATTGGAGAAGTGGCATACAACTGAATTCACCCAGCATCGGTTGCATTCGCTCGACCCATCTATGCAGCTGCGGCTGTTGCCTGGATTTCCGCGAAATGAGGAAACAATGCTGTGCCGCTTACGCTTGGGTGTTGCATTCACCAATGCTTACACGTGTTTGATTGGAATGGCTGATAGCGCCGAGTGTAATGCCTGCGGTTTCGATGAGACTATAGAACACCTCTTTTCAAAACGAAAGACATGACCTCTGCAACGTTCTCAATAGGCTAGATAGAAGACCGTTCACCTTGAGCAAGATCTTGGGACCATGACCTCGAATATCACAGCTGCAAAAGGCCACAAAAGCGCTGCTGCGATTTTTGGAAACTACTGGACTGAGTGACCGTCTATGATCCGGACTGATTGATCATCAGTGATAGAACAGAGATATGTTGCTACGTCGGCGATATCAACAGCGGACTTTCTATTCTCTTAATCTCTCTCTCCCCTTTTCCCTTCCTCCAGTGTAGGGTAGCCAACCGGGCTCAGTTCTGGTTAACCTCCCTGCCTTTCATTAAATCATTTTCTCTCTCTAGAGCAGGCAACCGGCAACACGCACGCTTCGCACAACAGTCTGACACAATAAACAGAAAATGCGTTCGCTAGTGTTCATAAGCATCTTGGACGCCACCGCTCCTCATCGCACAGTCGCCCCTCCACGCCGCAAGGGGCGACTACCAGGAATTAATCATGGCTCGTACCAATCTGATCGTATGGCAGTTCGAACTGCAGGGGGTACCGCAAAAAACGGAGCCATCTGCAGCAACTAGTACAGAAATTACAAAACGATCCGCAGGCAAACACTGAATCAATTCCGGACATCATCGCGTTGCAAGAAACGTCCGCCCCAGCCACCTTTCCTAGCTACGCGGCCTGCTAGCAGCTCGACCCGCACGGCTCCCCTTGCACTTCCACGCTTGTACACAATAACCTCACGACCACGCAGTACGGTATAGAATGCACAGACATCCCACACACACTCGTTGAAATTCTACCACGAAAACGCGCGGACCAGTCGATATTCTTTCCGAACGTTTATGGTTCCCTCGAGCAGATGTAGAAAATTTATCTCGTCTTTTTCGCAAAACACTAGCCCTCGCTCGCGACGCGCAACTGCTCGTGCTCAGCGATTTCAATGCACGCCACCCTCACTGGGGCTACATGCAAACAAACCCCCGAGGCAAAAGGCTATGGTCACTCGTGCAGGATCTGCGCCTTACCTTTCTAAACGACCCGCAGCAGCCGCCCACCCGCGAGGCAACAGCGCATGCCGCGACACCTCGCAAGACCTCACGTTTTGCAAGAACGTGACGCAAGCGTCCTTGGAGAACACGGGCCTACTTGCGGGCAGCGATCACTACATCCTTGCGACCACAATGCAGACGTTCCTCTACAAGAAGCCCAAGCCCACGGCACGCATCACGGAATTGGCCAAGTTCCGCAAGCTGCGCGAAGGGCAAGCCCCGCACGTCATTACCGACCTCCGCCTTTGGATCGCCTCTTTGCACGAGCACGTGAACATCACGACGCACGAGATAGAAGCGACCGCCACCGATTCACCTACGACAGAGTCTCGTCTTCTGCACATGTGGGATGCGCATGCGAGCCTCCTCCGCAGGTGGCGAAAGGCAACGAGACGACAGGAAGCTGCGCCGCCGCATCGAGGCGCTCGCACGCGAGATCGAAAGCCACAGTCACGCCCTCGCGCGGCAACAGTGGCGCCAATTGTGCGACGGGCAGATGAGCAGAAAGAAAACGCGACATCTTCTGCGTCACTTGCTCGATCCCGGCACTTCGAAGTCGTCGGCCCCGAAACAGCTGCAACAGCTCCTGCACAACAACTGCCCGGGAACGGACGCTGACTTACTCGACGAGCTAGCCGACCGCTACGCGGGCCTTGCCCCACCGAATACACCACCACCACCATTGGCCCCTTACAATGGCGACCCAAACCCCACGCTTGATGCCGATTTTACGGCAGCCGAAATGTATGCGGCTCTCCTCAAACTTTGCACGATCTCGGCGCCCGATCCCGACGGCGTTACAAAGTACTAAGAAACCTCGACAACAAATCGGTTGCCGCACTCACGCAATACGCAAACGAGCGCTATCATTCGGGCATAATACCGCAAGAACGGAAATACGCGAAACTCGTGTTCATCCCGAAACCGGGCAAAAAGATGGATATCGCTAACCTATGTCCCGTCTCGCTCACCTCGTGCCTCGCCAAATTAATCGAACACGTAGTCCTCCCCAGACTGCAAACTTACACGGAAGGGAACAACCTGTTTCCACCGACGATGCTGGGGTTCCGTGCCCATCTTCCCACGCAAGACGCACTCGTTCAAATACATCACGACCTTCTTCGGACACCACCTCACGCAGGAACCCGCGCCCTGCTCGGCATCGACCTCGACAATGCCTTCGATACGGTGCAACACGCGGCGATTGCCTCGAACCTTGCCGCCATACATCCGGGCGAGCGCACGTACTCAATATGCAAACATATGCAAACAATATGCAAACTTATGTGACTTCCTTTCAAACCGAATGATAGAGCTCTCACTGGCCGGCAGCCTCACGTCCGCACAAATGAGCGTAATAGGGGACAGAGGCACTCCTCAAGGGGCAGTGCTCTCCCCGTTTCTTTTCAATCTGGTCATGAGTACACTTCCTGCCTCGCTTAACGAGATCCCCGGCTTACGCCACACCATCTATGCCGACGATATTACACTGTGGACGGCCACGGGCTCGGACGGCCAGATTAAAGAGACCCTTCAACGTGCCGCCGACGCCGTCGTTCACCACGCAACACAGGCAGGCCTCAAATGTTCGGAGAGTAAATCTGAACTCTTGCTGCTTTGACCTCCCGACCGCCGCAAGATCAAACACCACGCTTTATCGACCTTCTGAGTCTACGTACGGCCTTACCGCAAGTGACCCACATGCGAATCCTCGGTCTTCACGTCCAAGCAGGCCAATACAACACCACCACGCTCGACCGGCTGACCGTGGCTGTCACACAGACGACCCTTCTCATCGCATGCGTGGCTGCCCGCCGGCAAGACATGCGCGAAAAGGAACTTCTCCAACTCATTTACGTCTTCTTGATATCGCGCATCACCTACGCCCTACCGTACCTCCGCCTTTTACGCACCGAAAAGGACAGAGTCGAACGACTCTGTCACCTCCTACTTGCTTGGGAGCGGGAGAGTTGCGTACATGCGCTACTCACGATGGAGGAGAGACACGACTGGCAGCACAGCAAACAAAGATTTAATATATACAGAGACGGTATAGGCACAAGGCGCACAACACTAAAACCATAACTCAGCCAAAAATGTTCACTGGAACTCAAACACCAAATTCAGAATAAGTACAAACTACCAAAGAATAATCTATCTCAGTTTCGGAGCCTAACTCGGCCGTAAAGTCTCTCGGTCAGTCCTAGCACTGACTCTCCAAAGTCTGGCCACCCTGGCCCCGGCCTAATGGCGTCGCAATGTGGAAGTGCGGGTTCTTACGGACCGTCGGTTTGAAGTTCTTGTTGAGTCCGCGTCGGGCTCGTCCGAAGCGTTGCGGGTGCCGTAAGTGCCGACGCCTCGCGGTTCCGTTGACCTGACCGAGTACGTGGCTTGTGCCCCGGTAGCCGCCGCTGACGTGTTACTCGCCGGGTTAGGCCTCTCGAAGCGTTCTTCGACATCGATCGGCATGGCTACCCGGTAGCACGGTGATTATCGGTTGAACGGGCTTGGCCGAGGAAGAGGGATTCTCGAGAAGACCGGAACCACCGTGAGCAGCAGCAGCCGGTCCCAGGAGCTTCGCCCGGACGTCTCCGAGGACTACAGCTACACCTGGGCCATGCCAGCTTCACGAGCTTCGTGGCCTCCGCTCTCCCGTCGTCAGAGCATGGCGGACGAAGCGACCTTCCAGCTCAAGAGCCACGTCGATAATACTGCTTCGATGCTTCTCCCTCGCGGATTACACCTCGGTTCGCGTTCGTCGAGCGCTCGCGCCGTTCGGAACGCTCCGCGAACTTCGTCCTCTTTTTCTCGCCACGAGCGGCCTCTTACATGTGACATATGATTATTTATTAATTTCCAAAATTCCAATTAAACTGATTGAAATTTATTACCTTCTACCTTGATCTCCTTCCAAAAAGCACACTAATTCCCTATAAGATAAAATAATATACGGCTCTAACATCAGTTAGTTTCATTGAATAATTTCATACCACCTGTTTAACCGCCGGCTTCTTGGCCAATCCCCCGTGGTGGGTATGCGCCATGGTATAGGAAGCAAGCAAGCAAGCAACATGTGACAGACTCATTCGCAAGGTCTACAAGCTAGCTCTAGGCCTTGCCCCCACCATCTCCACGACGCATCTCCTGAGCATCGGTCTTCACAACACCCTCGACGAATCGATTGAGGCACTTCGCACTGCCCAAATACAACGTCTTCGCGGAAGCAAGACCGGCCGATGGATCCTCGATCGCATCGGCCTCACTGCAGCGGCCTCGGGCCAAGACCCCATCTGCCTACCTACTGCGATACGACAACGCTTCGTAGTCAAACCACTACCGAAAAACATGCTGGCCGGCCACCATGACGAGCGTCGACAGGCGAGGGCGCAGGCCCTGCACGAAACCTACGCCTCAAGCACAGAGGCAGCATACGTAGATGCGGCTCGTTACACCTTGCAGTCGAAAGCGTACGCCCCCGGCGTTATGGCTATCCGCACTCCCTCGGACACGACCACTGCCTTACGCATCGCCGGCTCTGTCCGCGCCCTAAACCCCGCCGAAGCCGAAGAAGCGGCTATCGCACCTGCGGCATCTGCCCGTTGCACTACGATACTAAGCGATTCGAAAACCGCCATATTTCAATTTGCTCGCGGCACCGTCACCCCTGGCACCCTACGCCTTCTTCCAACCCCTCGCTCGTCAGCCTGACGACGAGGACCCCCCACCCATCTCGCTAGTTTGGGTCCCTGCACACGCGGCCATCCCGGGAAACGAGGCCGCCACCGGCAAGCTCGAAGATTCGTCAACCGAGCGGCGGGCAGTGCCACGGATCCCGGCGAGCCTCTCACCTCGTACCACGACATCGCGCAACACTACCGCCTCGCTCGCCAAACGAAACCGCCACCGCACCCTGAACTCACGAAACCCCAGCATATCGTGTGGCGCCGCCTCCAGACCGATTCGTTCCCTTGCCCGCACATATACAGTCACATATATACCGACCTCTTTAGCCCACACTGTTCGCAGTGTGGCACCACCGCCACCCTTGCCCACATACTCTGGGACTGCAGTGAGGACCCACCCCGCCTGATCTCCTGACCACTCCCTCGCCCGAAGCGTGGGATAACGTGCTCCGGAACTCTAGCCTCGACGTGCAACTCCGGGCCATTCAACGCGCCCAGCAGGTGGCGGCCAGGCATCGCCTGACCACCATCTCTCAGTGAAATTTATTTTCACTTAAATAAAGCTGTTTCTCTCTCTATCTGTCAGTAATTACGGCCACTGGGGCACCGTGCCTAAGCACGACGTTTTCGACAAAAAATTTACCTGCTTCAGCTGCTGTTCCCCGCTGGGTAGCTTTTGTCTCCGTACAACGGGTAAGGTAGTCAGTTGCAACAATAATCCACCTGTTCCCTGTAGTTGAAGTTGGAAATAGTGCAAGAAAATCCATGCCAATTTTGGCGAATGGCGCTCCCGGTACCTCTACAGGATGTAGGAGACCAGCTGGCTTGTCGGGTGGCGCTTTGCGTCTTTGGCAGTCAGGACAAGTGCGTACATGATGTTTAACATCAGCTTCGGCCAATAATACTTGTGCCGCAGTCAGGACAATATTCGTGTGTAGCCTAGATGGCCTGAGGTGGCTTCATCATGACATGCTGTGAGAATTTCATTGTGAAGCGAAGCAGGCACGACCACTAAGTAGGTGCTTCCCGTCGGAGAAAAGTATTTATTGAGATCATTGTCCTTCAAACAAAATAACGCCAGACTTCGTCCAAACAGTCGACGCACGTCTTTGCCTCGGCGTTCCAAGAAATGAATAAGTGGAAGCAGTTCTGGGTCGGCGCGCTGCTGCTGGGAAATGGTAAATGTATCGGCGACTCCCAAGAACGCAGCGTCCGTGTCCTGATCCTCAGTGAGAGATGGCTGTACTGGTGACCGAGAGAGGAAGTCGGCGTTGGTATGCTTTTGAATCGTGAGCTACACTGGCCGAGGTTGAGCAGTTTCGCGTGGCTCCTGAAGAGCCGTGCTGCGCATGCGCGAGGAGCAGTGACGTCACACGGCGCACAGCTGGCGCACCGGGCGTTTGCCCGGCGTTTGCGCTGGGTGTTTGCCAGTGTGGTATAGTCATGGAGAAGGAGAGCGAAATTGCTGCTCAGCGGCGCAGAAGAACGGATAAGCTTAATTCATCGGATCCTGAAGTAGTTGCCTGGCAATTAGCGGTTGAGCGTAGGAAGAACGAACAGAAGAAGGCTAAACGTGCTTCGGAGACACCGGAGTAAAGGGAGGAACGTCTAGCAAAGCGGCGTCGCCAGGAGACTGAGCGACGTGCCCGACCATCTCAGCAGCAGCAACAACAAAACGCCGTCGATGACGTCAAGGCTCGCCGATTGATTGACTATACGGTGAAACTTAGCGAAAGCGCCAGTGCGACTCGGACCTTCGAGATGGACTTCGTGAGCAATCCGTTTTGATAGGTGTGCGACGATGGTGAAACACTGTGGCACATGAAAGACTTGACGCCGGTAAGTAGTGCCATGCGTGAAACGTTGAGTTTAGCGGCGCCGCCTGAGTGGGATGAAACCGTGGCGCGGGTTTGTACAACGTGCGTAAGCTTTCTCGTTAAGCAGAAGATTCCACTCATTAGCGTTACCAATGGGTATCGTTACCCGCCCATGCCACCAGGTCTACCGGTTCTGAACGATGTGGACGACTTAGCTCACGCTACGCATGTCCTGGAATAGCCGAGCTAAGCCACGGCTATTTCTTTTTCTCTCTTTTTTTCTTCATGAAAAAACGATAGTGCCCTTTTGACCACAAACGATTCATGCATATCGCCGGATATGCGTAACACAAGCATGACCTATTTAAGATTTTAGTCAAACATTGCATAGCCTTTTGTTGTGCTTTTCCGTTTGTTGGTCTGCGCATTTTGTTGTGCATTGGCACTGTAATCATTGCGTTTCTAGTACTGCCTTCTGTTGTCGCATCTGCAGCGTCGCTGTGTGCTTTCTTTTGGTGTGCAAGATCGCATACTTTTTATTGCGATAGCAATTATATGGACACTCCAAAGCAGATTTCTGCCGTCGGCGTCGCCGTCGCCGTGAGGTTCCGTATGACGTCAATGGAGATGAAATCGTCGCCGCGCGCCACCGAACGCTGTATGTGCGAGTGAAAGGGCGCGAGGGACGCGCGCTTTCACGGGGAGTGAACGCACGGCGGAGAACAAACGCGCGTTCTGTGCCGTGCTCCCTTAAGGGCTGCAGAAGTAGGCGTCTCTTTCCTCCTTTACAATCACCATATATGTAGAGCAAACGCGCCTTCTTCTGACGCACGAAAGGCCGTGGGGGGGGGGGGGGGGGGGGGGGGGGGGGGGGGGAAGGGAGGCGACGTTTAGCTGCGGCACCAAGTGCCTATTTATATCAAAGGCTCCGGCAACAGTCACCAACGCTGCACGCGTTTTGAGCGAACTCGGGCAAAACGCCGACGGCGTCGACAACAGTTCTGCGTGTTGCCGGCGCTGCTGCATGTCCAAGTTTATACAGCTCATAAAGCTAATATCATTACTCCGTATAGCTCTCTACTAAGTTGCTATCGCAATTGATGCTTCACCTTTCAGGTGAAACTGCGACAACTTTTTTTTAATTAAACGTTGCAGTCTTTTGTTGTGCTGTCCCCTTTGTTGTTCTTTACATTTTTGTTATGCACTGGCTTTCTAATCATTATCTTTGTATGCCTTTTCCTTACCTTTGTATCATCACCTTCGTATTGCATTTCCCCCCTTCCATTCGCGTGAATGTTTATATATATATATATATATATATATATATATATATATATATATATTCAGACGCTGTGGGTGCCACATAAATAAATAAAGTGAGGCTTCGGCGTACATTTTACATTAAAGTGCTCTTCAATACATGGGGCATCGTAGTGGCTTTTCAGGGGAGCTGTTGCCAAAAAAAGGACCTCTTGTCAAAACATCGGATCCAGGCTGAAGCTATATTTGTTCGCCAAGTGTTGATTGAATGAATTCTATTCTCCCCTTTCCTATAAAGCATTGGTATATTTTTTTCAGGCACGTCAAGCTTTACTCGCCAGCAATTCTACCACTTATCTTGCAATACTTCCAGCCCTATTTAGCCTCGCTAACACTGAGATGAATTGGGGGATTTTTTTATTTACTTAACCATACTGTAAGCCTTTTCCAGGCTCTTGTAGGAGGGGCACTTGGACACATGTAACATTCCTCGGAACAACACGCGTGAAAACACACATGTTTAGGAGAGAAAAGAACACACACACACGACCACATAGCTATAATATTCAAAAGAACACTGAAAAATAAATGTGACGCCTTCGCATCACAAACCGCGGCAATTTAAACAAAATAATAAAAAACCAGAGGCATCATTCTTTTGCAGCATTTCATAAGACAACTCGAAGAACATCACTTTTCTGGGAACAACCGGAAGTATGACTCAATACTTTTTACGAACTCGTCTATGGTGTTTCACTATTCCACCACATGACAGCATGTTGCAGTCGTGACACGAGCTACTCTTCCGCGCTGGCGCTCAGTTATTTCCACAGCATCGAACGCCACCCTTAATGGTAGCTTCACGAAGTAACGAGATGCATGGAGGCAACTGCTAACTCTTTAGTTTGCTGAAGAGTAGCAGTGGACGGCTTCGTTTGCTTAAACTTGTGACACGGCGAAATATCATGTTTTGGAACAACTGACTCACGCACGACTCCGCATGCCGCCGAAGACGGCTACGATCGTCACTGCTCGACACGGCCCAGCCACCGCTCCCGTTAAGTTGCCTGAATCATTTTTACGATGGATGCATGCATATATGCTTTACCAAGCCGCAAATATCCTTTTTACTATATTCTAACACGCACGTTTCTCTGCAAAATTAAATACTAATAACAAACATGCGCGTTACAGTCTGGAACTAAACGAAACTCTAATGGCGACGAAGTATCGTCATTGGCATTTAATAAGTATTTTGATAGCTGAAATGATTCTCGACTAGTTCGTTTCTTGATCGCCGCACAGCGCGCATATTTCACGCACACAGCTGGCGAAAAAAAATTACTCCATCTCCCGCTAAAGGGAACCATGTGTGGATGCGAAGCAGCGGGGGAGATGGTTAGCTTGAGCGGGAGATGGTTTCGCGGCAGTGGCCCGAGCGCTCATCGCGGCGGGGACGCTGCCGCGAAACCATCCAGGGGGAGGGAACGCGCATGCGCTGTGGGGATGTGGGACGCGGGCGCCGCTCCGTAGAGGATTCCTAGAGGAGAGAAAGGGGGAGCGTAGGAGAGGAGAGTGAGGGGGAGGGGACGCGCATGCGCTGTGGGGGTGTGGGACGCCGCGGGAGGCACGGACAAAGCCCCCGCCATAAGCTGCTTTGGGCCAAACTGTGCCTCCCACATCTTCATTGTATTACTGTTATTGACCTGGGAGTGTACTAAGCATCTTCTTAGCACACCCTCATTGTGCGGACCATAAATCTGTTGAGTTTATGTGATTTTTGTATTTCACTGAAGACGAAAAAAAACTATCGTAAGACAATTTATAGAATATCTGCATCTCCAATATTATCGGAAACGACAATGACACCTTAGCCGACGATTCGAAGTTTCATTAACAAGGTTGCATTGTCGTATCCCGCCGCTTAATTTTAACTGGTACAGGATTAATCTGGCGGTATCTACACGATGCTACATATCTACAATGGACCGGAATCTATTCATCTCTCTTTGAAGACTATTCTTCTCTCTTTGAAGACAATTCATCTCTCTTTAAAGACAATGTCTTCCTTAGTGAGTTACCCAGCCCCACTTTCCGTACCGGGTGTCGGGGTTTCTTGCCTTTTAACGCGATAGCCTTAAGGGCCCCGGGTCGCAGAAAATCCGAAGTGCCGTTTTCAGATGGGAAGAGGACTTGGCACGCGTAGGTACCGCGCCCCAGAGCTTACATGTACTCATCTACCCAGCATCATTCGGTACTTTGACCCCGGCACGCCCCCTACCCGAGCTGACTGGGTGGGGGACTTTGGTTTGGGCCAATTAAACGGTCCTTTCCGGACAAGGGGGCCACTGTGGAGCGGCACTAACCGTGCTATTTCGCACTTCACACAAACAGCCATGTCGGTCATCAGGGACACGAGCCCATCAGACCCTCGGATTACCTCGACAGAAAAGGTGTCAAGGCAAACAACCATGGACACCACAGAAGGCGTCCGCGGCGCGGCGCACTCTGTTGAGCCAGCACCGGTTCCTACTCCGTGTTCCACTGAGACGAACGGAAACACGTGGATCGACTGCCACATGCTGCCCAGTCGAGTGACCTTAGAAGCATGCATCATAACTTAATGGAAAGCTTTCCACCTGACTCATCGAAAATCACAGCAGGGCGAGCCCACACCTCGATAAACTTCTTCTCGCCTAGGTGATGCCGCTTCCGGGTGAGATGGAACCAGACCTTCCTTCCGCGCTTTTCCAAACACTTCGTGAAGACCCGGCGCCCCTCCCCCGAAAACCGCATCACAGCGTGCTAACCAAACTTGGTATGAGCACTCGACAAGAAGAAGCACGAACTGGTTGATCGCCTGCTTAGGCGAAGGGTGCAGGAAACGAACGGTCTGAGATGGAACGCCCGGGAGACTAAACAGACTAGCTATCTGTTGGAGGAGCGCGGCAGAAAGCAAACACTGCGAAAAGATATGAACTGTATCCTCTCGACCACCACAAAAAGGGCGCACTCCCGCGAGCCGGGATGGCTGTGAAGGGTCTGTAGCTAATTGGCAAACAGCCCTCGCGCCAGGCGGTACATGAACGCAGCTCGCCTGGCGTCAAGGAAGCTTGCCGTAATGACATACCAGCTTGGCCTGTGGAAAGACAGGACGTACTTTTGGCAATGCGGGGGGAGACCGGGGGGTAAGAATATCGACTAGTTCTTGGAGTGGAGTTGAAATTACATCGATGTCGGAATGGACCTTGCCAAGGCGTGCCAATGAATTGGCATGCCACCGCATAGAATGGGGACGGGGATCCTGAGCGAGGCACACAGTGAGAGTATGTGCTCTAGGAAAACAAAGGGAGTCTAGCGCTAAGAAAGAAGGAAGTAAAGCTTCGATCAGGAGCATATCTGAGCTAAGGACAACCTGGGTCTACCTGACGTGTAGTGCAGTAGCTACGATGCCCAAGTCGGGAATTCCGAGTCCTCCCTTATCATTGGGCAGCTTAACACCTGCCTAGCTACACAACCAGTTGTCCCTTTCCAAAGAAACCGAAAGAGAACCCTCTCCAACATGAGCTTGGTTCGGGTTGGAACAGGGGACACACATGCTACATACGTAAGAAAGGAAAAAGGAAGATACCTAGAATATTCGCTCGAGCTGTCAATGGACCACGACAACAAGCTGAACTCCTGAATCCTGGTTTCAAGCTTCTCCTTAGCTTGCCGCCAGTTTTTCAGAAGACAGACCGTCTGGATCGAATTGGAAACCTAAAATTCGCAACTGCATTTTCACGGGTAGACCATGAACGGGCAGCGGGCTGGACGGAGTGGAATTCAAGTACATGGCTGCACTTTTCGACCTATTCAGCCTCGCACCGCTCGCCCTTCAGTAACTGTCCATGACATTCAAGACAGTGCACGCTGATGCCTCGTCCGGGACGACAATAGAGAAGTCGTGTACATAGGCGAAGAGGGCAACTGGAGAGGAACCTGGTGGAAGTAGGAACTTGTCAATTCTACTGTCACAGGATAGCCTCTGCAGAAGAGGCTCAATTGCGAGTACGTAGAGAGCAGGTGAGAGGGGATCCCCCTGCCGTACACCACGACCCACAACGAAAGCCTTCGAGACGCGATCCTGTATGAGAACAGCAGAAGTCGGTCGAGAGTACAAAGCTTGGACCAACACGCTGAAAAACCCACGCCAAAGCCGGCTTCATTCAAAACCTGAAAAGTACCTAAGGCTAATGATATCGAAGCCTTCTCCTGATCCAAGGAGCAGAAGATACCTGCAAGCTTCCTGGTATTTCCCAACAGGAGAAGGTCCTAACTGCTAAACCCGTGAAGCTGAGTGGAACTCCCTTGAACGCAGCATGTCTGGTATGGATCCAAAACAGCGTTGAGAGCTGGAGTGAGTCGCACACACAGACACTTCGCTATGAGCCTTGTAATCGCAGTTCAGAAGTGTGATAGGCCACCAGGCTCTTAGATCGGTGATTCTCGACTCATCCTTGCATAGGAGAGTGATTAGCCCCTCTCTTTGAGACGCTGACAAAGTTCCTTCACTCAGCAGCCTGTTCACCAGTGTGGTATGGTATGATAAACTTTATTCAGGTCCTGAAGATCAACCCTTGAAGTGAAAGGCTTCCCTAACAGTCTCCAAAACTTAACATAAAATTCAACTGTGAAACGATCGGATCCTGAACTGCGATTATGCTTCTAGACTTCAATGCTGAAAAGAGCTCTTCTTCAACTACGGCTGTGTCACCAACTTATTGCGGTTCAGTTGGTGCAAGGAACGGAAAAAACAGCTGGAGTGGTAGCTGGCACGGCATATAGATTCATGTACAACTGCCTCGCCAGTGCAAGCACTCCATCTGGTGAGTCGACTATGCTACCATCGCTTGGATCTACTACGGAAGAGAGAGTTGTGCTTTCCTTGAAAGATGTCTGCAGAGAATATTTCTGCTGCACCACGCTTCCATTTCCAATGCTCCGCTCGGGTTTAGCTCTCAAGCCATCCCAGCGACGCTGTAGGAGAATCCGAAGTTCCTTTCGGAGTGAGGCAAGCGTCGGAGCAACCCCCGGCCCACAAGACAGTGGCTTCGAGAGCTGAGGATCGCGTCGGAGACTATTTTAATCTCCTCGTGCTGCTCCTACGCTCGACGCTTATCCAAAGACCTGAAGCACTCACGGGACACTGGCCTTCACTTCGTCCCATTCTCTACCTTCTAGATTCCCTCTATTGTGCAGCCAGCGAAACAGAATGGACGATACTTCTGCGGTTGCCTGCCTGTCTTGAAGGAGCCGTGGTTTTAGACGCCGCGTCTCTTCCCCTGCGGCACTAAACTCGAATCGGCAAGCCGCAGTGTCAGGAAGCAGGTGGTCGCTAAGAGCAGACGAATTACCTGGAGGAATGCATACTGGGAGCCAGTGATGACGAGACATAACACCGATCGATGCGGCTCTCCACCCCTCGCCCTGTCCAAGTCATTCCTGACCCCACAGGGCGAAGCGTGCGCAAGCATCAGCCAGTCGCAGCACATCAACGAGCCCCCGTAGTACAGTATCTCCAGCCCTATTCCTGAGTTTTAGAGTACCTCTTTTAGATACACGATCTACCTGCTGTAACACACAATTGAAGTCGCCTACAATAAGCCGAGAAGGACCCACTAAGTAGGGATCCAATGCAGCAAAAACTCTTTCGACCTTACCTTTGTTTGGAGCATAACGTTAACAATTCGAATGCCAGAATCAAGATCCAGCGACAGAATGTGGCCCTCGGCGTCCCTGGCATGGCGTAGAACCAGGCCTTTGAAGCTCGGCATCAAAATGATGACCATGCGCGGGGAGCCGTCCAGAAAGAGAATAAGGTTAAAGTCATCAACCCGACCTACTGACACGTAAACCTGTCCAAGA
>NC_051156.1:87299070-87347822 GCF_013339745.2 Dermacentor silvarum | reverse complement strand
GGGGTCCCCTTCGCGTGCGCTCTCCCCCGCGCGCCTTGGCCCGGTATTTTCGTCGCGATAAGCGCAATTTTGCTGTAATACATCTGCATAGGTTACTAATGGCAACGGGAGGTCCGAGTATGCGGGGAGGCAGGAGGAGGGAGCCGGGGGAAGAAATGCTCGAGAAAAGAAAAGGGTGGCGACTGAGCTCGTGCAAGAGAATTAAATGCACAAGTGAACTTTAGGTGCATAACATTCGCAATCGAGACAAAGGCACCCCAAAAAGATTCTAGAACCATATAAGAGCACTCGGAGCTCCAACTAAACATTCGCAAACGGCTACAAGGGATGAAGACGGTAACATCTACGAAGGAGGGATGCGCTACGGTATACATCGCAGACGTTATTAGAGATAACTTCGGCACGAAAGAAAGCGTAGTTCAGACTCAAATAGATCCAGCAACAACAGAGAAGCCTGAGAGATCAAAATTTAGCATAAGAATCGTTTATTGGAAATAAGTTGAAGAAAGCGTCCCTAATAACACGGCAGCAGGACCCGATGAAATCCAAATACAGCTAATCAAAGACCTGGGTCCAAAAGCAGGCACTGCTGACTGATGCCATGTAGCAAGTGATTAGAACAAAGAAATTCCAGTTGGATTGCGTGAAAGCAAGATGAACCTCATCTACAAAGGCAATGGTGATAAGGATAAGACGAGCTCGTACAGGCCAGTTACAGTAACGTCGGTGATAAACCGGGTGTTCTTAATCAAGGTTTACGAAATTTTTAAAAATTGCCTGGGACAGGTAGCATAATTCTTATCGTTGAGCTGGGTTATTCGACGAGGCGGACATTAGTAGCACGAGAAATCGAAACACATATTCAACTAATTAACAAAAATTGACTACTACCTTCTTAGTTACTTTACGAAACATATTGCAATTTACGAATTGTAGCCGGTGAGTTTTGAAGACGCAACCACTTGAAACGAATTTCCAGGATGACACCAGTTTCGAGATATTATTTCCCAAAGTGGGGGACGAATAAATGGGAGCTTAGTTACTTTTGTGCTTCAATGTACAAAACAGCATTTTGGTAAAAAAGTAAGTGGAACAGCAGTGCATTTTTACGGCGAATTTGATGGCGCATATCTCCAATTTGGTGTCATCCTGGAAATTCATTCCAAGTGGATGCGCCTGACAATCTCACCGGCTACAATTAAGAATTGCATTATGTGGGTGAAATAATTAACTAAGAAGTTAATTAGTGACTTTTTGTTAATTAGTTGAATATTTGTTTCGATTTCTCGTGCTACTAATATCCGCCTCTTCGAATAAAGCGCAGACGTTATTGATAAGAATTATGCTACCTGGCTCAGGCGACCTTGAAAAATTCCGTAAAGCTTAATATTGAACATCCGTTATGGCTGGTATTCTAACTATGATGCACCAAGATTATAAAAAAAGCAGTTGCGTTCCGCAAAAAAAAAAAAAAACAAGATAGTGCATATTGTTTTCAGTACAGTGGAGTAGCCGTCAGTACATTTTTCGTTATTGAGATTTAATTACGTAAATGTAATTAATTATCCAACTCGAGAAGTACTGTACTAATCATCAAAGTGTCAATGCGAAAATTGTATAGCAACATGAAAAACTCACAAAGAGCTTGATGTTGCGCAATACGTACTACATATAAAGGTTTTTCCGAGCGGGAAAGACGTCCGCTAAATTGCCGCGTGACTGGCCGCTCGAGGCACTTTGCGTGTATTCGCGGGCTTCTTTCACGCTCGGAAAAACACTTCTGTGTAGCACGTATTGAGCAACAGAAAGTTGTATCGGGAGTTTTTCGCGTTGCTCTACAAAATTGTTGGATTGGAAAGAAGAAACCACGTAAGGTGGTGGAACAAGAAAATAAAGCAAGCTATTGGAGGCGCAGTTGGAATCAGCTAGCGCAAGTTGCAGTCAGCTAGCGCAGACAGGGATAATTGGAGGTCCAAGGGAGAGAAAGCCCTTCGCCCTGCAGTGGACATAAAAATAAGCTGCTGCTGCTGCTGCTGCTGGTGATGATGATAGAAGAGTGCAAGCAGGCGTCCTAGGGATCATCGAGAAGCCAAAAACTTGGGATTACACAAAGAAGGGATGCTCCTTAGATGGAAAAGGGTGGCGAGTGAGCTCGTGCAAGAGTAAATTAAATGCGCAAGTGAACGTTAGGTGCATGACATTCGTAAGCCAGAAGGACGAAGTTTAGGCAAATCCATGTATTGCCCATCATTCCTAGGTTGTGTTCCAATACTCGCGGTAGACGGCAAGTGTAGACGGCTAAGCGGACAGCGGCCATCTTAAGTCTCGTTGACGAAGAAGTCAAAGCAGACAGCCTTGTAAAGTAAAGAAAAAAAAGCTCGAAGTAAAAAAAAAAACTATGCAGGCTACTTTGGCGGCTGAGCTGGACGCTTGGAAAGCCGACAGGAAGGCCGTCTGCGCACAAGTAAACGTAGACACGCTTTACTACGCCCTTAATATAAGTCATATCGTTTATTCATAGGTTCGCAGGCACAAGGACTTAAAATACAAAGGTAATTGTGCTGTTCTCAAGTGTTTCTTGGCACCGAAAGGTGGCGTCACGTCACAGAAGCGTCTTCCAGACGTCCTCAGACGGTTCGAAACGCGTTCCATTACATGGCATCGAAGCTGTCTCGGCTGCCTACGTAGAGTGTCTCTGATGCTCTGTATATATATATAATATATATATATATATATATATATATATATATATATATATATATCTATATATTTCAGTTAGATGTACTAGATGAACTAGATAAGAGGAGTGGGTACAGCACGCGTATTGAAAAGTTGGTGACGCCACCGTCGCCTTCACCCGAAGGAGCGGCCCGCGCGCCCGTCGGACGCTTGACACGTCGGAGATAGCGCAGCTGCATGCAGCTTTGACAGGCGTTTTACTCTGCTGCACGTAGTTTCAAAGCGACAGCTTTAAGGGCCCCGTTACGCATTGAGCATAGTGCCAACGAGGTTGAGCGTGAGCGATAAATTGGGTAACGCTGAAGCTTCGCCTTAAGAGTAGAACACGATAGCATTCAAAGATCCCTCACTGCTTCTCACGCTTCCCGGCAACTGCAGCTTATGCAGTCAGGGATCTTCGAATGCTATCGCGTTCTACTCTTAAAGGCGAAGCTTAAGCGCCTCCCACTTATTGATATTCGGTGTCGGAAACAGTGATTTTATTCCCCACCGACCTGTAGTGAAAAAATACTATGGTCCCTTACGCTACAACTAAGACGACTTGAAGGTGAAAGCCCGAGCGCCGCTAACCTAATGGTCACCAAACTCGAACCGTGACTCAGCACTTTTTTTCTCAGTCATAGTCACTGGACCCTCAAATCTCAAATATATTTTTTGCAAGTCACTCCCCTGCTGCATAACACCTTGATTCACTCTTAATTCACACTTGATTCACTCTTGATTCACCGTATCACCACCTGATTCTCCTTCATTCACTCCTAATTCCCTCTCATTTACTCTTTATTATCTTACCTCACTCTATCTCATTATTACCTTTCGTTTGACTCCTATCACCCAACTAAGTGCTTTTAATTCACCATTAATTCACTCCTAATTCACCATCAATTCACTCTTAATGCACCTCATTCACCTCTCTGTAATTTAGTTCACTTGCTTAATCATTATTCCGCCCCTAATCCTGGTTTTGTGCGCATTATCGCCTCTTATGCCAAGTAAGGACCTTTTCGTGTCGACGACGTGGTTGTGAAACGGTCTTGAAACGCAGACCTCACCATGAGACATATAAGGCTTTCGCCTTAATAAAAGGGAGAAAGAGCGACGGAAACAATCAAAACGACGCAACACCGATGGTGCGTTGAGCAGACGACAGCTACTAAGCCCGTGAGCTCGCCTCAGCCAATGGGCGCTGCCGAAACAGCCCGAGCTTCAGGATAAGGCGATGGCAGCTCAGCTGCCATTTGCAGCGTTTTAACAATTTTAACGCGACGGCGGCAAGGGCCCCGTGTCGCGGAAAATCCGGTATCGGCGGCGTTGTCGGTCAGAAAACCCCGTCCGAACCACGCAAGCCCTCCGCGTGGCGCATAGGCGTTAGTGAACTAAGTGAATTTCTCAAATATGCGTCAGAACACAACCTACAGGCATTATAGCATCAGACTGTAATTTGAATATACGAGAAAACATAATTCTGTTACGCGGAAAGTCAAACACAAACCCCTTTTGCAGCTGACGTTTGAAGTCTGTCTTAAGGCCGTTTCACATGGTGCGATTTTGCACTGCGATTATCGCACCGGAAGTGCGATTTCCGTCGCATGCGACGAAAATCGCAGTCGCAGGGCCGATTCTGCGATTTTCGGCTGCGACCAACCGGTTGGTCGCAGCGTCGCAACGTCGCAGCAATCGCTGCGATTTTTCCGTCGAAATTGCGCCGAGAGGTATTTCGCGGTCTGTTTGGAAAATGGCGGCGGTCGCTCAACGCAACGTTACAGATACTTTTTTGTCTATAAATATTGGATCAACGAGCCTGAACAGTGCAACTAATTGAGTGGAGCCTTGGATTGCGCAATCGGTACGTAACATCAGCACCGACACGCGAACAGTGGAGATAAAAACTCGTAGGTCAGATTCGGTTCTGTGATTTCTATGAGTTTGTTGACACTCTACGTGCTAATCTGGCGACGCTGTTTTTTAGGTTGGCTTCGGGTGCTGATAGTACGTACTTTTGCGTGATTTTCCGTTATTCACACGCGCTGCGAGTTGGTAAATACTACGAGGTGTCCCTCACGGGAAGGCATTTCGGATGTCGTCCCAATTTTCTGGTTCTGGAGACAACTCGCGATATACGAAAACGCCACAGTTTTATCGCCGTATGCTTTTACGGACGGAACAATTTAAAGAATATTCAACTACGGACAAATGCTGTAGTCGCAGCGTATAGCGTGACCAAATGCTTGGTCACGCTATACGCGCGACCATTTAGTTGCAGTCGGTTGGTTAGGGCTTTCATGCGCATTTTCCCCAATGAATTATCTCATTTCAAGGTTCTGTTACTTCCGCTGCGAGACGCAAAGCGAACGTGCAAACTGGATATCGTAATGAATGTTCTACAATAACATATTTCACGCTTTGACTCGGAATAAGCAGTATTGCCAATTTATTTTCGAAGCAATATTTAAACAGTTTTGTTTTCTAATTTTTCTGATGCATCATTTTTCTCCTGAATAAAAAAACCAATAAACCTTCAGTGTGTTGCAGACTTCGTATCCTTACTGCATCTGTATTAACCCTCACATTAAAAGGTAATTGCACATTTCGCTTACTTCAGGGCATCGAATTACTTTTGTTTATGCTGGTTGTAACATATCGCAGTACTCAAAGAAACTACTTAGCCATAAACATCCTTGCCTTTCTTGCTTCTCTGTCTCTACTTCCTGTAAAACACATGCAATAATGCGAAAAGCAGGCGAACACCTTGTTTTATAAGCAGTAGATAACTCATTAAACAAAAGCAGATCAAAATTGTGCAGTGAAGTCAGCTGGTTGCATTCCTTCGTATGAATGATAGCATTTTTCAAGTGTGGATGGGTCTTGCATGTCCACAGCTCATAAAGTGTGCAGACTCATCACGAGGCGTAGGTATAGCCAATCAAGATGGAGGCAATGTTGCTAATGAGTCTGCCCTTACATGTATTACTGCATAAACTCGTATAACCATATCCCATCATTACTCAATCGAGCTTGCTCAGTCATATTCACCAAAATTCTACTTATCCGAGCTTGCTCTGACTCATATTCACCAAAATTGTACTTGGCCGAGCTTGATCTGACTAATATTCACAAAGATTCTACTCAGGCAAGCTTGCACCGAGTCATATTCACCAATATGTACTTAGCCAAGCTTGCTCCGACTTATATTCATCAAAATTCTACTCAGGTGAGCTTGCAGTGAGTCATATTCACCAAAAATCTACTTGCCGAGCTTGCTTTGACTCATATTCACTAAAATTATACTTGGATCAGCTTTCCCCGACTACCACATGACAATATTCACTAAAAGTTTACTCAACTGAGCTTGCTCTTACTCGTATACACCAAAATTCTACTCAGTCAGGCTGAAAACGAACTCAGACTCACGGTTAGTTCGAAGTCTTAGTGAGCCGACGTTTGAGTGAGTTCACCGTGCTATGTATACATTACATTATGTGACCTGTGCGGTGAATAAGCAAACATTGTCTATGAGTATGTGTTGCATCGGGTGAAATAAGGACAACTGTAAACACTGCAGTTAGTTTTCTAGAGTTCAACTGACCGTTGCGTGAAAGCTTAGCCTCATGTCGATTCAAGCAAGTGCATTGGATCTGCATCATATTTTTTGCCAATCCTGCTGTCTGTCCTAACCATTACTGGGTGGCCACATTTTGTACATTTCAACATAAAGTTTAATAAATGACTAGTGCAATATATTAAAAAAAGATGCTTGCATCACTGCACGTATAACAACAAGAACATGACACAAACACATGCACATAAGATGCACACAAATGATAAATACATAAACAGATGGAATCAGCTAGCCACCACCTATTGAAAAAAAAAAAAAAAGCACGGGACTACGTATAACCATTCCCCTTGCCAGGTACATGGGCTATAGGAGAAACACACGTGCAACCTAGCAGTTACCTCAAGGTAGCAGCTATGGACGCTTTTGCATTCGCAGCTGGCCACTCAACCACTCAAGTGTGTTCAGTGTGCACTTGTACTTAGGCACACTTTTTATTGTCTGTATCTCAAAAATTTAATGTGGCTCCTCAAAATTTTGAGAATGTTTGGATTCTGAGGCTTGAAAAGGTAAATATTTTTATTCCATTTTCGTTCAAGGTGAAGGCTCATACAAAAGATTAGAGATATTGTCAGTGCCCCTCACTTTCTCTCAGAACATAAGTGGTCTGTTATTGAGATTCTAGCAGCTTTTCAGCAGCAAGAAAGGGAATCAGCTTCCCCTGTTTTCAGCATTGGGTTAATGCAGGCAATTCAGGGAGGCATAAAGTTTTGGTAATACAATAGGTTCGGGAATACCAGATTAGACTGTACCTTGACACTTTCTTATTTTGGTCAAATAACCCAGTTTGAAACGGCTCCGTTAGCATGCTCTAACATTGGTCTAATATAGGTTAAGTACATGACTAGCTTAACAGACTGGGATGCTGGCTTTCATTTCCAGGAAAGGAATCGTAGCACCTGCTCCAGTTGCATATGTTTTTGGTTATCAGGGGTATTCAGCCTCACTTTAAGGATAACGTGCTGAAGCAGGTAGAAGCACACGCATGCCATTAGCGGATAGTTTCGATAGCTTCTTACCTTACACTTGCCACCATGAATACAAAATTTTAGCGTTCGATTTTGTTATTAAACAAACAACGTACTCCTAACAAGGTATTTTATTTAATGTTAGCCGTGTGGCTACGCGGCTGCGCTACGTACTGCAGCATATTAACTTAAGCTTCTTGATACAGATTCACAGCACACTATCAGCGCAAGAAACAGGACGAGAAAATAGACGGCGCCCATGTCTGCCAGAATGATACGATACTACGTACACAAGTGACTGCAGCTCCTAAAAAAAATGTGGTGTCGGCTTTTACGCCTTTCGAAATATTCAGAGAGCACTTGTATGAATAATTACAGCACAGGCACCGAGACGGACGAGCCAGGCTGGCGCTAAGATAAACGTTCACAACACAAATTCCATTGCACGTTCAGTAATTACACACAGATCATTTGCGGCTTTGTTCAGGGGCACACGTGAGCTTTTGGGTTGTGCTTGCTGCTAAGTTTGGTGCAAGAATATTGCTAGGAGCAGGAACCACTAATGCGCAATCACGAGCAATACACACACATCCGTTTTTCAGAAGCTGACGTTAATCACGGTAGCGCGAGGGTCTCTGCGTTGACATGACGACTCCGCCGAATTCCGAATACTGCATATGCGATGACAACAGGCTATAGGGCTTGTTGATAGGTCCTCTTGTACTTTGTTTTAACCGCAGGTAGAACGACACAGGCACTAAAAACACACACGAGACAGCACACAACGCTGAACGACCATCTGCGAACAGCTGTTTACGTCCGCCATTTCTCCTCGTATTGAACTTCACAAACCGCTGTTGCGCACTCCAAACAACAACTAACTTTGAAGCGTTTTTAAATTACAAAACGCACGTATTATTTGGTCCTAATAAAGAGAGGTCAATTATATTATAACGCGCACGTCTTTTTTCATTACATTAAACGAATTACGCGGCGTGTGCGACAAAATTTGGCAGAAAGTAACCCTGGGCGCCGCATAATCGCATGTTGACCACGGTGTAAAAAAGGACGGTGATCCGACGGCGGGCGCGAGGCGCGGCCACTTAGTGTGACTCTACGCACGCCGCTGCCGCAAGGGGCAGCACGTGTTCTGGGGGCTACTTTTTCGCTCGCTTTGCTGGCGCTTTTATGGGCACGCGTGGCAGAAGTCCTTATTTGATGATATATGTCGTTCGCCTGCTTAAAACGACTCTACTTGGTGGAGGAACGTCCCTTTATATTCGGCCGACATTCCGATTGACTCCGACGCGGCGAGCAGTGGTAAGCGCAGCGCGCCGTCTGCTCGAGCAGACGACGCGTCTCTCTGGTGTCGAAATGACGCATTCTGACCGGAAGTGGCATAAACCTTCTACCTGCTCAGGATTTGACGTCTAAATAACCAAAAAGTTCATATCTTTGGGTATGGGTGTTTAAATGCTGACGGAGGTCGTAAATTACCCACTGTTGTGCGCTTCTCAATGCCTCCTGAACCACGTGCTGCCCCATACCGGCGGCGCTCACTTCCGTCACACGAAGTGGCCGCTCTCCTCGCCCCAGCGCGGGCGCGCCGTCGGAAACACCTATTTTCTTACACCGTGTTGTTGACATCGCACCATGTGAAATGGCCGTGCGAATTTCGCATCTGCAAAAATCGCAGCTGCGAAAATCGCAGTGCAAAATCGCACCATGTGAAACAGCCTTTAGTGGCCGCTATAGGGCATAAAGCGCCGGAGCGCTCGCTCGCTCTTGAGACGCGTGTGATGGTTTCGAATGAATGACGCCATCGCGTTCCACTCTTAAAGGCGAAGCTTAATAAGCGTCCTCCAAACTTTTTTTTTTTTTTTTCATCACCCTCGGTGCTTGCATGGCGTCCGCTGGAGCCACTCCCAGTTTCTAGTACACTGTACCCATGCTGGCTGAACCACCCTGCTTGCAGCTCCCGTAGACAATAGATAGCCGGATTTCCTTGGGGTGATTATTGTATCAAACTGTATGCTTGGAGGGACTGCGGTACGTCGCTCATGCAGCAAGTATACGTATATAAGTTTAGGAGAAATTGGGTGTACGACCGGTGCAACCGGGCCGTTTAAAGAAACTACAACACACTGAGAGCATGATGTCGTGTTTCAGAGAATAAAACAAGGGTAGAACCTATTAAAAAAAAGCTGCATGTTGACTGTTGTTACTTCTGGTGCCGTGGCAGGAATCCGCTGAAGTGCACGTTGTGCGCCTCATTTCCCGCAGCTGCGCCTGCCGGTGCAATCCTAAAGCAATGGTGGAATCGCCTGAGTCGTCGTCGACGACGGTTCGTCTTCGCTTTGGCGAGGAGGTGAGAGTGGCCTTGCACTTGCAGAAGTGCTCGGTTCATTCGTCAGGTCTCTAGGAGGAGGGGCTACTCGCACTAAAATGGGAGAAACACTTGGTGGGGGCATCATATGTATGGGCACCCCGCCTTCGACCATGGTGGAATTTAACGGCCCGTATCCTGGTGAACCGTATTGCGGTGCCACTAACGTCCGAGGAGGAGAGTCGGAAATGATGGAACCCACCATGGCTGGGACGCTGTAGCTGCCGTCGAAGGGCGTTGAGCATCGCACAGTCTCGATGTCATTTTCATCGCTGGACGACAGGTAAGGGACCGAATCATCGCTGACGTTTATGAGTTCAAGTTCATCGTCGGTGGACAGAGATATCAGCACCGTGTCTGCTGACTCCGTAGATGCCGTTGAAGCATCCTCTTCTGGTAGCAACGGCGCGCACCTGGATTCGGTGAGGAAGCTGCCGGTTCCCGCCGGCCTCGTAGCAGGCTTGTTCCATTTCCACGACCCCGCTTTTGAGCTTCAGAAGCCGAGCCACCCGGTAAGAACGCTTTGGTGGCATGACGTCCAAACCAGGACTGGTGATGATGTGGAAGCAGCTCGCGCGCACATGTGTGAGCGCCCGCATGTGCCGCTATAGTGCCTAGAATATACTTACTAGTGTGCCGACCGCCGGGCGTTTTCAATGGGAGACGCTGGCACCGCCGGTGATGCCTTCCGCCGGAGAACACCAGACGGCGACACTGTTTGGGACCGTGCTAACCGCGCGGCGCATCACGCGTCGCTTGCGCTTCGGATGCACTTGGATGCGCGTTCGTAAGCGCAGTCGGTTGCGGCGCGTTGTAGCTTTCGAGCAAGTAGCATGTGGTGCCTCCGCATGTCATTTCTGGGTTTCTTTTCTGTGCGCGTGGTTCGCACTTGTGTCTGTTCACGGACGAACCGAGATGTCGTCGCAGAAAACGAGGCGTAAAGGACAGCACCTGGTTTGTCCCATATTGTACGACTGGATACCGCTCAAACAACGAGCAAGTCTCATTATTCAGCGCGCCTGCTGACCCAAGAACGTTGTGCCGAGTGGGAGAAGAATATAAGAGGGCAGATCGAAGGCTACAGCTCTGGTGGCTGTCGCTTGTGAGAAACACTTTTAATAATTGCTACATTGAGCGCTCGTTTAAAATTAGTCGACGGTGTTTCGCCCATGAAAATGGTGCCCTGTTTAATTACCGTCATTTATGGCATTTAATTTATTTATGGTAATTAGATACAACTTGGTGTGAATTTAGCATTTGTGGACATGTCTCGCATATAATAGTTTACTGTGGAAAAAGTTACACTTCTTCGGAAACCACGTATTTATTTATTGGTGTTTTTTCGCAGAAACACCCGGTATCGCGTAGCGTTATAATGATAACTGTGCGTACGATTCGTTTGTAAGTGCAAAGAAATCATATTGTTTCGATTACACTTTGCACCTCAACCGCAGAGCGAAACGGGCTGGGACAGCCCATTGCGTCTGTCGCACACCGCGCGCGTTGGCTAGAGACGCCGCTCAGCATAGCACGGTCCGTACGGCTATTGCGTCTGGTGGCCGCCAGCGGAAGGCATCATTCTCCGTGCCACCGAAAAGCCCGCGGTCGGCACACTAGTAAGTATATTCTAGGCACTATAGTGCCGCCTATCTCATCACTAGCGCCACCCTACAGCGCTGTTACGCCGACTCAACGCCAAGCCCAAGCGAGGGAGGTCACCCTCGTTCGCTACGACTATAGTGCCTGTAAGTATATTCTAGGCACTATACTACGACCGCCGCCACGGACGGTCACGGTTTTTGGCGCGTGCCACTATGTCCTAATAAATAGTTCGTACCCTATTATTCTCGCCTCAGCCTTTACGCCTCAGCCATCACGCCCAGCCCTCACATCTGGCGCAGTCGACCCCGAGCCTCAGCCAAGCCATACAGCCACGGCAGCGCAAGAACGCCTTTCGAACACCAGCGTCGAACGCCAGCAACAACGCCAGCGTCGAACGCCGGTCAGTACGCCTTCTCAACTGCATTCGTCGTTGTACTTACGCACTCACGCCGCCGAAGACTCACGCCTGAAGACACTCCTGCCATTTTACCGCTCGTCTGTGTAAAGCACGGCCGTCATATGAAGAGTGCCGTGAATGTTGACTAGCCCTAGTCGACAACTAGGCTTAGCGATCACTCGCCTAGTCCTCCCGTGCGCCCAGCCTCGTTCCGCAACGTCATGCCGGGAATTGTGTGGCAGAATCTCGACGCGGTGACCATGTCGCGCCTCGGCGTCGACCTTATACGCGAAGAATTGGCCCGTCGACAGCTGGACCTCACAGGTTCGAAAGAGGAGCTCGTTCAGCATTTGCACGCCGACATTCAGCAGCAGCGTGAAGCTACCCCCCCGGTTGAAACGAATGAATCCGCCTCGGCGTCCCGCAAGGATCTGTCCTGGGGCCTCTTCTTTTTCTCATATATATTAATGACATTAACTTAGGTATTGACTCTAACATGCGGCTCTTCGCGGATGACTGTATTGTATAGAAAAATTGATAATGAAAATGATGTTCTCAAACTGCAGGCCGACCAAGAACGTATTTGAGAATGGTGCTCTAAGTGGAAAATGAATTTGAATGCGGGTAAGTGCGTCCATGTGCGGTTTACTAAGAAGAAAAATGTAATCGATGCCAGCTACTATCTTATGAATAATATTTTAAGCAAGAAATTCACGACTAAATATTTGGGCGTGATGCTGTCGGGCGACTGCTCTTGGCGGGCACATGGGACTATGTGGTTGGCAAAGCGGCAGTTGCTTTGAATTACATTCAAAGAAATTTAAAATGTGCGAACCCTAACCTTAGAAGCACGGCATACCTAACTTGTATAAGACCTATTTGGAATATGCTTGTACCCTTTGGGACCCACACAGATTGTTCTATAAATAAACTAGAGAAAATACAAAACAGAGCAGCCAGGTTCGTCTTGGGTAGGTACGGGAGGAGGTACAGTTGCACGGCAATGAAAAAAGAGCTCAATTGGGAATCGCTATCGTCTCGCCGAAAGAAACTGGCGGCTAAAACTTATGTATGAAATCTATCATAACAAAACTGGAATTGATAGGGAAAGTACCTAAAACGCCAACTATATGTCTGCACGCACTGACCACCAGTGCAAACTAGAGAATACCGAGCTAGGACGGGCCTGTTATGCCAATTCCTTTTTTGTAAAACTATTGCTCAGTGGAACCGCCTCGACGCTGCGGCGTCTTTGACGCTGGACCCAGCCACTCTACAGAGCCTCACCATGCTGTTCCAGCAGCTACCTCGCCCTGCAACAACGGTGACGACACTGCCAGACCTGTCATCGTCCATCCCGCAATTCGCTGGTTTGCACAGTCACAGTGTCAATACATGGCTTGACGACGTACGACGAGTACAGCAGCTCGCCTCGTGGACGACGCCACCACACGCCTGATCGCAGCTAGCAAGCTGAAAGGCACGGCGCGAGACTGGCATCTCGCGTTCGGCAACCAGTACAGCACCTGGGCCACGTGGAGTGCCGCCCTGAAGGACACATTTTGTACGGAATTGTCCCTCATTGAGTGGCAAGAGCAGGTCATGAGGGTAACCCAGGCCCCATCCCAAAGCTTGCACCAATATGCCTTTGCCAAGTTGAAGATCATTGAGCGTTGCCCCGTTAACCTCTCTGAGGCCCAAAAGATTGACTACCTGCTGCATGGTTTACGGGAACAACACATCCTCGCCGCCATAGCAGCCAACCGGCCGCCCACGGTAGCTGAGTTTATTTCTACTTGCACCAGCCTCGACAAGAGTGCGCAACATCTGCACGCCAAAGCAAGCCCGTCACCATTTGCCGGTTCTGTTTTGCCGCCGTCGCAACCCTTTCGTGCCGCTAAGCCCGCAGAGCGCCAGCAGCCTCGCTCAGACCAATCGACACCACAGTCCTCCCGAGGGGCCACACCAAAAACGCGCATTTCAGAGCTGCCCGCCGAGCAACAAGAAGCTACTTATGCAGCTATTTCGGCACAGTATGGCGCTCTAGCTTTTCGTAGTGGTCAAGACCTGTCTCAAGCTGTCTGCTACCAATGTCATGCCTTGGGTCATCTGGCATCCAAGTGCCCTACACGCACCAGCCGCTTATCATCACCAGCGCCTCCAACCATGCCCAAGACACAGCAGCCCCCAGCACTGCACAGTGCAACCGTTCCGCTTGACGGCTCACAACAGCAATGCCCCTTCTTCAACGCAACTCTCAGTGGAGTCGGTGAGTGTGAAGCGTTTCCTGACTCTGGGTCCAAGGTGACATTAATCTCTAAAGCTCGTGTGCCTGCAAGCATGATCATCCCATGGACCGAGCCTCCACTCGTGGTGGTAGGAGGAAGCACAGTGCTACCTGTTGGTGCTGCATTTTTGAAGATATCCATCGGCCCAGCCACAGGAGTTGTTGAAGCTGCTGTTTTGGAAGATAATGTACTCCCACTCATTCTTGGTGAGGATTGGTTCTCGGCAGCGCAGGCACGTCTCATCTTCGAGCCGCCAGAACCAACCCAGCTGCAGCATCGAGCCACGAACGTCACCATTACCGCTAGCCAAAAACTGGTCCCAAGAATGGCAAACGCTGTAATCTCAGCTCGGTCAAGCCTCTTTCCACAAGCCAGACCCAATTTCAAAGACTGCCTGCAACGAGATACCTTGCCTTCGTCAGAACAGCCACCATGGCAAGCCTTAGCAGCCCAGACATGGCCCTCGAGTACGTCTATCACATCAGATGCCCTCCCTTCTGACACGGTGCCCATACGCATTTATTCCGATATTGCACCAGCCCAAATTGGCAGCCAGCTCACTCTCAGCCAGCGGTCAGTTATAAAAGGTAGATTGGCTGAGCACAACGCTGTTTTTGCTCGCCACGATGATGATCTTGGCCATTTCACTGGCATGCAGCACCGCATTGACCTACTACACGACACATTGCCATACAGTCGAAGCCGCTACCAGTACGCTGCAGAAGACAGGCAAGTCCTGCAAACTCAGGTCAAGAAGTTGCTCTGCCAAGGTTCAATCAGTGAGCATGGCTTACTACGACCCGGTGGCTCACCAAACAGCCTACGGAAACTTGGCCTACGGACCCACGTCATACGGCACCCTTGCATATGGCCAGACGGTGTACGGGTTGACGAAGTCCAGCACAGAGACGATTATGCTCAAAAAGGGAGCTTCGCCACGTTCGCAACTGTGGCAGGTGCCACCATCATCTTCTTGATACTGGTCAGCGCACTGATCACACTCTTCGCCATGGGCTACGGTTCTACTTATGTGACTGAGACGACGGACACCGCGGAACCCAAGGTCATTTTTCGAAGTGGTGACGTTGACATCAGGGTGTTGTCACCCAACACTGCGACGCCGGTAGGAGCCACAAAGAAAACGACCACGACGACAACGACGCAGAAAACAGACGCCTATTGCGTCAACGCCCGCTCCCTCAGAAATGATGGACAACCAGCCTTGATCAACCAGCAATCCGCCCTTGCCGAGCGCATCCGCGACACAACAATGCAGCTCTCCGAAGCAGCCGCCAATTCAGAAGCAGCCCAAGGTGCACGCAAAGAGCGCTACGACCGCAGCCACCGTTCTCACACCTTTACCGTCGGTGATATGGTCTGGGTGAGACGACAGGCTCCGGTTGCCAATGAGAAAATAGCACCTCGCTTCAATGGTGTTTATCGCCTCTACAGAGCAGCAACAGCCTCAACGGCCCCAACGCACTCGATGTCTACCGAGCCACCTCGACGACTTTGTGCTCGAGTGAAGTTGCAGCGTTCCCGTGCATGTGTGTGGGTGTGGTATCGTGCGTGTGACAGTGTGCAGAAGCAATTGACCACGAGACGTGGTCAGTCAGACTGGGGTGGGATGTGAGCGCCCGCATGTGCCGCCTATCTCATCACTAGCGCCACCTACAGCGCTGTTACGCCGACTCAACGCCAAGCCCAAGCGAGACAGGGCTCTCCAGTTCGCTACGACCGCCGCCACGGACGGTCACGGTTTTTGGCGCGTGCCACTATGTCCTAATAAATAGTTCGTACCCTATTATTCTCGCCTCAGCCTTTACGCCTCAGCCATCACGCCCAGCCCTCACAGTATCAATATTGCTTTATTTTAACCCCTATTTCACGATCAGGCGCACGGTGCCTTTTGACCGCGAATAAATTTAAATTTAAGAAATACGTCAAGCCAGCGCGCTTGTTTTCAAAGTTGAATTGCATCATCCAGTCTGGAAAGTCTGCTACGCCTGAGCCGTACCTTTACGACGAAATCATCGGCTGCTATGACGTACCTGCGGTAATTTCACGGTGCTATTTCCACGTGATTTCAGTGGACCTGGGGCAGTCGTTCCGGTGCCGACCTGACCGCTGTCGTCCAAGTGGGCCAGGTGGGCACTCGAGGCATTCAAAGCAGTCGGGACAATGCCGGCGGCATCGGAAGTGGCCACGCGGCTCTGTACAAAGCTCGTGGCTGTGACGTTCGACGCTGCAGCGGTTGCCGCATCGGCGCTGGCGTGACGTGACGAGTCGTGCGTTGCCCACGACACGAGGCTGGCCCTTGGACGCTTGGACGAGGCCCCCTTCGTTATTGTGGCCGTTTCGCCGAAGCGAGAGGCGCCGGCGGCCAGTGCTGAGACGTCCAGTGCGGGACCAGTAGCCGGAGCCATATTCTTTTTAGTAGACTGCTCCGTGGTGCCCGTGGTACGCTCGACGCCGGGTGCCGAGGACACCGCGGGTGCTGCCGAGCTTTTGGACACGCTCTTGCGTTTCTTGCTTAGTTTCCTCTGCCCCCACCTGGGCTCCTTGGTCGATCTGGCCGAAAGAGCGGGGTTATGTGCAGGAACAACACCGGACACCGCTGCGACACCAGGATCAGGCGCACTGGCCGAGACACCGGGCTTTATGGTCGCGTCCTTCGGCTTTCCATCGGCAGACGAACGGTTTTGCATGGCTGCTGCCTTGTAAGAGCAGGTTTGAATTGGTCCGACGAAGGCTGACCGACAGAGAACAACTATGCAGATTCTTCTTCTTCTTGTTCTAAGCCCTGCACGTGCTACTGTCCAGTTTACCGAGACACAATATGTATTTTATTTGCCCTTTCTGCCCTGGTGTCCCATAAGAAGGACAAGAAGAGAAATGGTTCTAAATCGGGGCACAAATTGTTAAGAAACTCAATAAAGAACTTGAGCTATTCTCGATACATCTCCGCCAGCACAGGGAGCATTTTTTTTGTCCTTGTCTTCCCGAGAACGCCCTAGAATGAAAGCAAAATGGTGGAAGGAAAAAAGAAGACTGCAGGAGTCACCGCGTGGTGACTGACGTCCTTTGTTCCTTTGCGCATCTCGCCTGCTCTCGGGGTTGTGGCCAAGGATTAAGTAGCTGCCTATTTATCGTTCATAGTTAACTGTTTTGCTAGTGTTATAGTTGTTTAGCAAGGGATTTTGGTGCTAATCAGACAGATGCCCTTTTCTTCACCAGGGCCAGGGGCTCTCCCCTGGTCCGCTTCTATTCCTTCGCAGGACTTACCTGTGGATCTTTTTCTGCTGTTAGCTGAGGGACTAGCGGCCCCTGTCGGCAAGCGAGATAAATACCTCGTGCGACTGGCGTGCGAGGCGGGAAGGGAGAGATCACGTGACGACGAGCGTTCGAGGCGTGAAGACGTGGCCGCCGAGATGCTGATCGTGTAATCCGAATGCATCGTAAATAAATCAAGTTGTTTTTGGTCATCGATCGTGCCATCATATGCGTCAGCCACTGACACTGCGCGACGGCGTCATGTCAGTTCCTGTGGCTCTAGTCCCAACTAATGACGGCATCATTCGGATGAAGAACCCGAAAGCAATTCAAGCAAAATTGCGATCGGTGACGGATCATTTCCAGAGCATCACTGAGGTCCGCCAGTTTGGCAGAGGGGGTATTATCTGCTTTTCCCCACACCAGGCCTGTATACAAGACCTCCTAAAGTGTTCGCTGTTTGCTTCAAATCCGGTGAGAGCATTTATTCCACCTCACTTGGCATGCGTGAAAAGTCTTATTCATGGCGTCGATGTCAACATGACATCAACTGAAATACTAGAGATGTTTTCACCGGCAGGTGCAATTTCAGTTTATCGGGGTGGACGTGTGGCCGACAAGATTAGGGTTCCGACTGAGTCGGTCATAGTCACATTTGCTGGGACAACCCTTGGCTTTGCCCTTAATCTACAGAGCGGAACCGCTAACCCCTCGTCCTATCCAAGGTGTAAAGTGTTGGCGTTACGGACACATTATGAAGGGATGTAGGTCTGTCCCCAGGTGCCGAGGTTTTGGTGAGGACCCCAATTCCAGCGACTGTAAAAGCAGGGAAGAAAAGTGCTGCCTCTGCAATGGCGCGCACTCAGCTGATTATTCAAGTTGCTCTGCAAAGGCTCGGGAAACGCAAATTCTAGAAATTGTTGAAAGAAGACGTTGTTAACGTAGAGAAGCCATAGACAAAATTCAGGCAAGGACACAGGGATATGCTGGGGTCAAAGCCCGTCAGATGACGGCAACGGACGCATCTCTTTCACTTTCTATTGCTGATGCGATCGAAAGGGCAATGGCAAAGGCCATGGAGCGCCTAGCTGCAAACCTCTGCGAGTCCTTGATGCAAATCCTGAATAATCAGATGGCACAGATATTTCGTACCATGACTGTTACCAGAATATCTTCTCCGACTACTGAGTGCCCACGGCCGTCAAGTGAAGAAGTATCTACAGCTCCTTATCTCACCTCTCAGGAGGTTCAAGTTGCAGGTGCTTCTGTCGATGCCAATGAGAGTCTCAGTGAAGGCATCAGTGATGACGCACAGGGATCAGGTGAAATGAACACAGATCCGCGATTACTAAAACGCTCTCGCTCCCCTTTGACAAAGAAAGCCAATTCTCTTATTCACTCAAAGACGAAAAAATAATTGAAAGATATCCTTACAAAGGAAGACTTCTTAAAAGACAACATCTTAAGTAAGGCAGTTTCTGAGTCAATTCTTTCGCAACAATAGGATTCCTCAACATTCTTCATTGGAATTGCCGATCAATTCACTCTGCAGTAACAGATTTAATATACTTGTCATCGAAATTATCCCCAGATGTAATAGCATTGCAAGAAGCCTGGCTTTCACCGCATCAGTCTTTTCAGTTACATAACTACAGATCTTTCCGACTGGACCGATCATCGAAAGGTGGAGGTTTAGCATTCTTTGTCAGTAACAAAATTAGTCTCAGGGCAAAAAATTCATATAAACATATGTCTCCTGAATTTGAAATTTTCGCCTTAGCTATAACCTTATCAGGGTGCCAACCTTTCACTTTAGTAAATTTATACTTTCCTGCGGGTGTTCAAAACAATCATTGTTTGGGTTACGCTATGACCTCATGGTGGAAAGACGAAATTCTTGTCGGAGATTTCTACTCCCATCATACGTATTGGGGTTTTCGAACTGACCTATGCGGCAAACGATTGTGGGATTGGTTAATAGACAACAATCTCTCTTGTCTCAATACTAGAACCTCTGCATTTATTTGTGATCGGTCCTGCTCAGCCTTAGATTTAAGTTTCGTAAGTTCGGCTGTCACTAGTTCATCCTGGATAGCCTTGGACTGTGCCACAAACAGTGACCACTTTCCAATAATGTTCGAAATTCCTTGCCCAATAATTCCATCATGCACTCAGGTACGAGTATTGGTGAATTATAATAAATTGAAAACCGATCTAAAGATACATTTGGCTTCCCATTCCGAAGAGAGCGAAGCCACCAAAGCTATTAAACTTTGTGCTGTAATTAAAAGGACATACAAAAACGCGGAATTTAGTATTGAATTTGCGAAGAGAGCATCTCATAGACCCTGGTGGAATTCAGACTGTACGAGAGACCACCGACGACGAAAGGCAGCTTGGAAGCAGCTTCTTTATAATCAGTGCCCGAAAAATTTGTCTGATTACAAATTTCACGCTGCTGTATTTAAACGCACAGTTGCTCAAGCTAAAGAAGAATACGAGAGAAATCACTACGATTTCCTCTCAAATCCTAAAAACAAGAAAGCGCTGTTTAGATATATGAGATATCGCAAAATTCTGCCATCACCAATTAATATCGACTATGCAAATCTGTCATCTGATGAAATGACAAGATCTCTAGAACTTATTGCTAAAGGCTTGGAGAGTAGATTCACTTCATCTATGTCAGCTAATTTGCAAAACCCAGCCACAATGTCAGACTTTACTGAAGTTACATTACCTGAACTAGCTCAAGTGATTAGATACTTACCCTTCTCAGCTCCTGGTCCTGATGGAATTACTGTGCATATGATAAAAAATTTGTTCGCTATATCTCCTTGTGATCTTCTAAACACTATAAACTATTCATTTAAACAACGCCTGGATACCATACGATTGGAAAGTAGCTAAAGCAATCCCGATACCTAAACAGTTAGAAGTAGGCTATACCATAGACATTATCAGACCTATTTCCCTAACTTCTAATATGGTCAAACTCATAGAAAGAGTATTACATTGCAGAATTACTATCAGGATGATGGATAATTTATTAATAAATCCAATTCAAATAGGCTTCAGAGTCGGTTGCTCAATATGGTGTGCCCATGCTGATTTAGAAAGCCGAATACAACTTGCCCGAAAAAGGAGACAATGTTCAGCTTTAGTGACATTAGATATAGCTAAAGCATATGATAGCGTTGAACATTCAATTTTACTGAATATCTTACTAAGTCACAATTTCCCCAAATATATTATTGCGTGGTTGGCAAAATTTTTGAGCTCAAGAAAATTCTATTGCTTTAAGGATGGCTGCTCCTCGTCTGAATACAAACAGACTCGCGGGGTTCCCCAAGGAGCAGTCCTGTCTCCATTATTATTTAATATTTTAATGAGTTCCATTCCAACTTGTCAGGACGTTCAAGTTTATGTTTATGCAGATGATATTGCAGTCTTTGCGGCCGATAGTGACATTTACAATTTATACCAAAAATTACAAAGATACATGAGCATGCTTGAGGTTTGGCTTCAGCCAATCTGCATGTCACTAAATGTAAGTAAAAGCGCAATCTTGGTCTTCCCGCTTACGGATCCGATTTCAGTTTCGATATCTTATAAACAAGAACCCAACCCCCAGGTTGAGTTTCTAAAATATTGGGGAATCATCTATGATATCTTATGATAGCTTATGGAGGAACTCAACTGGAGTCCACACATAGAAAATGTAGCATCTAAGGCACAACGTGCTTTAGGTCTACTGCTCAGAATAAGCAACCATCAATATGGGTTACGTAGGGATTCTCTGCTAATGATATACAAAATGTATATGCGCCCAATATTGGAATTCGGGTGTGTATTGTTCTCAGGCGACCCTGCGCACAAAACTAAGCCTCTGGTTCTTTTGGAGCGTGAAGCCCTGCGCCTGTGTCTGGGACTCTCCAGGTTTGTTGCTAATAATGTTTTATATCAAGAAGCGCGCCTACGAACATTGCCCTGCAGATTTCGTATGTTAACGATCCAGACATTTCTAAAATTTTACAGCTGTCCGCTTAGAGGATCTGAATACGCGTTTATTGATGATTCAGACTCCTTCTTTCTTGCTTATTGGCCACGTTTTCACACTCCACAGATAGTATTTGTTCAAAAGCAATTAGATAGTTTAAATGTGAAAATTCGAGAGGTAATTCCATCAACTGAATCAAATCGGAATATTGAGATTGATTTCGATGACATTTTCCCCAGAAACCCTAAGCTTCAATCAGTCAGGTTCTCAAATAACCGGTTGCAAGATTACCTTGCGCATGCACCATCAAATAACCTAATAGCCACAGACGCTTTAGTGAAAAATGATAAGGCGGGCGTTGGCATTTTCTCGCTTTCGCTTGGCTGGTCATTTTCTTTCAGACTGCCAGATTATACCCCCGTTTTTCAGGCCGAACTTTTGCCAATTATTTTAGCACTGCGGAAACTCCCTTTGAACGAAATCAGTGTGGTTATTATAACAGATTCGCTTTCTGTCTGTTCTTCGCTTACAGCTTCATCCAATTCACCAGCTCTAAAGATGTTTTTTTATCATTAGTTCCCTCACAGGTAAATTTTATAAAACTATTATGGGTACCAGGCCACTGTGGGTTGCATTTAAACGAAATGGCCGACTCATTAGCGCGAGCATCCCACAGTGGACCAATAATATCGGTTCTTCCTGTAGTTGCGCACACAACAACGATTAGATATCGAAAATATTCAATCCGTAGAGGTGCCATTGAATCAATAAGAACATGGACTGAATTTCAGCGTCTCAAGTTTCCGTGGAAAATCCAGTGGTGTCAATCAAGACAATCGGAAGTCGTGATCACCAGAATGCGTTGCCGTGTACCGTTTGTGCTTTCATTCAATCAACTAAATGAATACATTTTTACATGATTACTTTTATATAGCTTTCTCTTCTTTTTCCATATTTTTTTCCTTTTTTTGCATATGTAGATCGTCAAAACATTACTTAAAAGTTCAGGCAGCGAATTCTTGGCCAATCCCCCTGTTGGTACGAGCCAAAGTATGAGGCCATCATCATCATCATCATCATCAACCGCGTCTTTTGATAATATTTTGCGCAATAACTGCTGCCTCGGCAGAGAACGTAATTTTGCTTGTTATGTCTAACATGCTTAGGGGTTTATGTACATGAGGTTTCGCATCTCATTTGCGCATACCCCGCAGTACACCAAGATCTTCGTGTCCTATGGAACACCAGGTCACAGTGGTTGTCATGGGCTCTGCATTTGATGAAGGAAGGTTGAGGGATCTCTTGCTTCTGACTGTTTCCGATTGCTTGTTTTAATGTCCCAGAGGCGACAAATCAGCCAGAATGGCTGTAATCAGCGGCAAGGGGACTCCTATAGCGAAACGTCCGTGTATAAAGGACTCAAGTATGTTTGCTGTTCAATATATAAATGGTGCGTGTCGGAGGGAGAAGACGATAACGGTGAAGTGCAGGATGGACAGCTTGCTTATGGAGGAACAAGCAAGCAAGCTTTTGCAGGAATCGGGAACTGTAAATGCTGTTCAGTAGACGAAGAATCGACCATCTATGACGAAAATAAATCTCGCCAAGTGACCATCAAGTAGATGCTGGCCATTCAAGTGCAATTATGATCTGCTTATAGCGAGCCTAAATAATTGTTTGAAGGCTTTCAAGCACAAATAACCAGTGTCTGATAAAAATAATGCGCGCTTTCCAAAATTTAATTGTCTGAAACATCTGAGAATAATTTGCAACTTCTAAATACTTCGCATTGCTCTTTTCAACCACTAAGCCCATCTGTCCTATATATAGGGCATGACGGCGTAGCTTATACTGATAGGATATACTCAGAATATGGTAATGTTTTTTTTTCATTTCTCAGGCGGTAGTAAATAAGTACACAATGAAAACATTTCTGCACGTTAAGAAAATTCTGGGCGGAAAGGGTTAGAGTGAACTTTGTTTCCCAAGAGCTACAAGAGCTAGGGAAAACACTCGATGTCATTATTGGCATTTCAAAACCACGTACACATCTATAACGATTTCGTTTTCCCAGATCTAAGGAGACATTGGCTCAAGTGACAAGCTACGAAATATCCTCATGCGTCTGATTCTGTTTTTCTGCTGTTTTTTTCTTTGGTTAGAATGCGCAGCCTACGAGCTAGTTCAAAAGCAGGCACTGCGATTTTGTCTAGCTTTCTCACCTGCACTCACAACTTGATCATATATTTTTTTCACCCTTAGTTTCTTTTCCCATTCCGCCTTCCTCCTCCTCATCCCCGGGCTTAACTGTCATTTATCTCTATGTTGATGACATTGAATTTATCTCTGTGTTGCAGGGTCTCAATACGTTGTACCAATCCTTACACTATTATCTATCTGTGCTCGAGTATGGGTTGGCAGGCTCTCTTTTCTCCAAAAGTTAGTGAATGCTCTCTACCCATCTTCATTCACATTGTAAAAGGTAGTGTTGATTTATCTTGTTTACAGGCAGAAGCTGATTCCTCAAGTCAAGCCTTCAACATTTAGGGAATTACTTACACTGATAATCTACAGGGTGTTTTTTAGACAATACAGATATTTTATTAAAAAAATTGTCGTAGTTTCACCCGAAAGGCGAAGCATCAATTGCGATAGCAAATTAGTAGAGAGATAAACGAAGTAAGAATAGTAGTTTTATCAGCTGTGTAAACTTGGACATGCAGCCGGACCAGCAACGCGCAGAACTGTTGTCGACGCCATCGGCGTTTTGCCCGCGTTCGCACCGAACGCGCGCGGCGTTGGTGATTGTTGTGGGTGCCTCTGGGGGCGGCTCGGAGGTTTTCGACGAGATCAGAATGGGACACTCGTCAGAGCAGAAGGGACAAGGCTAGACTAGAATCAATCATTCGCAAGAGCATAAAAAAGGCACTGGGTCTCCCACAGAACACCAGTACCGAAAGGCTCTTGGAGCTAGGCGTTCACAACACCTTTGATGAGATAGTTGAGGCACAACAGGTGGCACAAGTTGGAAGACTGGCTTCCACGGAAGCCGGCAGACAGCTACTAGCGTATATCGGTAAAGGTTCCAGCATCACCAGACAGAGGGAGTGCGCGCTTCCCGTTCAAGTCAGGGAAATGTATTCGGTATCCCAGATACCTAGAAACATGCACCCTGAACACAATTACGGCAGACGTAAAGCGAGAGCCAGGGCCCTTCTTAACCTAGCGGCTAAGATTGAGGACAACGCCGCCTTCGTTGACGCTGCGCAATACGCAGCTTCCAATCACTTTGTTTCGGTGGCTACCTCGCTGCGGGGGGAGCTGCTGACGTCGCTTACGCTTAAATATACGAACGCCGACAAAGCCGAACAGGTGGCTGTAGCCATCGCCATGGCCACCACGAATCGTTCCACTATCTTCACAGATTCGCGAGCTGCCACCAGAGCATTCATGAAAGGCTCGGTATGCAAGGAAGCCGCTCGCGTTCTCTCTGCTGCATCTTGGACAGGCGAAAAGCACTTAATCTGGTTCCCCGGTCACATGGGCAGCTTATGCTCATGAAGCCGTTCCCAACGCCAACGAACTTGCACACTTCCAGGCGCGAAGTCTCACTCGCCGCGCCGGAAGTGGGCAATCGGAGGCCGGGGGAGGGCAGTGGCAAAGGGACACTCTTCTCACTTTTAATGAGGTCTGCAAGCACTATCAACTGGGGCGTCGGAAGTTTCCGCTTCCCAACCCACACCTAAACAGACCACAGGCAATCACCCTGCGAATGCTGCAGACGGGGACTTATCCGTCTCCATTTATTTATTCAAAATTTATAGAAGGCATCGATCCGGGCTGTCCGCGCTGCGGACATCCCAGCTGCACTCTTAAGCACATGCTCTGGCAGTGCCTAGATTTGCGCGGGGGCTCAGGGTCTCCCTCTTCGGAGGAAGACTGGCTCCGGCTCGTCACCAGCTCCGCCAAGGAAGAGCAGTCCAGAGAGCCCGCGAGATCGCCGAGAGACTCAACCTCCCGGCTCCATCGTGGGTGCGGCCCGCAGACGATGTCCCCTAAGGGGGACACTCATCGTCTTCTCAGGACCAAAATAAAAGTTCTTTGTCTGTCTGTCTGTCCGTCCGTCCGTCCGTCCGTCCGTCCGTCCGTCCGTCCGTCCGTCCGTCCGTCCGTCCGTCCGTCCGTCCGTCCGTCCGTCCGTCCGTCCGTCCGTCCGTCCGTCCGTCCGTCCGTCCGTCCGTCCGTCCGTCCGTCCGTCCGTCCGTCCGTCCGTCCGTCCGTCCGTCCGTCCGTCCGGCCGTCCGTCCGTCCGTCCGTCCGTCCGTCCGTCCGTCCGTCCGTCCGGTCCGTCCCGTCCGTCCGTCCGTCCGTCCGTCCGTCGTCCGTCCGTCCGTCCGTCCGTCCGTCCGTCCGTCCGTCCGTCCGTCCGTCCGCCGTCCGTCCGTCCGTCCGTCCGTCCGTCCGTCCGTCCGTCCGTCCGTCCGTCCGTCCGTCCGTCCGTCCGTCCGTCCGTCCGTCGTCCGTCCGTCCGTCCTCCGTCCGTCCGCCGTCCGTCCGTCCGTCCGTCCGTCCGTCCGTCCGTCCGTCCGTCGTCCGTCCGTCCGTCCGTCCGTCCGTCCGTCCGTCCGTCGTCCGTCCGTCCGTCCGTCCGTCCGTCCGTCCGTCCGTCCGTCCGTCCGTCCGTCCGTCCGTCCGTCCGTCCGTCTGTCTGTCTGTCTGTCCTGTCGTCCTGTCTGTCTGTCGTCTGTCCTGTCTGTCCTGTCTGTCTCGTCGTCTGTCTGTCTGTCTGTCTGTCTGTCTGTCTGTCTGTCTGTCTGTCGGTCTGTCTGTCTGTCTGTCTGTCTTCGTCTGTCTGTGTCTGTCTGTCTGTCTGTCTGTCTGTCTGTCTGTCTGTCTGTCTGTCTGTCTGTCTGTCTGTCTGTTCTGTCTGTCTGTCTGTCTGTCTGGTCTGTCTGTCTGTCTGTCTGTCTGTCTGTCTGTCTGTCTGTCTGTCTGTCTGTCTGTCTGTCTGTCTGTCTGTCTGTCTGTCTGTCTGTCTGTCTGTCTGTCTGTCTGTCTGTCTGTCTGTCTGTCTGTCTGTCTGTCTGTCTGTCTGTCTGTCTGTCTGTCTGTCTGTCTGTCTGTCTGTCTGTCTGTCTGTCTGTCTGTCTGTCTGTCCTGTCTGTCTGTCTGTCTGTCTGTCTGTCTGTCTGTCTGTCTGTCTGTCTGTCTGTCTGTCTGTCTGTCTGTCTGTCTGTCTGTCTGTCTGTCTGTCTGTCTGTCTGTCTGTCTGTCTGTCTGTCTGTCTGTCTGTCTGTCTGTCTGTCTGTCTGTCTGTCTGTCTGTCTGTCTGTCTGTCTGTCTGTCTGTCTGTCTGTTCTGTCTGTCTGTCTGTCTGTCTGTCTGTCTGTCTGTCTGTCTGTCTGTCTGTCTGTCAGGCAGGCAGGCAGCGTCGGAAATCTTACCCACCTTCTCGCCTCGACACGTTTTTATATAAATACGCATTTGGTGCCGCATCTAAACGTCGCCTCCCCTCCCTCCCTCCTGTCCCTCCACGGCCTTTCGCGCGATGTAAGAAGTCGCGTTTGCTCTCTATATAAGGTGACTGTAAAGGACGAAAGAGATGCTTAATTCTGCAGCCCTTCAGGGAGTACGGCGCAGAACGCGCGTTTGCTCTCCGACGTGCGTTCGCTCCCCGTGAAAGCGCGAATCCCTCGCGCCCTTTCAATCGCACATACAGCGTTCGGAGCGCGGCGACGATTTCATCGCCGTTGACGTCATACGGAACCTCACGGTGACTGCGACGGCGACGCCGACGGCAGAAATCCGCTTTGGAGTGTCCATATAATTGCTATAGCAATAAAACGATATGACCGTGAGGCACCTGTCGTCTTTGCATACGAGCTCTACGTGGACGCGGAGCTATTTTGTCTGTGCTTAGTTAAGTTACTCTCAAACGACTAATTACCAAAAAAATTCAGAGCCCTCCTACTACTGTGAAGATGGAAGCCAGTGAAGCTGTGACTATGATGGGTCTGCTGTAGTGAATATGGCGATAGTGAATTTATATATTATCATTATTGATTATATTGAGCATCTTCGGCATGTTCGTGAAAGAGCAAGGACACCGGCGTCTTGCTTTCGCCCGGCGTGATGGCCAAGTAGTGCGTTTGCTGCGCCAAGGAAAACCGCCACGCAAATGGAGCTGAAATGCTGGCGATAGTTTTTTTCTACACGCAGACATGAACCTGGGGGAACTAGCCCTTAACAGCTTCAATGTAAAATTGCTAACTTTGTTAATTAATGTTAATAGTTTTTTAGGAAGCCCGACAATTGCGTTCAAGCTTGTCATCATTAGAAAGCAGAAGTTCTATGGCGAAAACTATCTATGGCGAAAACCATGTTTTCCTTTATTTTGTAATGGTTCCTGCCCTAAGTCCTCACATCTGCTCGGTAATGCTTAAATCCGTTCATTAAGTGATAATATTTAGGTTACTGAGCAGAACATACTGATTATTTAACCTTATGTTGTATGAGAGCCGTAAATATGCATATGCAAAAATATACATTAAAGAAAAATAATTTGATATGTCTCATATAGTTGACGTGTTACGAATTGCTTGTTTTATTTTACTTTCATTTATATTTTTTCCGCTTCAAAATTCCGGGGTTTTATTTGGACTAAATACCTACCGCGGCATGAAAGGGAATAAGGTTGTCACCTAGCAGCAGCGGTTGGCCCTAAAGCTACTGGAATGTATAAGCATGTTTAATAATCTGTTTTCCCGGTTCTATAGAAATTTCTTTGTTTATCTGATGTGTTGTAGAGCGACTGGTGTTTATTAGTGTTGTGCGACTTGCAATGTTTCACATCGAATTGAATACGAATCGACTAATGTCGCAAATAAAACGAACATTCAACACTTTTCGAATGGTTTTCGAATTATGAGACAGCCTTTTTCACCATTAAAATAAAACAATGTTCACATGGTAGTACGTCATAAAACTGCAAATTTTTTCCATCGTGCGTTATCGAAAGCGCAAGTGTAGCATTATGAAATAATAATGAGTTTGTTGATATACTCAGGACTGTTTGGAACATACGTGGTTGTGCAATACCGCAATGAAGTTTTAAAGTACAGACTTGTGAGCTCGTGAGCGTGTGTTTTTGAGGCTTAATGTAATATAGTCATTAACTACGTCAATCACGCGTGCGAAGAAAGAAGAATTTCTCTAGCGGAACGTCTGGGAAAAACGGTGCCATTACCTTATCAGATAATATTGAGGTTGCTCGTATTCAGATGTAATCCCAAGAGAACATAAAGGTGCAGCACTGATAATTAGTACCAAAGAGTACCCAAGCCCGAATACACTGTCTGATCAAAATATCACCGCAAATGATCGCGGATTATCTGGAAAATTCTCTGCCTGAGTGAAGCGGCGTGCTCGGAGTCCTCGTTCTTTAGACGGGATAGACGGGAAGAAATCCATGGCATTTTAGCTTCTATGGTTTGCTTGCTGATTGGGCACACTTGTCGATGTGAAGTATGCGAGAACTATAAAAAAGATGCCGCATCTTCGAAGGGTGGCTATTACATTCGTGCACCGAATTGAGTAGGACAATAATAAATTCGTGTTTCGAAAGTTTCGAGCATTCGCATACGCATTTCGCCATTATTTCGGCACTTTCAGAAATAAATGAAATGAAATAGTGAGTTGCGTATATCTTGTATGGTAAACCGTGCTCTTATATTCCTTTCGCAGAACCCACGTGAGTCGTCGTGTTCAGGGGCCCACCAACCAAGCTGTTGTTTTCAATCCAGTTGATAGTTTTGCTTCTCTTTAACACAAATAACATATTAGCCACGTGGTGTTTTAGAAGTTAAAGTGATGAATTAAAGAACACATTTAACTTTCCTCGTCGCTTCTCTCGGCTCACTGTGGTGTACTCAGAATTCTTCTGCACGTGCGCGATGATACTATTTACACCACGTTTAAGCACGACACAGCATGTCTGCAATATTATGGCATGAGATATGTAGCTCGTACCAAAACTTCCTGAATTTGGACGCAGTTTAAGTGGGGGAAGACATTTTTGCTACGAGGTGAATGCTAGGTATTTCTATAAGGGGGACCGAGCGCAGTATTATACGCAACCTAGCAAACATCTCAGTGTGAAAACATTCAACTGCATATAGCGGCGAATATTTAGGGGTAAAACATTTCTTTTAAAAGAAACCAGACAGAGCATTCTGTATCTTTTATAACAGGGAGACTTATAAATGCACCCTCTTGTGAAGGCTGCAGAATTTTACACTTTTCATGAACGAGGCATCACAAAGTATTAATTGCTAATAGGCAGCAATGAATATCGCATTACATAACACCATAATCTTAAATAACAGTGCTCCGTGGAACTTACGCGGCTACAACAAGTGTAAAACTGTGTAAAATGACGATGTAATTTCTACGGAAACCTTGATCCAGGCTATAAAGGAAAAAAATAATAGTGCGTGATTTATAGCGCAGTGTAAATGGAACAACAGTACTGTTAAACAGCATAACAGGAGATTGTGATTTTTACGATACGCTGTGTATATTACTGCAGATCTATGTAAACTGAAGTAACAGTTGCCGCTAAAATTTACGGGAACAAGTTGGCAGCCCATATTGACGGTGAATTTCCGTAAGAACAATGGGCAATTTTTTTACCGTGCGTATTTTATTTCTCTCCTTGTGGCAAGTGGTATGAATGGTGGTTTCTTCAGGCAACCGCTATAGCAACCGACGGAGTATGATTTGGCTTTCGTGCTCCTGTCAACGCTATCCGACACCGCACACTCAAGCATAGCAAAAAGCCCTGCCTAACTGGTGACGCTGGACCAAACAAAGGCTTAATTAGCGCCTTGCGCAGAGATTAACAAGAAAAACGCCCCCAGGGACGTAGCGCCATTTATAGAGGGTGCCTTTGAAGGGTATCTAGTGCTTTGACTATTTGTTGGGGTACGCAGGCTTGGAACTTTCTCTAAAAGGAACCGCCATACAGATTGCTTTCTCACGTGAGGTTTGGAACTCTTAACGTCCCTCCTGCGAACGTAAATAAAAATACAGGATGTATTAACAGTCACCGAGGTGATCACGGTGGCAGCTGCGGTGAGGCAGCAGACGACAGCACACGGCAATAGACGAGACTTTCGTACGCCACCCTGCGAAGACGTGGAGTCTTTGAAGCGGGAGTGTATGGAGAGGAATGCTCGAGCGCTTCAGTGCGCTTTTAAACAGGCATTGCAAAAAGAAAACAGGCAGGCGGAATGTGTACGAGGAAGAAGAACGCGGGTGCTTTGAATGCAGAGCTTGTAGCAGCGGAAGTGTCAGCAACAACAGGAAAAGCAGACGGGGAACGCCGCGCGAATGGCGGCATTTGCGTCTAATTTGCGCCGCTGGGCTGCGGGAGCTCGTTTTGAAATGATTAAGCCAACTGACGGCGAAAGAAAAGAAAAGAACGCTCGAAGCGGCAGCGGCATAACAAGTTAAGCAGAGGTGAAAGAGTTTGCCTTCGCGAACGGGGGGTGCCCTTGACGCACTTGAATTTTGATGACGTAAAGACGGAATGTTTTGTTAAGCAGCTGAAGCGCGCCTCACTTGAAATGAGAGCCTTTCTGTGCAACGAGCTGTAGCCGACGTTCCGACATCGCCACGTGTGATTGTGGAAGACGCGCAGTAGAGTGAATTACAAAACACCTCGTCACGTATACTATATAGGGCACTCCTGAACGTGCGTTTTAATCAGACCCTATGTATAAAAGGTTGGAACGCGATAGCATTCAAAGATCTCTGACTGCTTCTAACGCTTCCCGGCAACTGCAGCTTATGTAACCGAAACGTTTACCGGGAAACGCTGGCGGCGAACGCTAAGCACGAAGGCGAGCTTTCTGGTAGAAACGCGCGGCCTCTTGCGTGGGCCGATCCCAGAGGTAGTGCGCTGCCGCGCGAAAAAGATTACGTAATTTTAAGGTTTCTGTTATGGTTTCGCACTTTTAATATTTAAGTCTGAGAAGATTTGTCTTAAAAGGCATGCGCTGTCGGTGTTTTAACGCGACAGCGTTAAGGGCCCCGTGTCGCAGAAAATTTGGCGTCGGCCACCGGCGTCGGCGTGCGATGTCGACGGGTGGCGGATAAAATCATCCCCAACCACCCCAACCACCCCGACCACGCAGGCCCTCCACGTGGTGCAAGGTTTTGGAGACCAAAAATTGAATTTCTCAAAGTGAAATCCGTCAGAAAAATGGTAAAGTACGACTTTACCATTCGGCGTCGGATTCGCCGTCGGGTTGTTTACCAATTGGCGTCGGATGGAAATTTGAATGTACGAGAAAACCTAATTCTGCTACGAGGAAACTCAAACACAAACCCCTTTTCCAGCATTTCTACCAGATCTATAGCCGCGCGTTCGGGTAGTTTACTTGCGAAAATTATATCCAGATGGCGCTCGCATCTTAGGCAGGTTAGGCAGCCTACATTCATGTAGGCTCCCTAAGGCAGGTCAATTTGGGACGGACAGCTGGGTAGCAAAAACCCATGGACATTGCTAAAACACCTACTTGATCCACACCAATCTAAGGGCGCCTCTCAAGAGAAAATGCTTAAGATCTTACACTCCTTTCCAGGTAGGGAAAAACCAATGATGGACCTTCTCTGCTCCACATACCTAAACACCAAAGTCGATAGTGACTCTTACGAACCGTATAAAGGTGCTCCCAATGCCGATCTGGATCAAGATTTTACTGCAGCAGAGGTTCGTGCGGCCCTGGCCAGCCTACGCTCCACATCGGCGGCAGGCAAAGATAGAGTAACCAATAAAATTCTCCGGAATTTGGATGGAGTTTCTATTGACGCTATGACCAAGCTGTTTAATGATTCTTGGCACGATGGTTCCATTCCTCATGAATTGAAAGACGCAAAAGTAATCTTTATACCCAAGCCCAGCAAATCTCCTAAATTAGAAAACCTTCGCCCTATTTCAATCACATCATGCCTGGGAAAAGCGATGGAACATGTGGTCTTGAGTTGACTTGGCGAGTTCACGGAGACGAAGCAGCTCTTTGCCCCGACCATGGTCGGATTCCGCAATAACGTCTCAGCCCAGGATATTTTATGGCAACTGCAGAGAGATATTTTAGATCCAGGGATCCCTGGAGTAACCAGAACGATTCTGGGACTCGACATTAAGAAAGCCTTTGATAATGTGGCGCATCGAGCTATTCTCGAGGGTCTTTCAGCTCTAGGGGTTGGCGACAGAACCCATACCTACATCAAGGCTTTCCTGCGCGACCGAACAGCAATGCTTCATTTTGGCACTGCCTGCAGCGACAAGATCTCCCTAGGGACTTGCCGCACCCCTCAAGGGGCTATCCTTTCTTCCTTTCTATTTAACGTTGCAATGTATCCACTTGCAAGAAAATTATAGGCAATCCCGCACATAAGACACGCCATCTATGCGGATGACGTGTACACGCGTACTGGATCTTCAGATGAGGTGGTGGAAGCGCTGCAGAGGGCTGCAGATGAAGTCCAACGACATGCTCGTAAGAACGGGCTCGAGTGCTCTCCGGCAAAGTAGGAACTCTTCTTAATGTACAGGAAGGTCCCTAACGCCATAGGCAAGTATAAAATCCTAATCGACGGCGTGCAGGTACCAATCGTACCAACCATCCGAGTACTCGGTTTGTACATCCAAGAAAAGGCCCAGAATTCAGTGACCTTAAGCAAGCTACGAACTACAGTCCAACAGCTCAGTAATATGCTCAGAAGGCTGACAAATCGGAATCAGGGACTGAAAGAAAATGAGGAATGCAGACTAGTCCAAGCCTTCTTCATTGGAAGGCTGGCCTACACGTGCCCATAATCTCTACCTCCGAAAATCTGACTTGAAAATACTCAATACCATGATCAGGACCGTCTACAAAACGGCATTGGGAATCCCTAAAGGCACCAGTAGCCTGCGTCTCCTAGACCTCGGAGTGCATAACACTATAGAAGAAATAATTGAAGCACATAAGCCTGCTCAACTGTGGCGCCTCTCATGTTCTGCTCAAGGACACAAAATTCTAGAAGTCATGAATCTTCGCCCCGTTGCCGGCATAATGGATAGAACTCGTATTCCCAACAGTATTAGGAATAAAATTATCATCCCCTCCCTTTCCAAAAACGTTGGAGAAAACAATGTAGGCAGGAGGAAGGCTCGGGCAAAGGCACTCGGCCGCCGCCTTAGCAGCAAGCCAGCTATATACGTGGACGCTGCACAGGAGAGCGCTCACACGTTCACAATTGCAGTAGTCAACAACGAAGGCCAGACAGTGAGCTCACGTAAAATAAGCGCAGGCTCCATTCACGAAGCCGAGGAAGCCGCGATTGCGCTTGGTATAGCAGCATCGCGATACAGCTTCATAATATCGGACTCCATGTCAGCTATTAGAAGTTACATGCAGGCGCGGATCCAGGGGGGATGTCCGGATGTCCTGACCCACCCCCGCCTCAGATTTCTGCATCGCCCCTCGCTGACAGGGTGATGGCCTTATCGCCATCACCCTCTCATAATATGGCGACCCGCATTCTTCAAAAGTATTTTTCGCGAGTACCAGTGGTAGCAGCTATGTAGAAGTAAAGCTAGCTCGCTCACAAGCTTAGCTGTTTTCCGTAGGGGTGTAGTGTGGCGAAGTTGTAGCTAATTTTTCTCATGAACACTTGGACCTCCTGGCGCCGGCTGTGCCTTACTGGTTCCGTCGGCGGCATCTTGCGAACGAGGGGACGTCCCTTGTGCCAAGCACGCCGACGTCCGCGCGAGCGCCTTCGCGCCTGATTAACTGAGTTCCCCCGCAGGGTGTCATCGGTTGCCTCTGACCGTTACCTGGAAAATCCAGGGGTGCGGCATAGCGCGTTCAAGCTGGAGAACAAAACAGATAAAAAGCGGAGAGGGGCCGACAGCAGCAACGTGGTTACAGACAACGCAAACACAGACAACGAAAGCTGTACCGGGCAAAAGCGGAGAATGCGTCGAAGGAACATGAGTCCGAGGACGAACGTCATCGTCTGCAGTCCTTCACGCTTCAGGAAGAATAGGGTGGCTCAATGCCAGGCAGCGTTGACATCGAGGCACCCTACAGGAAGAATTCGTCTTGCCGCGCCTCCTCCCGGCGGCAACATGCAACACATCAGCCCGCGCCCTCCTGTGACCCCGCTACAAAACCTTCTAGTACACTGTAGCCGGACTAAGCTGAGACCACGCCGTCTTTCTTTGAGTTTTATGCTGTCTCCTGTCAGAGTGTCCCAGTTTACAGTGTAAGTTTGATCAACTTAATCAGTAAATAGATCAACTTAATATGTCCCCCTGTCCTTCGCAGTTCGTCTGTCTGCCCTTAAATGCCGCGTACTGACTGCGCGCAATTTGGGGCTACAATCTCACAGAAAAGCATGGAGGAAGGAAACCCCAGGAGAGGCCCTGGCCAGCAGGAACGTATTGGAGAAGGTGTGGAGGAAGTCACGTGCTGTTTTTCGCAAAGGAGCACTGGGACGGGTACCCCAAATGTCAACGTTGCCATGCCAACCGCGCTCCTGAAGCTTTCGCTGCTGCTCTCAGTCTCTGAAAAGTGAGATAAGATTTTTCCGCCGGTGTCTTTTCCACAGCACCTTTTGTTCGCGGGAGAAGCTGACTTTGGAGTGTGGTGTGTAAGCTTGAAAGTTGTCTTTTGGGTCTGTGAGTGTGAGTGTCGGCCAGCAACAGATACACTCAATCAATCACGGCGCAGGTCTTCGTCTTCTTCAACGTGCCACGGAAAAACGCGTACAGGAGCGCGTCTGCTTCACTAACACTGCTACAGGAGTTTTGTAGGCTTTGTTGTGACGCGCGTCAGGGCACAGACAAATTCCGGCGGGTCGTAACATTGCATGCATGTTCAAAGTTCGCGCCCATCTGCTCCGGCGAGCTGCAGAACCCCTGATTGGAGGCGCAAAGAGAGGTGACACACCAACATGGTTGCACTTCCGGCTTCCAAAAAGTGACGTCAGGGCATGGAGGAAGGAATCAAAACAGGAAAGGCCCTGACGTCACTTTTTGAAGCCGGAAGTGCAGCCGTGTTGGTGTGCCACCTCTCTTTGCGCCTCCAATCAGGGGTTCTGCAGCTGCCGGAGCAGATGGGCGCAAACTTTGAACTTGCATTGTTATGAGCCGCCGGAAGTGTGTGCTCCTGACGCGCGTCAAAACAAAGCCTACAAAACTTCTGTAGCAGTTTTAGGGAAGCAGACGCGCTCCTGTGTTTTTCCGTGGCACGTTGAAGAAGACAACGAAGACCCGCGTCGTGGTTGCTTGAGTGCATCTGTTGCTGGCCGACACTCACACTCACAGACCCAAAACAAAACAGTTGACGACCCGTTGCTCATTAAGAACTCCAACGAGGTGTTACGGTTCATTAACTCACACCCAGAGAAAAATCTTAAAGGTTTTTCTATTGACATCACCGACCTATACTACAGTTTACCACATAATGGTTTGTTAAGATGCGTGGACCACGCTATTGACGCATTTGGAGGGGTTGCTTTTCAGAATGAGTCCGGTATTTCAAATGAACAATTTCTGGAACTTCTCCAGTTTTATCTCAAATCCACCTTCATCAAATGGGAGGACAGATACTACCTACAGACATGGCATCTGGAACCTAGGCATCTGCATAGGTTCTTGCATAGCACCAGTCCTAAGCAATTTATTTTTATCACAGCTTGACAAGTCGTTAGTCACTGAACTTCGACCCACTAAGGTGGTTAAAGGGTTCCGATTCGTAGACGATTTTTTATTTCTTTTAGAGTGTGACCCGACAGATTTTAGCCGAGAATCCGCAAAAGTTCTTGCTATCGCAGAGAAATGCCTGTATCCATTGCAAATCACCCATGAACTTCCAACTGAAGACAACATTCGTTTTCTTGATGTCAGGTTCGCTTTTAAAGAAAACCACGTGTGCTGGAGCTATGAACCACGAGCAAACAAACCCCTCCTCCCGTTCAAATCAGGCCATTCAAAACTAATAAAAAGGGCAATCGCCAATCTCTGCCTAAAAAACGCCCTGGAAAAGTCTTGCCCACACATGACGAGCCGAAGTTTGGGCCAGCAAACTTCACGCCTTTTAGAAGCAGGTTACCCGAGGCACCTGTTAGTGTCCGTAGCGGAGAAGCAACTTAAGAATATCAGGGCATCTGGCTCCACCGTGGTCCCCACCTCCCAAGAGATGGAGAAAGAAAAAAGAAAGTTCACTGTAATCCCATACATCCATAAAGTGTCGCACAACATCAAGAAGATCGGCCAAAAAGCTAACGTTCGAGTCGTGTTTTCCGCGCCGAATAAGCTAGGAAAAATTTGCAAAATTACTAACCCGAACAAGAAAGAAAAGAAAGCATGTGGCAAGAATCACCAAAACGAATGGGTGAAATGCAGTGTCGGCGTAGTATATAAGATACCTTTATCATGTAAGCGTTTTTATGTCGGAGAAACGGGCCGTTGCATCAACGACCGGCTCCGCGAGCATGCTAACAACGTAAATAACAAGACGGGAGGGTGGCTGGCACTTCATTGTGATGAATGCGGCTGTAGACCAATGTTCAAAGAGTGCATGATCATTGAAAAGTCGAACAATGAGATGACACGACTCATTGTTGAGGCCCACTGCATCACAACTTTAAAAGATAAGTGTATTAGCATGGCATCTATCACCCTATCAGCTAAGGAAATAGCGTATTTGAATAGCACGTCACGCGCGTGTTGATTTTTTGTGTCGGTGTGGTTACGCCCTTGGTGTCATGCGCTAGTACTGCCTGTGGCAAGGTATAAAAAGGTCACGTCGTCTCGCAATAAATCTGTTGATAGTTTGCGCTTCGTGTGTGTTATACGTGTTCCCTCTTTTGTCCATGTCGTTTTGCGCGCAATGATACACGGTCTTAACAACTTTCAAGCTTACACACCACACTCCAAAGTCAGCTTTTCTCGCGAACAAAAGGCGCTTCGGCAAAGACACCGGTGGAAAAATCTTGTATCACTTTTCAGAGACCGAAAGCAACAGCGAAAGCTGTTGGCCCCAGGAGAGGCCAGGGCCTCTCCTGGGGTTTCCTTCCTCCATGCGTCAGGGCTTCTCCTGTTTTGTTTCCTTCCTCCACGCAGAAAAGAATATCGACATTTTTAAGGCGAAAACCTTAAATCTTTGTTTCAAGGTCGCTGTGCGCCTCGCGCTTGCCTCGCGCTCGTGCTACTACTGGCGCGTTCGTCGGCGCTGGGGAGGAGGAGGGAAATGTCAGCTGTGGCTTGGGAGGCGTTGACGGAAAGGGCAACGGCGGTGCTGGGGAGGAGGAGGGAAATATCACCAGCAGCGCAGCAGGGGCGTTGAAGGCAAGCGCGGTGGCGGCGCTGGGAGGAGCGAAATGTCAGCGGCGGCGCCCGTAGAACGTTCTGGAAACGGCGTTAGCACGCTTGCAACGCCCTCGCGCGCCTTGTATAGACCTTTTCACAAACCGACGTTTGAGCAGCGCCATTTGCCGACGCGGGCGACGTCTAGCGTCAGAACATGTTATGCCACCATTTTGGACTGTGCGCCTTGCGAGAGCAGGCCGGCCGCACTTCGGTTGTGTGATCTTCGCCGCGCATTATTTCGATTGTTTTCTTCCGTTTCGCTTGTCTTGTGCGGCTTGACTTGTTACATGTTTCACGTGCTCGCGTGAGCGCTCAGTGTGGTGTGCCATGGCAACAGCAAGCCCAGCCAGTGGATGTGGTGTTTCGTCGTCGGTAGCGGCGGCAGCCGCGTCTGCTTCGTCGAGACCTGGCGTGCTAATCAGCGGTATATTTCATTGTTATTTCTGGACACATGTGACCGTATCGTCGATTGAATCTGATCACCATTAGGTTTCGTGGTTGAGGGTTGCCTCATTTAGCGAAAGCAGGCGCGTACGTAGCTGTCGGGCAATGTTTAGAACCAGGCGCCGCGGCGGCCCGACGACGCGTGTCAGTGGTTGGTAGATATGCGGTGGTTACTCCATACGCTTCCGACGCAACTGAACAGCTCAATCATGCAAAATTTATTGGATCTGGTGCGGTGCAGTGTGCTTATAACCAAATGTCAAAGCATAAGCGTGGCGATCGAGCAGCGCGGTACCTGCAGCGAACCGACGCGCGACAGTGATCACAGATGCCAGCGCAACTGATACAGCCCAGGTGCTAGATTTTTATTTTTAGTATTTAGTAGTTATTTATTTATACATACTGTCAATCCCAATAGGGATTATAACATGACTTGTTATAAAGATATATTTGTTTACCTATTTTTTACGTTTGTTTACCTGGAATGGCTTTTCTTTCGAATGTCTGAATTTGGAACAAGCTTCGCTCACGGTGAACCTTAACGTAGATCGTGCGCGAAGTTTGTATTGAAGATATCGCGTACGGAAAGAATTGTTCATGTGCGCTATCTCTGAAGCGAAATAAGCCAATAATATTGCAGCGTTAGGGCCATCTCTGCTCTTTCTCTAGTTTCTGTGCAATGTTCATAATAAAGTAATGTCGAGTCTTGACAATTGTTGAATAAATACATATGCGTATGACTGCAAACCACTACTGACCGTGAGTGAAAAGCGCTTAGTGGTCAGCGAAGCGATCACTGCATGCACGTAAGTATTTCACTTGATCGACTGTGCGAATAATTTTTTTTTCGTTGCTGTTATTCTTGAAAGTATGATGCTATTGTCCGCGCGTACCCATGCGAATACCATTTTTTATGTTCTAACTTGCGCGGAATCATTTAGCGCGTTTCTACGCCATGCACAGTTAGCGCGCATTACGGTTCCCGAACTCTCGTACTGGCGCTAGGCCGCGCTGATGAGGTTGACACGTTCATTTTTGCATTCTCTTGCTGCCCAAACACATAGACAACGCTCAAAGATGGGTGAGCTCGATGCAGCACCGCACTGTTGAAGTTATTAACTTTATGGGCAGGGCCGCGCAGGGTGCGTGTGAACGCAGAGACAATGTTTTGGTGGACACAGGGTCTGCATACATCTTCCATAGGACACGATTTTTCCAGATCGTTGCGAAGTGTATTTACCGACTAGTTCTCACGCAGAGTGCTTCAATTTGTGTTATACCGGTGTCACACGGCCATTTTGGTAGCGATCGAGACCGATCTGGATCAGAATGTTCGAACGCGATTGGCTCCCTTCCGCAGATTGAGCAAAGAAGCCAATCGCGACCAAGAAGTTCGACCCAGATCGGCCTCGATCACGATCAAAAGTGCGCCGTGTGGCCCCCGTATTAGGCAGTGGAATGAAGTCGTGTTTGAAAGAATAACAAATGTAGCCTCTGCCACTACATACGAGAAAATATTGCTCCGAAGAGCTAACAATTCTCGCAACCTATTGGGAAATGTGCCGAAAAAGGTTTACCAAAATGCGTTATTTTACTGATGTGTGCATTGGTTCACATTAGACTGAAATGCCAAGTCCTCAGGTGATGCAGGAAACCGGCGAAACGTGAACATATCACATCGGCAGTGGTCTCGCGGAGTGCTGTGTTGTGGACACACTTAGTCCCCAAAATCGTTATTTTCCGATGGTTGTTTGTGCACCCATAAACTGCACAGTGCTGGCCTGTAGCCTTTTGATGAGTATATATGCCATTATTTACGAGCGTAAGTAATTCGTGACAAAAATAAACGGAAACATCGAAGGAAAGCTACCACTCCGCAATGCAAGCGCAAGGCAAGCTCACAGTCCAGACCGAACAGGCAACACTGACACATACTCTCCACGCCAGACCGTCGGAAGCGCCCTCGTGAAAACGTCTATACGTCGCTGCGTGCGCGCAGAGCTTCATTTCACATCGTTATGGGTCCAACTAGGCTTTCGCCTTCAGATTCTTAGAAAGTTCTAAGCATCCCCCGTAATTTTTTCGCCTGTGTCCAAGCGTTCTTTTCAGGACACTGAAGCCAGCAAAGGTAAATATGCGTACCAAAAAAAAGTATAGCTACACTATTTGATTCAAGGGTTTTCTTTTGCTTAAAGTAAGTCCCCGCGAATGTATATAAAAACCAGAAAGACAAGTTACCGTTCTGCATTTTGAATTTGCCTTCTGTCGTAGTAATGAGGAGGCCTCTGTGTCTTGTCCTAAACAGCTTCAGTTGTCATCCACCTCCACAGAGTGGTATGGCTCATGACTTTTTGCTTCACGTGAGTTCTAGCCAGATTTACAACAAGAACTTCATATTCATACCATGCTGTTATGTAATCTATATGTGACATATGAATTGTATCGTTCTTTTCCACAAAAATGAAAGAGCTACCCATCCCGTACCTCAAATGTGAGACGAGCCTTTGTCAAATATAAACGAAGCGAGGTCCACTCATTACCTCGATATTGCCCTGCGTGGATTGTCAGGGAGCAAACAGTGCACAAATGCAACAGTAAATTTTTGTTATACTTTGTTTTATTCCCATGTTGCTTTCATCATTCGTGATGAGCCGTAATAAAATATTAAACTGTTGAGTTGTGCACGTTTTATTTTTAATAGTTGAGCATTGTGTCCGCCTTATTCATATGAGTAACTCTCCCTGCACTCTTACAACTCATTTGTTCTTCGGGAGGAGTATGTAGCTTTCAGTTTCACAACTAATAAAGTGGTTCCGCGACCAACCTGCTTAATGAAAAAGATCTCTTGCTGAAGTGTTCATATATCATCATCACCATCATCATCATCAGCCTATATTTATGTCCACAGCAGGACGAAGGCCTCTCCCTGCGATCTCCAATTATCCCTGTCTTGCGCTACGTGATTCCAACTTGCGCCTACAAATTTCGTAACTTCATTACCCCACTTAGTGTTCATATATAAATTATAACTAACAACTAAACTAAGAACTACGCATAGGCAACTTTTACAACTGTACCACTTATTGTAATCACAGTTACACGTTGACAACATCCAGTACAAGCACAGTACCGTTCGTACACTGTAAGTTTTGCATTATAACTTCGCACTGTCCGCTACGCCACATCGTTCTTCTTGTAGGTGGCGTGTTGAGTCCTCATACGCGGTGATTCGCATATCGTAAACAACCAGCGTAGTGGTTGGTGCGTTGGAGCGGAAGCGTTAGTCCTCCAAAGCAAACGAAGGTGCCTCAGCCGGACACAAAGAAGCTTCGTAAGGAAATCAAGGTGTTCCAACAGAATTCCTAAGACGGACCAGTGCTTCCTCACCGATAACGAATCGGAAAGAGATCATCCCAAATTTTATTATCAGAAACAATACAGACTTAGATATATTATCAGGCCCAGCCGCCAAGCTCATGGCTGTGTTGGGCAACGTTCTTTTCCTATAAGTTCGGAGAAACCGATACCTAGCTTCGCTACAGCTGTTGCACTAGCCGTATGAGAGGCGGGTTTATCGTGAGTAGATGCGGTGCATTTCGGTAAATAAAAAAGGCTACTTTCATCATGATCATCATTGACAGAAGCTGAATCCCGCCCCCCCCCCCCCCACCCTCCCCCGGCCCCGGAAAAAACCTGCATCCGCCCCTGGTTACATGCAAGGGTCGGTAGGCCCGCGAGCCTCCGAAATACTGAGCGAACCGGCTGGCAAGGTTGCGCTTATCTGGATGCCGGCCCACTCTGGGAATGGCTGGAACGAATTGACCCACCATGCTGCCCGAGAATTAATTAACTGGGCGGTGGGGGCATGTCCGGGACCGCTACCAGGTGGAACGACACCCAGTCACAGCTACAATGAAATTGTCACCGCGTACAGGGAGGACCGGCGGATATATCCACCAATGGATTATTCCCTTAGTAGAATGCAAGCCAAGGATCTCCGTAGGGCGAAAAAATGTACTGTTATGTCCCCCAAAATTCTATCTTATCTATCCAAAGGCGAGTTTAATTAAAAATGCAAATATTGCGACACAGATCCAGCTGATCAGCATCATAGAATTCTATGGGGTTGCAGGAATAATCCTCCCGCAAGAAATCTCCTGCGGCAAGCTCCCTCACAGGAGGCGTGAGACTCCGTACTAAAATCTACTAACCCTCAAACCCAAGCCGGGCTGGCGGACTGGGTGGCGAAAGTCGCGGCCAGCTGGACGCCACTCTAGCCCCCTCTGCCTGACCTCGGCTGCCCCCTCTCCCTCCCCTTCTCTTCAATAAAGTTTATTTCCTCCTCCTCCTGGGACTTTGCTAATTCGTTTTGGACACGCGTGCGCGTCGGCGTAATAGCAAACATTTAATAAAATAATAAAAAAAGGTGCTAGGGCTTTCACATTTTAATATAAGACCATGCACTTATAATGCCCCTGGAAAAACGTCTTTCCAGCAATGCATTTCTGTTTAAATGTGAAGCCGACTTTAAGGGGATCGGTGTAAGCTTGGTTTTTGTAAGCTGGCTTTCCCACGTTGCAGTGAATGAAGCCTACTTGCCGTATGCAAACGATGCGATGCGAACGGGTCCCGATAACGCTATCGCGTTCTCCTCCTAAAGGCGAAGCTTAAGCGTCCTCAAATTTTTTGTTTCATAACATTTGTTTGTGGGTTATCATCCTCAAAATTTCGAGGAATAACTTTGTCAACAATGGAAGACAAGGTATGAGCAACTTTAGTAATAGAATGGTGTGGAAATATTGTAGCACTCTTCAATGAAGCACACTAAACAAACTGGTTTATTGTGGGCGAACTTGTGTCCGGAGATTTAACACTAAAACACATTCGCACAATTGACAAGCAGAGTTAACAGGAACGCGTTCCACAGTCAACCACGTCCGAAGATTGAGCACACGCGCAGCCGCTTGCGCGTGCACGAGAGACACGCGCTGTGTCGCCACGCGCAAGGCGTTGCTGGCGCTCTCTAAGGGCGGTGCGATGAGACGCCTGGAAGGATACTTCGCGTGGAGATATCTCTGCGGCATTTATCCCCCTCCGAAAACGCGTCGCCCCGATGCGCGCGAAAGAAATTTCATATGCAGAAGTGTTTTCATTGCCTGTCGAAGTACGGCTTCATGCGGACTACATGTACGACCTCTTCAAGGTTGTGGCGCTTTGATAGCTTTTGTCCATGAGGAATGACTTCGTAATTCAAGTCACCTACTCGGCGAATAACTTCGTAAGGACCGAAGTATCGGCGAAGGAGTTTTTCGGATAGGCTGCGACGACGCACTGGTGTCCATACCCACACTTTATAGCCTGGCTGGTACTGTACTTCTCTGCGACGCAGGTTGTAGTAGCTGGCGTCCCTACGTTGTTGCTGGCGTATACGGAACTGTGCCAACTGCCGGGCTTCTTCCGTTGTAGGAAGTCGTCCACGTCGTATGGGTTGTTAGTGTCGTCAGCATCTACTGGTAGCATAGCATCCAGTGTGGTTGTGACTATGCGGCCATAGACCAGTTGAAATGGAGTGGTGACCTGAGTTGTTTCTTGAACAGCCGTATTATAGGCGAAAGTAGCGTAGGACAAAATTGCGTCCCATGTCTTATGTTCGAGATCGACATACATGGACAGCATGTCGGCCAGGGTTCGGTTTAGACGTTCCGTCAGGCCGTTTGTTTGGGGATGGTATGCAGTGCTTTTCCTGTGACTGGTGTGCGTCATCTTCATCAAGCACTGCATCAACTCAGCTGTGAAGGCGGCTCCTCGATCCGTAATCACGACCATTGGTGCACCATGTCGCAGGACTATGTTATAAACGAAGAACTTCGCAACTTCAACTGCCGTTCCTCGCTCAAGGCAGCCAGTTTCAGCATATCGTGTTAAATAGTCTGTCGCTACTACGATTCATCTCTTCCTTGTAGAAGACGTTGGGAACGGTCCAAGCAGATCCATTCCAACTTGCTCAAATGGAGTCTTCGGTGGGTCTATGGGTTGGAGAAGGCCGGCCGGTTTGACGGGTGGCGTTTGTCGCCTTTGACATTCCCGGCATGTCTTCACGTAATGCTGCACCGACGCTAATAACTTAGGCCAGAAGTATCTGAGTCGAATTCTGGCGAACGTCCGGCTGGCACCTAAGTGACCCGACGATGGTTCGTCATGTCAAGCTTCCAAAATTTCCTGTCGCATGGCTGATGGCACGACGAGTAAGAATTTTTCCTGATTGTGTTCAAAGTTCCTCTTGTAGAGCGCATTATATCTGAGGCAAAATGACGATAAACCTCGCATAAACATACGCGGAACTTGAATATCGTGTCCTTCGAGGTGCTTGATTAGTGGTAGGAGTTCTGTGTCGGCTCGTTGATGATCAGCGATTTCCGAAGCTGTTATCACAGTAAGGAATGGGAAATCTTCTTCTTCAGAAGGAGTAGTCCACTGGTGAGTGGGACAAGCAGTCAGCATCGTGATGTTTTTTCCCAGACCTGTATACAATCGTAATGTCGAATTCTTGGAGCCTGAGACTCCACCTCGCAAGTCGTCCGGATGGGTCTTTTAGGCTTGCCAGCCAGCAAAGGGAATGATGATCGCGGACTGCACGGAACGGCCTGCCGTAGAGGTATGGTCGGAACTTGCTGATAGCCCATATGACAGCCAAACATTCCTTTTCTGTCGCAGAGTAGTTTGTTTCAGCTTTCGAGAGGGTACGGCTAGCATACGCTATGACTTTCTCTTCCACGTTTTGCCATTGAACTAGAACGGCGCCGAGACCAAGATTGCTTGCGTCGGTATGGACTTCTGTGTCCGCCGTCTCGTCGAAGTGGGTGAGGATCGGTGGGGCTTGTAATCGTTCCTTTAATTCATTGAAGGCAACCTCTTGCTCTGCATGCCACATGAAGGGTGCGTCTTCTTTAGTAAGTCTCGCGAGAGGTTCGGCAATTTTGGAGAAGTTTTCTACAAATCGCCTGTAATAAGCGCATAGTCCCAAAAATCGCCGGATTGCCTTCTTGGCTGTCCGCTTCGGAAATCGCGCAACGGCGACAGTCTTGTCGGGATCCGGGCCAACACCTTGTGCGTTGATTAAGTGACCCAGAAAACGAAGTTCTTGGAATCCAAACTGACATTGTTCTGGTTTAATGGTCAGGCCTGCGGAGCGGATAGCTTGGAGCACTAAATGCAGCCTCTGCACACGCTGGTTGAACGTTGCAGAAAATACTACCACGTCGTCTAGGTAAACTAAGCACGACTGCCATTTGAGACCCGAGAGGACACTGTCCATCATGCGCTGGAATGTCGCCGGCGCACAACAGAGGCCGAATGGAAGTGCTTTAAACTCGTACAGGCCGTCTGGGGTAACGAAAGCAGTCTTTTTGCGGTCTCTTCCGTCCACTTCAATTTGCCAATACCCGCTCTTGAGGTCTAATGAAGAGAAAAATTTTGCATGTCGTAGCCGATCCAAGGTGTCATCAATGCGTGGCAAGGGGTACACATCACGCTTGGTCACGCTGTTCAATTTCCTGTAATCAGCACAGAATCTCAGTGTATTGTCTTTTTTTCTCACAAGAACTACGGGTGATGCCCACGGGCTGTTCGATGGCTGAATGACATCGTCCTCAAGCATCTCTTGCACATGACTCTTTATGATCTCTCGTTCAACCGGTGATACTCGGTACGGGTGTTGGTACACTGGTCTGGTTTCTTCGTCTGTTATTATACGGTGTTTAACAATCGGTGTGCGCCATACCTTTGACGAAGTGGAGAAACATTCTGCGAAGTCATTTATCAGCTCTTTCATCAATTCTTTCTGGGTTGGCGACAGACTTGGGCTGATTGCAACTAACGTTATGGCGTCATGCGTAGTTTGTGCAGCAGGCGGCGTAGACGCTAAGCTACATACATCTGTGACTGCAGTAACGCTGTGTAGAAAGGCGATGGCTGTGTTCTTTGCGACATGTTGAAATTCACTTCCGAAATTCGTCAGCAATACATCAGCACACCCATCGCGTAGCTGAACAATTCCCCGTGCTATACAAATACTTTTCTTCAACAGTATACCTCGATGTTGGCATCCGCTATACCTTCCGAGTCGTCGAATGCTTCACTTCTTACGCGAACCAGCATGCTGCATCGTGGTGGCACGGCTACGTCATCGTCAGTAATCCGCAAGGCAACGTGCTCTGGCTCCTCTGACTTCTGCATATCTATAGCCTACTTCGTAGAAAAGGACACACTAGAATTCTGCAGGTTGATTATGGCACCGTTTGCTAGAAGAAAGTCCATCCCGAGTATTACATCCTTCGAACATTCCGGTAATACAACAAAGTCAGCGACGTAAGCAAAACCTCGAATTCCAATTCTCACTGTGCATCTTCCCAGGGGTGTAATGAGGTGCCCACCAGCTGTACGTATCTGGGGTCCACTCCACTGCACCAAAACCTTTTTCAGTTCCTTTGCGAGTGCATATCTTATGACGGAATAATCAGCACCTGTGTCCATTCAGTTCGCGACCGTCTATGGTAATGCGCAAGTCCGAAGAAAGGCTCTGTTTAGTTATCTTACTCACGCGTCTCTGTTCGTCGCTGCTGCTCGGTAAACTTGACGGAGGATCTTGCCTTTTTCCAACGTCAGCGGCCTCGCCTCCACAGGTCACTCGCTTTAGTTTTCCTGACGTGGGCTCAGTGAACTACGTCTTGGTGAATTCGAGGATGGCCGTGGGCTAGGTGATCGGAAGCGTGTAGACGCTGGTGATCGCGGCTGGTGTTGGTATCTAGCCGCCGGCTCCTGTTGTCTGGTCAAGTAGTCCTGAATTTCCATGGGTCTTTCACCATTACGGGGGCAAGGTGCAATCATCGAAAAGCCGCGAAGACCTGCTCTGCGATATTGGCACATTCTGTAAAGGTGTCCAGCTTCTCCGCAGTGGAAACAGAGCGGCTTCCGGTCGGGTGCACGCCACACGTCGCTTTTTCGTGGCCTCACCTCTGCTAGAAGGGGTTCACTGCGCGGAGTCGGCTGACGGCTACTGGGAGCTGCGAATTGAGCATTATGCACGGATGGCTGGCATAACACATCAGCGTGCGTCTGCACGCTACGTACCGGTGGCGCTTGCTCGAGATGCACAGGTGGTGCCTCAAATCCCGGCTGCAGAATGGCATGCCGAACTTCATCGCGAATGACGGCGGCGAGAGTTGAAACTGTCGGCGTGGCTTGCGGTGGCTGCAGCTTTCGAAGCTCTTCCTTTACAATGGAACGCACCAGTTCTCTTAGCGCTTCGTTGTTGCTGCCTGGGCTTGCTGACAGGAGGTCGGCTGGTGCACTGCTGACATCACGATTGTAGTGATGGGCACGTTGCTGCAGCGCCTTTTCTATGGTCGTCGCCTCGGTGCGAAACTCAGCAACGCTGCGTGATGGGTTGCGAACGAGTCCTGCACACAGCTCTTGCTTAACGCCACGCATCAGATGGCGTGGTTTCTTATCTTCGGTCATGTTTGGATCCGCGCGCTTGAAGAGGCACGACATGTCCTCGATGTACATGCCGACACTTTCGTTAGTGCGCTGGTTTCTGGCTTGTAGAGCGTTCTCTGCCTTCTCTCACCGATCGGTGCTGGCATACGTGGCAAGCAACTGTTGCCGAAATTCTTGCCATGAAGGCAATGCTGCTTCATGGTTCACGTACCATGTCCTCGCTGACTCTTCTAACGCGAAGTACACGTTGCGAAGCTTCCGTGCCTCGTCCCATTCATTGAAATCTGCGACTCGCTCGAAATGTTCTAACCAATCTTCCTCATCTTCGAACGCATCACCATGGAAGGACTTAGGCGTACGTGGTGGGTACACAATAAGCGGCGACGCGGCCACTGAGCTGGTCATGGTTGTGCCGTCGCTGGTAACTGTTGCCTGCACCGCAGCAGCACCAGGAAGCGGTCCGAACTCGGGCGGGTCTCCTCGGAGGCGGCGGCTTGTGCGCTGGTGTACTGGAGTCAGCTCTCCGGGTTCCAATCGCCGAGGGTCGGGGCTCCGCTCTCTTGCGCCCTGTGGACTTCCAATCATACCCCGCACCTCCACCAGAAATGTAGCACTCTTCAATGAAGCACACTGAACAAACTGGTTTATTGTGGGCGAACTTCTGCCTGGAGACTTAACACTAAAACACATTCACACAATTGACAAGCAGAGTTAACAGGAACGCGTTCCACAGTCAACCACGTCTGAATATTGAGCACACGCGCAGCCGCGTGCGCGTGCACGAGACACACGCGCTGTCTCGCCACGCGCAAGGCGTTGCTGGCGCTCTTCTAACGGCGGTGCGATGAGACGCCTGGAACGATGCTTCGCGTGGAGAGATCTCTGCGGCAATATAACCTGCCTATACCGCATGTCATATAGTAAGGCGTGCGATGTAGTACGTATAGCTAAATATTTACGGGGATGTTCGCTCACGGGACGCTGACGCCGGGCGCCGGCACCAGATTTTCCACGACACGGGGCCCTTAACGCTAGTGCGTTAAAGGTGGGTGGAGTCAGCGACCCGCCCTGGATTTGACTGTTGTGGTGAAACGACGACGACGACGACATTGACT
>NC_051156.1:87256500-87298970 GCF_013339745.2 Dermacentor silvarum | reverse complement strand
AAAAATGATCATATATAAATTCACTATGCCATATTCACTACAGCAGACCCATCATAGTCACAGCTTCGCTGGCTTCCATCTTCACAGTAGTAGGAGGGCTCTGAATTTTTTTGTTAATTAGTCGTTTGAGAGTAACTTAACTCAGCACAGACAAAATAGCTCCGCCTCCTCGTAGAGCTCGTATGCAAAGACGACAGGTGCCTCACGGTCATATCGTTTTATTGCGATAGCAATTATATGGACACTCCAAAGCGGATTTCTGCCGTCGGCGTCGCCGTCGCAGTCACCGTGAGGTTCCGTATGACGTCAACGGCGATGAAATCGTCGCCGCGCTCCGGACGCTGTATGTGCGATTGAAAGGGCGCGAGGGATTCGCGCTTTCATGGGGAGCGAACGAACGTCGGAGAGCAAACGCGCGTTCTGCGCCGTGCTCCCTGAAGGGCTGCAGAATTAAGCATCTCTTTCCTCCTTTACAATCACCTTATATAGAGAGCAAACGCGACTTCTTACATCGCGCGAAAGGCCGTGGAGGGACAGGAGGGAGGGAGGGGAGGCGACGTTTAGATGCGGCACCAAATGCGTATTTATATAAAAACGTTACGAGGCGAGAAGGTGGGTAAGATTTCGACCGCGCCTGCCTGATGACTGAAGGACTGACTGACTGACTGACTGACTGACTGACTGACTGACTGACTGACTGACTGGACTGACTGACTGACTGACTGACTGACTGACTGACTGACTGACTGACTGACTGACTGACTGACTGACTGACTGACTGACTGACTGACTGACTGATGGGACTGACTGACTCTGACTGACTGACTGATGACTGACTGACTGACTGACTGACTGACTGACTGACTGACTGACTGACTGACTGACTGACTGACTGACTGACTGACTGAGACTGACTGACTGACTGACTGACTGACTGACTGACTGACTGACTGACTGACTGACTGACTGACTGACTGACTGACTGACTGACTGACTGACTGACTGACTGACTGACTGACTGACTGACTGACTGACTGACTGACTGATGACTGACTGACTGACTGACTGACTGACTGACTGACTGACTGACTGACTGACTGACTGACTGACTGACTGACTGACTGACTGGACTGACTGACTGACTGACTGACTGACTGACTGACTGACTGACTGACTGCTGATGACTGACTGATGACTGACTGACTGACTGACTGACTGACTGACTGACTGACTGACTGACCTGTGACTGACTGACTGACTGACTGACTGACTGACTGACTGACTGACTGACTGACTGACTGACTGACTGACTGACTGACTGACTGACTGACTGACTGATGATGACTGACTGACTGACTGACTGACTGACTGACTGACTGACTGACTGACTGCTGACTGACTGACTGACTGACTGACTGACTGACTGACTGACTGACTGACTGACTGACTGACTGACTGACTGACTGACTGACTGACTGACTGACTGACTGACTGACTGACTGACTGACTGACTGACTGACTGACTGACTGACTGACTGACTGACTGACTGACTGACTGATGACTGACTGACTGACTGACTGCTGACTGACTGACTGACTGACTGACTGACTGACTGACGACTGACTGACTGACTGACTGACTGACTGACTGACTGACTGACTGAGACTGACTGACTGACTGACTGACTGACTGACTGACTGACTGACTGACTGACTGACTGACTGACTGACTGACTGACTGACTGACTGACTGACTGACTGACTGACTGACTGACTGACTGACTGACTGACTGACTGACTGACTGACTGACTGACTGACTGACTGACTGACTGACTGACTGACTCTGACTGACTGACTGACTGACTGACTGACTGACTGACTGACTGACTGACTGACTGACTGACTGACTGACTGCTGACTGACTGACTGACTGACTGACTGACTGACTGACTGACTGACTGACTGACTGACTGACTGACGACTGACTGACTGACTGACTGACTGACTGACTGACTGACTGACTGACTGACTGCTGACTGACTGACTGACTGACTGACTGACTGACTGACTGACTGACTGACTCTGACTGACTGACTGACTGACTGGACTGACTGACTGACTGACTGACTGACTGACTGACTGACTGACTGACTGACTGACTGACTGACTGACTGACTGACTGACTGACTGACTGACTGACTGACTGACTGACTGACTGACTGACTGACTGACTGACTGACTGACTGACTGACTGACTGACTGACTGACTGACTGACGACTGACTGACTGACTGACTGACTGACTGACTGACTGACTGACTGACTGACTGACTGACTGACTGACTGACTGACTGACTGACTGACTGACTGGGACTGACTGACTGACTGACTGACTGACTGACTGACTGACTGACTGACTGACTGACTGACTGACTGACTGACTGACTGACTGACTGACTGACTGACTGACTGACTGACTGACTGACTGACTGACGGACTGACTGACTGACTGACTGACTGACTGATGACTGACTGACTGACTGACTGACTGACGATGACTGACTGACTGACTGATGACTGACGACTGACTGACTGACTGACTGACTGACTGATGACTGACTGACTGACTGACTGACTGACTGACTGACTGACTGACTGACGACTGACTGACTGACTGACTGACTGACTGACTGACTGACTGACTGGACTGACTGACTGACTGACTGACTGACTGAATGACTGACTGACTGACTGACTGACTGACTGACTGACTGACTGACTGACTGACTGACTGACTGACTGACTGACTGACTGACTGACTGACTGACTGACTGACTGACTGACTGACTGACTGACTGACTGACTGACTGACTGACTGACTGACTGACTGACGATGACTGACTGACTGACTGACTGACTGACTGACTGACTGACTGACTGACTGACTGACTGACTGACTGATGACTGACTGACTGACTGACTGACTGACTGACTGACTGACTGACTGACTGACTGAATGAATGACTGACTGACTGACTGACTGATGACTGACTGACGGACGGACGGACGGACGGACGGCGGACGGACGGACGGACGGACGGACGGACGGACGGACGACGGACGGACGGACGGACGGACGGACGGACGGACGGACGGACGGACGGACGGACGGGGACGGACGGCGGACGGACGGACGGACGGACGGACGGACGGACGGACGGACGGACGGACGGACGGACGGACGGACGGACGGACGGACGGACGGACGGACGGACGGACGGACGGACGGACGGACGGACGGACGGACGGACGGACGGACGGACGGACGGACGGACGGACGGACGGACGGACGGACGACGGACGGACGGACGGACGGAGGACGGACGGACGGACGGACGGACGGACGGACGGACGGACGGACGGACGGACGGACGGACGGACGGACGGACGGACGGACGGACGGACGGACGGGGACGGACGGACGAAGAACTTTTATTTTGGTCCTGAGAAGACGATGAGTGTCCCCCTTAGGGGACATCGTCTGCGGGCCGCACACACCACGGAGCCGGGAGGTTGAGTCTCTCGGCGATCTCGCGGGCTCTCTGGACAGCCCTGAGCTGCTCTTCCTTGGCGGAGCTGGTGACGAGCCGGAGCCAGTCTTCCTCCGAAGAGGGAGACCCTGAGCCCCCGCGCAAATCTAGGCACTGCCAGAGCATGTGCTTAAGAGTGCAGCTGGGATGTCCGCAGCGCGGACAGCCCGGATCGATGCCTTCTATAAATTTTGAATAAATAAATGGAGACGGATAAGTCCCCGTCTGCAGCATTCGCAGGGTGATTGCCTGTGGTCTGTTTAGGTGTGGGTTGGGAAGCGGAAACTTCCGACGCCCCAGTTGATAGTGCTTGCAGACCTCATTAAAAGTGAGAAGAGTGTCCCTTTGCCACTGCCCTCCCCCGGCCTCCGATTGCCCACTTCCGGCGCGGCGAGTGAGACTTCGCGCCTGGAAGTGTGCAAGTTCGTTGGCGTTGGGAACGGCTTCATGAGCATAAGCTGCCCATGTGACCGGGGAACCAGATTAAGTGCTTTTTGCCTGTCCAAGATGCAGGAGAGAGAACGCGAGCGGCTTCCTTGCATACCGAACCTTTCATGAATGCTCTGGTGGCAGCTCGCGAATCTGTGAAGATAGTGGAACGATTCGTGGTGGCCATGGCGATGGCTACAGCCACCTGTTCGGCTTTGTCGGCGTTCGTATATTTAAGCGTAAGCGACGTCAGCAGCTCCCCCCGCAGCGAGGTAGCCACCGAAACAAAGTGATTGGAAGCTGCGTATTGCGCAGCGTCAACGAAGGCGGCGTTGTCCTCAATCTTAGCCGCTAGATTAAGAAGGGCCCTGGCTCTCGCTTTACGTCTGCCGTAATTGTGTTCAGGGTGCATGTTTCTAGGTATCTGGGATACCGAATACATTTCCATGACTTTAACGGGGAGCGCGCACTCCCTCTGTCTGGTGATGCTGGAACCTTTACCGATATACGCTAGTAGCTGTCTGCCGGCTTCCGTGGAAGCCAGTCTTGCAACTTGTGCCACCTGTTGTGCCTCAACTATCTCATCAAAGGTGTGAACGCCTAGCTCCAAGAGCCTTTCGGTACTGGTGTTCTGTGGGAGACCCAGTGCCTTTTTTATGCTCTTGCGAATGATTGATTCTAGTCTAGCCTTGTCCCTTCTGCTCTGACGAGTGTCCCATTCTGATCTCGTCGAAAACCTCCGAGCCGCCCCCAGAGGCCCCCACAACAATCACCAACGCCCCGCGCGTTCGGTGCGAACGCGGGCAAAACGCCGACGGCGTCGACAACAGTTCTGCGCGTTGCTGGTCCTGCTGCTTGTCCAAGTTTACACAGCTGATAAAACTACTATTCTTACTTCGTTTATCTCTCTACTAATTTGCTATCGCAATTGATGCTTCGCCTTTCGGGTGAAACTACGACAATTTTTTTAATAAAATATCTGTATTGTCTAAAAAACACCCTGTAGATTATCAGAGTAAGTAATTCCCTAAATGTTGAAGGCTTGACTTGAGGAATCAGCTTCTGCCTGTAAACAAGATAAATCAACACTACCTTTTACAATGTGAACATGGGTAGAGAGCATTCACTAACTTTTGGAGAAAAGAGAGCCTGCCAACCCGTACTCGAGCACAGATAGATAATAGTTTAAGGATTGGTACAACGTATTGAGACCCTGCAACACAGAGAGAAATTCAATGTCATCAACATAGAGATAAATGACAGATAAGCCCTGGGATGAGGAGGAGGAAGGCGGAATTGGAAAAGAAACTAAGGGTGAAAAAAATATATGATCAAGTTGTGAGTGCAGGTGAGAAACCTAGACACAATCGCAGTGCCTGCTTTTGAACTAGCTCGTAGGCTGCACATTCTAACCAAAGAAAAAAACAGCAGAAAAACAGAATCAGACGCATGAGGATATTTCGTAGCTTGTCACTTGAGCCAATGTCTCCTTAGATGTGGGAAAACGAAATCGTTATAGATGTGTACGTGGTTTTGAAATGCTAATAATGACATCGAGTGTTTTCCCTAGCTCTAGTAGCTCTTGGGAAACAAAGTTCGCGCTAACCCTTTCCACCCAGAATTTTCTTAACGTGCAGAAATGTTTTCATTGTGTACTTATTTACTACCGCCTAAGAAATGAAAAAAAAACATTACCATATTCTGAGTATATCCTATCAGTATAAGCTACGCCGTCATGCCCAATATATAGGACAGATGGGCTTAGTGGTTGAAAAGAGCAATGCGAAGTATTTAGAAGTTGCAAATTATTCTCAGATGTTTCAGACAATTAAATTTTGGAAAGCGCGCATTATTTTAATCAGACACTGGTTATTTGTGCTTGAAAGCCTTCAAACAATTATTTAGGCTCGCTATAAGCAGACCATAATTGCACTTGAATGGCCAGCATCTACTTGATGGTCGCTTGGCGAGATTTATTTTCGTCATAGATGGTCGATTCTTCGTCTACTGAACAGCATTTACAGTTCCCGATTCCTGCAAAAGCTTGCTTGCTTGTTCCTCCATAAGCAAGCTGTCCATCCTGCACTTCACCGTTATCGTCTTCTCCCTCCGACACGCACCATTCATATATTGAACAGCAAACATACTTGAGTCCTTTATACACGGACGTTTCGCTATAGGAGTCCCCTTGCCGCTGATTACAGCCATTCTGGCTGATTTGTCGCCTCTGGGACATTAAAACAAGCAATCGGAAACAGTCAGAAGCTAGAGAGCCCTCAACCTTCCTTCATCAAATGCAGAGCCCATGACAACCACTGTGACCTGGTGTTCCATAGGACACGAAGATCTTGGTGTACTGCGGGGTATGCGCAAATGAGATGCGAAACCTCATGTACATAAACCCCTAAGCATGTTAGACATAACAAGCAAAATTACGTTCTCTGCCGAGGCAGCAGTTATTGCGCAAAATATTATCAAAAGACGCGGTTGATGATGATGATGATGATGATGATGATGATGATGATGATGATGATGATGATGATGGCCTCATACTTTGGCTCGTACCCACAGGGGGATTGGCGAAGAATTCGCTGCCTGAACTTTTAAGTAATGTTTTGACGATCTACATATGCAAAAAAAGGAAAAAATATGGAAAAAGAAGAGAAAACAAAGCTATATAAAAGTAATAATGTAAAAATGTATTCATTTAGTTGATTGAATGAAAGCACAAACGGCTTCAAAGACATTCCTGTGGCTGAAGCCCAGAACTGACGCACCGAACGTTAGTATTATTTCTGATGTTAAGATTAGCCCTAGTTTAGCAAGTGGAATTTCTAGAAGCCTTTTTCTTAATGCTGTATAGCGGCGACATATCAAAAAATATTGATCTAGGGATTCTGTTTCCTGGCAGAATTGACACAGGGGAGATATCGCCAGACCAGTCCTGTGTAAATAAAGATTTAAGGGGGGGGGGGAGGGGGGGACACGGCGGCGCATTCTGGTGATCACGACTTCCGATTGTCTTGATTGACACCACTGGATTTTCCACGGAAACTTGAGACGCTGAAATTCAGTCCATGTTCTTATTGATTCAATGGCACCTCTACGGATTGAATATTTTCGATATCTAATCGTTGTTGTGTGCGCAACTACAGGAAGAACCGATATTATTGGTCCACTGTGGGATGCTCGCGCTAATGAGTCTGCCATTTCGTTTAAATGCAACCCACCGTGGCTTGGTACCCATAATAGTTTTATAAAATTTAACTGTGAAGGAACTAATGATAAAAAAACCTCTTTAGAGCTGGTGAATTGGATGAAGCTGTAAGCGAAGAACAGACAGAAAGCGAATCTGTTATAATAACCACACTGATTTCGTTCAAATGGAGTTTCCGCAGTGCTAAAATAATTTCCAAAAGTTCGGCTTGAAAAAAGGGGGTATAATCTTGCAGTCTGAAAGAAAATGACCAGCCAAGCGAAAGCGAGAAAATGCCTACGCCCGCCTTATCATTTTTCACTGAAGCGTCTGTGGCTATTAGGTTATTTGATGGTGCATGCGCAAGGTAATCTTGCAACCGGTTATTTGAGAACCTCGCTGATTGAAGCTTAGGGTTTCTGGGGAACATGTCATCGAAATCAATCTCAATATTCCGATTTGATTCAGTTGATGGAATTACCTCTCCAATTTTCACATTTAAACTATCTAATTGCTTTTGAACAAATACGATCTGTGGAGTGTGAAAACGTGGCCAATGAGCAAGAAAGAAGGAGTCTGGATCATCAATAAACGCGTATTCAGATCCTCTAAGCGGACAGCTGTAAAATTTTAGAAATGTATGGATCGTTAACATACGAAATCTGCAGGGCAATGTTCGTAGGCGCGCTTCTTGATATTGTCACGACCTCGCAGGAGACGTGGAAGCAGGCGTACAGCACGTATACAAGTACTTTATATGAGCAGCAAACGCAACGTCGTTGTCGTCTCGGCTTTTCTACCCGCGCGCTACTTCAGCGTCGTTTCCATGGCCGGGCACATACCCGCGGCGACGATATAGCATGTGGCATTTGCCCCTGCTTTGAAAGAAGCATCGTCCCGATGCACCAAGTGCCTAAGAAAGTGCAGTGATGGTGCAAAAGTGAGGTCATGATGCCAAATATGGCTTCATACGAAGCACGTGCACAACCTCGGGCAGATGCTGCCGGCGTTTGGAGCAGTAAGGACTGTCGGGCACAACTTCATAATTCACGTCACTGATGCGGCGTAGAACTGTGTACGGCCCGAAGTATCTTCGCAGGAGCTTCTCAGATAGCCCCCTCCGACGAATAGGAGTCCAAACCCACACCTGGTCGCCGACGTTGTACGTGACGGGTCTGTGTCGAAGATTGTAGTGTCTGGCATCGTAGTTCTGTTGCGCTTGGATGCGCAAGCGTGCAAGCTGCCTTGCTTCCTCGGCGCGTTGCGTAAACTCCTCGGCACCAGTCTCGTGATCACCACACTCGTGTGGCAGCATCGCGTCCAACAGTGTTCTTACTTCCCAGCCATAGACTAGGCTGAAAGGTGTCACGCGTGTTGTCTCCTGGCGAGCCGTGTTGTACGCAAATGTAACATATGGTAATATCTCGTCCCAGTTCTTGTGGTCGACGTCGATGTACATACTCATCATGTGCGCCAGAGTCTTATTCAAACGTTCTGTCAGCCCATTGGTTTGGGGGTGATAAGCGGTTGTCTTTCGGTGAGTTGTACCACTTAATCGCAACACGGTATCCAGAAGCGCGGCCGTGAAAGCAGAACCTCTGTCGGTAATGACCACTGCGGGAGCGCCATGCCTTAGGACGACGGCTTCGATGAAAAATCGTGCTGCTTCGGCTGCTGTTCCCCGCTGGAGAGCACCTGTTTCGGCGTATCGGGTAAGATAATCAGTGACGACGATTATCCATCTATTGCCGGCACAAGACACTGAAAATGGACCTAAAAGGTATATGCCAACTTGTGCGAAGGGCGCTTGTGGTATCTGAACAGAATGCAGCAGTGCAGCAGGCTTGACGGGTGGGGTTTTGCGGCGCTGGCAATCCAGGCATGTCTGGACATAACGTTTCACGACCAGCGCAAGTCTTGGCCAGTAATACTTTAGCCTAATTCTGGATAATGTGCGGGAGTAGCCCAAGTGACCAGCGGTGGGCTCGTTGTGACAGGCGTGTAGGACTTCGTTCCGTAGAGATGCGGGAACGACAAGTAGGTAGCTGCTGCCACTGCGTGAAAAGTTCTTTTTGTAGAGGACGTCGTGACGCAAGCAAAATGAAGGCAGCGCTCTGGCGAATAACCTCGGCACGCAGCTTGTTTTTCCCTCTAAGTAATCAATAAGAGGAACCAGTTCTGCATCCTCGCGTTGCAGGCGTGAAACGGCGACAGCGTCTACCATGCCTAGAAAAGCCGCGTCGTCATCGTCGTGCAATGCAGTCTCAACAGGCGACCGAGACAGGCAGTCGGCGTCGGCGTGCCGCTTCCCCGATTTGTAGACAACAGTGAAGTCGAACTCCTTGAGCCGAAGGCTCCAGCGTGCTAGCCGACCAGCTGGATCGTTTAAATTAGTCAGCCAGCAAAGTGCATGGTGATCACTGACGACGGTGAAACAGCGACCGTATAGATATGGGCGAAATTTGAGGATGGCCCAGACTACCGCGAGGCACTCTTTTTCTGTAGTGGAGTAGTTAGTCTCCGTTCTGGATAGGGTCCTGCTGGCGTACGCAAGCACTCTTTCGGTGCCGTCCTGCCGCTGAAGACGCACTGCGCCAAGGCCGACATTGCTAGCATTGGTATGAAGAATCGTCGGGGCGTCTTCGTCAAAGTGTGCGAGCACAGGAGGCATCTGCAGCCGCTGCCGTAGCTCGTCAAATGCCCGTTGCTGCTCTTCGCCCCACACGAAGGGGACATCTTCGCGGGTGAGATGTGTTAATGGACACGCGATGCGCGAAAAGTCCGCAATAAACCTCCGGTAGTAGGCGCAAAGGCCCAGAAAACGTCGCACGGCCTTTTTATCAGATGGAGTCGGGAAATTAGCGACGGCAGCGATTTTATCAGGGTCAGGTCTAACCCCTTCATGACTAACCACGTGACCGAATAATTGAAGTTCCTCAAAACCGAAATGGCACTTTTCCGGTTTCAAAGTTAGGCCTGCTGAGCGTATTGCCTCAAAGACCGTCTTCAGTCTCCGTAATAGTTCGTCGAACGTGGCGGAGAAAACAATCACGTCGTCGAGGTACACTAGGCAGGTTTGCCATTTGAGGCCTGAGAGTACCGTGTCCATGCGTCGTTGAAACGTTGCTGGCGCAGAACACAAACCGAAGGGAAGCACCTGAAATTCATAAAGTTCATCGGGTGTCACAAAAGCGGTCTTTTCACGGTCTCTCTCATCAACTTCGATTTGCCAGTAGCCGCTTTTCAAGTCCATCGACGAAAAGTAACGTGCGTTTCGTAGTCGGTCCAGTGAATCATCGATACGCGGTAGCGGATAAACGTCTTTCTTTGGGATCTGGTTGAGTTTGCGATAGTCGACGCAGAAGCGCAGACCACCGTCCTTCTCTTTCACCAATACGACAGGCGATGCCCACAGACTCTTAGATGGCCGAATAACTCCGTCCTCAAGCATCGTTTTCACTTGTTTTTGGATTGCCTCCCGCTCTTTTGGTGCTGCACGATAAGGATTCTGCCGGATGGGTCTTGCGTCGTCTTCGGTGATAATACGGTGCTTGGTGAGCGGCGTCTGGCTAACTCTTGACGTTGATGCGAAGCAGCTGTTAAACTCATTGATGAGCTCAAGAAGGCTGTTGCGTTCGATGGGCGATAAAGTTCGACTGACATCAAGCACAGGTTCAGGCATAGGCGCGGTAGACGCCGCGTGCTGCACTGAGAGGCAGTCTTGTATTGGGGCAATTTCGTCGAAGTAAGCAACAGCATTGCCTTTAACAATCTGTCAACGTTCCCTGCTAAAATTCGTCAGCAGGAGTTCAGCATGTCCGTCGAGTACATTAATTACGGCCCTGGCGACGGAAACGCCCTGACTCAGTACTAGTGCGTTGATGTGTTCAGCGACGCCAGGCCCTGTGTGCAAGTTATCGCAGATGACAGGCACGAGGGAACAATTTCGCGGCGGAAGCGTGACGTCGTCGTCGGCGATACGTAAACGCGGTCGCTGGTCATCCGCGGGGTCGACGTCTTCGGAGCTCGCAGCAAATGTCACCATGCGGTCGCGGACATTAATAACTGCACCGTACTCCCTCAAGAAATCCATTCCCAAAATAAGTTCTTTACAGCACTCAAAGAGAATGACGAGGGTGGCAACGAAGGCTGAACCGGCGATTATGATTCTGGCTGTGCATTTTCCAATCGGCGTCATCAACTGGCCCCCGGCAGTTCTGATGTTGGGCCGGTCCAGGGTGTCTTCACTTTTCTTAGTCTGTCGGCTAGCTTTAGACTCATTATCGAAAATGCGAACCAGTGTCAACGAGAGCGGCCACTTGGTGGCCGTCAATGGTAACGACAATATCGGCGCTGACGGCGTCTGGTGCATGTGGTGTGGTTGGAATCGTCGGAGTCGTAGAGTCGTCGATCGTCGGTGATGGGGGTCTTGGAATCTGGACGGTTTGCAACCTCACCCCTAGGAGGTCACTGCCTCTAGTTTCCCCGGCGCGGGCTAGGAGACCTGCCCCTAGAGGCATCAGGAAAATCGCGACGGGTTGGTTGGGTGTAACGAGCCGGTGATGGGGAACGCGATCGAGGCGTCGTTGAACCTTCCGGCCGAAAGTTGGAAGGATTGTCGTCGCATGTACGTGGAGCGTCAAACCGAGGGTAACTATAGTTGGTGGGAAATCTGGGAAATCCAGCTGCGCGGTAGTGTCAAGCTCGATAAACATGTCCTGCTTCACCGCAATGAAAGCCTAGCGGCCGGCGGTCAGCGGTGCGCCACAAATCGGTTTTTCGTAGCGGATAGCCGGCAGGGAATTCTCCGTAAGACCGCGGCGCAGCGATCGGCTGTCGGCGATACGGCATTGCTGGCGGCGGCTGTGACTGTCGAAGATAGGGCGTCGGGGATGGCGGCGGTGGCTGCGTCGAAGTGGTCGACGGTGTCAGCAGCATCGAAGTGGCGGGAGGTGGACGACAAAGAGCTTCCGCGTATGTGCATCGTCGCGGCGCCGCTTGCCAGTCGGGCGAAGAAAAGGCCTGTCGAACTTCCTCCCGGACGACATCAGCGACAGAAGCCACCGCTGGTGCCATGGGAGCAATTCCGAGCTGCCGGATCTCTTTTCTGTCTTTTCATTGTCTTTTCTGTCGCTGCTAGTGAATGTGTCTAGCAGCTGGGTGCGGAAGGCATCCCATGTGGTCAGGCTCCTCTCCCGGTTCACAAACCATGTCCGCGCACTGTCTCGAAGAGCAAAATAGACATAAGACAGCTTTTGCCGGGAGCTCCATTCATTATGACTGGCGACACGCTCGAACTGGTCCAGCCAATCTTGGACATCTTCAATGGCGTCACCATGGAAGCTTTCTGGGACCATAGGGTGCTGTAGCGGCACCTGCGATGGAGTTGCAGTGGCCATGGCGGTAGTACTTAGACGCGGTCCGGCAGGATCCTGCAAGGGGCTGAACTCGGGCTTCAGGCCTAGCAGGCGGCGGCTGTACCGGTGAACCGGAGTTTCGACGAGCGAAGGCGATTCCGCGTTCGATGGATGGCTCCGCGAAGGGGTGCTAAGCATGAGGCAATCCTACCCCGCACCTCCACCAGTGTCACGACCTCGCAGGAGACGTGGAAGCAGGCGTACAGCACGTATACAAGTACTTTATGTAGATGTAGATGTAGAGCCTTGAAGTTACTGGCACATACCCACTCTGGGGGATTGGCCAAGAACCGGGTAGTTTGAAATAACAATCAGAAGGGAGATGTATAAATCAAAACAAACATAAATGTGGGAATATATACGCATCTGAGAATGAATAATTAGAATATATCAAATTACTTGAATAGAATAAGGAGTAAATGATGAATTAAAAAAAAGAAGTAGATAGCAAGTCATCAAATTTGTAAAAATATTTCGGTACCCTAAGCCTTGATTCTGTCATCTAAATCTTTCTGACCCTGTAATGTAATTCTGTATGGCATCTACAACCTTCCCGTCGCTGTGCCCAAGGGTAGAGGCCCTCAATGATAGTAAATTTTGAACATTTAATTCTAATCTAAGAAGGCGGAACGGTGTTTCTAAGGTTCTTTTTCGCAATTCAGAATATCTTTGACAGGCAATGAGAAAATGATCTAATGTTTCATGTTGGCCACAATAGGAAGAGTTAGGTGAGGGAACCAGACCAGCTCTGTGTAGGTAAAAATTTAAAAATGGAATTCTGCAGCGTAGTCTAGTGATTGCGACTTCAAGTGATCGCGTTTGACAGAGTTTGCTATTCCAATAATGCGACAAGTGCTGAAAATCTGACGAGTTTGTTAAAGAAGGGGCGTGAAATTCACGCAGCATCATTTTTCTCCGAAATCTAGCCCCTATGATGAAAGCTGAAATCGGTAGGATATGAATTACCGGGCCATTCAGGGACGCTTTCAGCCAACGAATCTGCCATTTCGTTTAGAAATAGGCCCTTATGCCCTGGTACCCACACCAATCTAATCAAAGCTAAGTGAGGGGGCACTAACGATTTGAAAGCTCGCAAAACTGGGGAATTATCGGACGCTGTGAGGGAGGAGCACAGAGATAAAGAATCCGTCACGATTACTGTAGAACATGTTGATGTATTGAGTTTACGGAGGGCTAGAACGACAGCTAAAAATTCCGCTAGAAAGATCGGTACGAAGTCTGGGAGGCGAAGAGAGAACGACCAATCAAGAATAGGAGAAAATATTCCAATTCCACACTTTTCTTCATTTTGAGAAGCATCAGTGGCAATAACTGTCTTGATCGGAACGTGCAAAAAGTAATCATTTAATATTGAGCTTAGCATGCGGTAAGATATGAGCAGCAAACGCAACGTCGTTGTCGTCTCTGTTTTTCTACCCGCGCGCTACTACAGCGTCGTTTCCATGGCCATGCACATACCCGCGGCGACGATATAGCATGTGGCAATATAAAACATTATTAGCAACAAACCCGGAGAGTCCCAGACACAGGCGCAGGGCTTCACGCTCCAAAAGAACCAGAGGCTTAGTTTTGTGCGCATGGTCGCCTGAGAACAATACACACCCGAATTCCAATATTGGGCGCATATACATTTTGTATATCATTAGCAGAGAATCCCTACGTAACCCATATTGATGGTTGCTTATTCTGCGCAGTAGACCTAAAGCACGTTGTGCCTTAGATGCTACATTTTCTATGTGTGGACTCCATTTGAGTTTTTTATCATAGATGATTCCCCAATATTTTAGAAACTCAACCTGGGGGATGGGTTCGTGTTTATAAGATATCGAAATTCAAATGGATCCGTAAGCGGGAAGACCAAGATTGCGCTTTTACTTACATTTAGTGACATGCAGATTGTCTGAAGCCAAACCTCAAGCATACTCATGTATCTTTGTAATTTTTGGTATAAATTGTAAATGTCACTATCGGCCGCAAAGAATGCAATATCATCTGCATAAACATAAACTTGAACGTCCTGACAAGTTGGAATGGAACTCAATAAAATATTAAATAATAATGGAGACAGGACTGCTCCTTGGGGAAGCCCGCGAGTCTGTTTGTATTCAGACGAGGAGCAGCCATCCTTAAAGCAATAAAATTTCCTTGAGCTCAAAAATTTTGCCAACCACGCAATAATATATTTCGGGAAATTGCGACTTAGTAAGATATTCAGTAAAATTGAATGTTCAACGCTATCATATGCTTTAGCTATATCTAATGTCACTAAAGCTGAACATTGTCTCCTTCTTCGGGCAAGTTGTATTCGGCTTTCTAAATCAGCATGGGCACACCATATTGAGCAACCGACTCTGAAGCCTATTTGAATTGGATTTATTATTAAATTATCCGTCATCCTGATAATAATTCGGCAATGTAATACTCTTTCTATGAGTTTGACCATATTAGAAGTTAGGGAAATTGGTCTGATAATGTCTATGGTATAGCCTACTCCTAACTGTTTAGGTATCGGGATTGCTTTAGCTACTTTCCAATCGTATGGTATCCAGGCGTTGTTTAATGAATAGCTTATAGTGTTTAGAAGATCACAAGGAGATATATCGAATAAAATTTTTATCATATGCACAGTAATTCCATCACGACCAGGAGCTGAGAAGGGTAAGTATCTAATCACTTGAGCTAGTTCAGGTAATGTAACTTCAGTAAAGTCTGACATTGTGGCTGGGTTTTGCAAATTAGCTGACATAGATGAAGTGAATCTACTCTCCAAGCCTTTAGCAATAAGTTCTAGAGATCTTGTCATTTCATCAGATGACAGATTTGCATAGTCGATATTAATTGGTGATGGCAGAATTTTGCGATATCTCATATATCTAAACAGCGCTTTCTTGTTTTTAGGATTTGAGAGGAAATTGTAGTGATTTCTCTCGTATTATTCTTTAGCTTGATGAACTGTGCGTTTAAATACAGCAGCGTGAAATTTGTAATCAGACCAATTTTTCGGGCACTGATTATAAAGAAGCTGCTTCCAAGCTGCCTTTCGTCGTCGGTGGTCTCTCGTACGGTCTGAATTCCACCAGGGTCTATGAGATGCTCTCTTCGCAAATTCAATACTAAATTCCGCGTTTTTGTATGTCCTTTTAATTACAGCACAAAGTTTAATAGCTTTGGTGTCTTCGCTCTCTTCGGAATGGGAAGCCAAATGTATCTTTAGATTGGTTTTCAATTTATTATAATTCACCAATACTCGTACCTGAGTGCATGATGGAATTATTGGGCAAGGAATTTCGAACATTATTGGAAAGTGGTCACTGTTTGTGGCACAGTCCAAGGCTGTCCAGGATCAACTAGTGACAGCCGAACTTACGAAACTTAAATCTAAGGCTGAGCAGGACCGATCACAAATAAATGCAGAGGTTCTAGTATTGAGACAAGAGAGATTGTTGTCTAAAAACCAATCCCACAATCGTTTGCCGCATAGGTCAGTTCGAAAACCCCAATACGTATGATGGGAGTAGAAATCTCCGACAAGAATTTTGTCTTTACACCATGAGGTCATAGCGTAACCCAAACAATGATTGTTTTGAACACCCGCAGGAAAGTATAAATTTACTAAAGTGAAAGGTTGGCACCCTGATAAGGTTATAGCTAAGGCGAAAATTTCAGATTCAGGAGACATATGTTTATATGAAATTTCTGCCCTGAGACTAATTTTGTTACTCACAAAGAATGCTAAACCTCCACCTTTCGATGATCGGTCCAGTCGGAAAGATCTGTAGTTATGTAACTGAAAAGACTGATGCGGTGAAAGCCAGGTTTCTTGCAATGCTATTACATCTGGGGATAATTTCGATGACTAGTATATTAAATCTGTTACTGCAGAGTGAATTCATCGGCAATTCCAATGAAGAATGTTGAGGAATCCTATTGTTCCGAAAGAATTGACTCAGAAACTGCCTTACTTAAGATGTTGTCTTTTAAGAAGTCTTCCTTTGTAAGGCTATCTTTCAATTAATTTTTCGTCTTTGAGTGAATAAGAGAATTGGCTTTCTTTGTCAAAGGGGAGCGAGAGCGTTTTAGTGATCGCGGATCTATGTTCATTTCACCTGATCCCTGTGCGTCATCACTGATGCCTTCACTGAGACTCTCATTGGCATCGATAGAAGGACCTGCAACTTGAATCTCCTGAGAGGTGAGATTAGGAGCTGTAGATACTTCTTCACTTGACGGCCGTGGGCACTCAGTAGCCGGAGAAGATATTCTGGTAACAGTCATGGTACGAAATATCTGTGCCATCTGATTATTCAGGATTTGCATCAAGGACTCGCAGAGGTTTGCAGCTAGGCGCTCCATGGCCTTTTCTATTGACCTTTCGATCGCAACAGCAATAGAAAGTGAAAAAGTGAAAGAGATGCGTCCGTTGCCGTCATCTGACGGGCTTTGACCCCAGCATATCCCTGTGTCCTTGCCTGAATTTTGTCTATGGCTTCTCTACGTTAACAACGTCTTCTTTCAACAATTTCTAGAATTTGCGTTTCCCGAGCCTTTGCAGAGCAACTTGAATAATCAGCTGAGTGCGCGCCATTGCAGAGGCAGCACTTTTCTTCCCTGCTTTTACAGTCGCTGGAATTGTGGTCCTCACCGCAACCTCGGCACCTGGGAGCAGACCTACATCCCTTCATAATGTGCCCGTAACGCCAACACTTTACACATTCGATGGGACGAGGGATTAGCGGTTCCGCTCTGTAGATTAAGGGCCAAGCCTTAATTTCTGTAGGCAGGGTTGTCCCAGCAAATGTGACCATGACCGACTCAGTCGGAATCCTAATCTTGTCGGCCACACGTCCACACCGATAAACTGAAATTGCACCTGCCGGTGAAAACATCTCTAGTATTTCAGTTGATGTCATGTTGACATCGACGCCATGGATAAGACTTTTCACGCATGCCAAGTGAGGTGGAATAAATGCTCTCACCTGATTTGAAGCAAACAGTGAACACTTTAGGAGGTCTTGTATACAGGCCTGGTGTGGGGAAAAGCAGATAATACCCCCTCTGCCAAACTGGCGGACCTCAGTGATGCTATGGAAATGATCCGTCACCGATCGCAGTTTTGCTTGAATTGCTTTCGGGTTCTTCATCCGAATGATGCCGTCATTAGTTGGGACTAGAGCCACAGGAACTGACATGACGCCGTTGCGCAGTGTCAGTGGCTGACGCATATGATGGCACGATCGATGACCAAAAACAACATGATTTATTTACGATGCATTAGGATTACACGATCAGCATCTCGGCGGCCGCGTCTTCACGCCTCGAACGCTCGTCGTCACGTGATCTCTCCCTTCCCGTCTCGCTCGCCAGTCGCACGGGGTATTTACCTCGCTTGCCGACAGGTGCCGCTAGTCCTTCAGCTAACAGCAGAAAAAGATCCACAGGTAAGTCCTGCGGAGGAATAGAAGCGGACCAGGGGAGAGCCCCTGGCCCTGGTGAAGAAAAGGGCATCTGTCTGATTAGCACCAAAATCACTTGCTAAACAACTATAACACTAGCAAAACAGTTAACTATGAACGATAAATAGGCAGCTACTTAATCCTTGGCCACAACCCCGAGAGCAGGCGAGATGCGCAAAGGAACAAAGGACCACGCGGTTACTCCTGCAGTCTTCTTTTTTCCTTCCACCATTTTGCTTTCATTCTATGGCGTTCTCGGGAAGACAAGGACAAAAAAAATGCTCCCTGTGCCGGCGGAGATGTATCGAGAATAGCTCAAGTTCTTTCTTGAGTTTCTTAACAATTTGTGCCCCGATTTAGAACCATTTCTCTTCTTGTCCTTCTTATGGGACGCCAGGGCAGAAAGGGCAAATAAAATACATATCGTGTCTCGGTAAACTGGACAGTAGCTCATGCAGGGCTTAGAACAAGAGGAAGAAGAAGAAGACGAATCTGCATAGTTGTTCTCTGTCGGTCAGCCTTCGTCGGACCAATTCAAACCTGTTCTTACAAGGCAGCAGCCATGCAAAACCGTTCGTCTGCCGATGGAAAGCCGAAGGACGCGACCAGAAAGCCCGTTGTCTCGGCCAGTGCACCTGATCCTGGTGTCGCAGCGGTGTCCGGTGTTGTTCCTGCGCATAACCCCGCTCTTTCGGCCAGATCGACCAAGGAGCCCAGGTGGGGGCAGAGGAAACTAAGCAAGAAACGCAAGAGCGTGTCCAACAGCTGGGCAGCACCCGCGGTGTCCTCGGCACCCGGCGTCGAGCGTACCACGGGCACCACGGAGCAGTCTACTAAAAAGAATATGGCTCCGGCCACTGGTCCCGCACTGGACGTCTCAGCACTGGCCGCCGGCGCCTCTCGCTTCGGCGAAACGGCCACAATAACGAAGGGGGCCTCGTCCAAGCGTCCAAGAGCCAGCCTCGTGTCGTGGGCAACGCACGACTCGTCACGTCACGCCGGCGCCGATGCGGCAACCGCTGCAGCGTCGAACGTCACAGCCACGAGCTTTGTTCAGAGCCGCGTGGCCACTTCCGATGCCGCCGGCATTGTCCCGACTGCTTTGAATGCCTCGAGTGCCCACCTGGCCCACTTGGACGACAGCGGTCAGGTCGGCACCGGAACGACTGCCGCAGGTCCGCTGAAATCACGTGGAAATAGCACCGTGAAATTACCGCAGGTACGTCATAGCAGCCGATGATTTCGTCGTAAAGGTACGGCTCAGACGTAGCAGACCTTCCAGACTGGATGATGCAATTCAACTTTGAAAACAAGCGCGCTGGCTTGACGTATTTCTTAAATATAAATTTATTGCTTACCTTTAAGTTCAGCACAGCCTAACATGATGAGGCACCATTAATGCTGGTGAGGTGATACGACTTACGACATTCGCGGTCAAAAGGCACCGTGCGCCTGATCTTGAAATAGGGGTTAAAATAAAGCAATATTGATACCAAATTCTGCGACCTACCATAATGCGCTACTTAAATGAAACACAAAAGAAAAACCTTGAGCTGGAATGGTAAAGTACGCTTATGCGATAACAAAGCAACATCCACCGCGTTATAGACAGCGATGAAACATCGAAACCATTGAAGGATCTATCTGGACATGTATTCTATTCTGATTGAGTCTATAATCAGATGTTGTGTTTAGAGTGAATTTCATTGGCGTTTACAAACGAATGTCAAATTGAGAACGTGACGTTTGATGATTCCATCGTCTCAAAGCTCCCAAGCAAGAAAAAAAGCTACAACATATATTTTATTTACTATCAGCAGTCTTCTCGAGCGTTGCCAGTAGATATTTATTCCAAAGAAGCATTTTTGAAACATTACTAGGCCGGGTTCAGGGGCGCTATAACGTAAAATTATTCCAAACTGTCTTAACTCCAATTTCTGCAATCAGCCTCCTCGATTGTTCAAAACATTTTCGAGCCACTCCCAACTTCGCCTGTCTGTCACGCGACGTCACGAAAACCGCGATAGCTCCCCATATAACGTGTACACACCATTAGCCCTCTGCTACTGGGCCAATGTTTTCTGGCTACGCCCACTTCGCCTGTATGTCACGCGACCTCACAAAACCGCGAAAACTCGCCACGTCAAAGTGACGTGTACGCGAAAAAAATGCATTAATATTCCGAACAAAACTGAAAATTTTTCTCAATAGCCACAGACTGCCCCGTTCCGAAAAGAATATGATTGCTGCCCGCCGATCGCTCAGGCCCTCGCTACTCGCACCTGCCGGTGGGCATGTATTTATTTGCGCATGATAAACCTTTTGCGTGGCAGTAAAACGTTATCGAGGCCTTTCGGCATGCATACGACATCGTTCTGCCAACTCTTCCTTGCTGAGGATCCGTTTTAGCGGCATTCTTATCCTTCCGTTGCACGCCGCCGTGATTTTGGACCAGCCACCGCAACTAAGTAAGGCGAAGCGGACCAATCGGAGAAGCCGGCACCACCCTCTTGATGTGGTTATCTATTTTCACTGTGCTGGCTCGGCCCCATCAAAACCCTCTCCACTAGAGCGTGCTTCTCACCTCTTGTCAGCCAATTAGATAAGAAAAACCGCTGAGTGTAGACAATGTTATTGGTTTTGAAAGCGAACAAAGGTGACCTCCTATAAACGAGAAGAGTTCTTGATTGGGTTGTTCAGACAACGCTGCGGGTCACCGCCCGATGCTTGCGTCGGTGGTTACGTAAATTTGACGTCAGGAGTTTCGAATCAAAACAGTTTGGAATCATTTTACTTTATAGCGCCCCAGGTCTCATATAGTGTTTCCCTTCTGTGTATCTTCAATCGTACATTTCCTAGCTGAGAAAGAAACGCATAGCTCACGCTTGAAATACAAAGATGGACGCCAAGCCGTCTGGCCCAGAAAGTCAATGTCGAAAGAAACGCAAAGTGAAGAGCCAATCAAAAAACCTCCGACTTTCTTGACCGTTGCTTCACTTCGCGCTTTTTTTTTTCTTTTGACATAGCTAACGCTTTAGCGAACTCAATGTTTAAACTACGCCTGCGCATTACGTCCGTCTTGAAATCTCTGCATGATATCTTTTGTGTCTGAACACTTTTGAACGACATTTTGAAGATTATTTCGCTACACGCAAATACTTTTTAATGTCTTAAGTGGCATTTTGTCCATTTATCGTGACTCCAACAACCTCCTTCAAAAAACACACATTATCCGACCTCAAGATGCTTGACTTCACCTCAACCATCAAACGGATTTGACGATGGCACTTAACCTAAACCTCATACAATGAGGTTGAGGTCGGGTTGAGACTGCCATCGACCTCACCTCAACCTCGTTACTGAGGCTGAGGTCGGGTTCTCAATCAACATCATCTTTTGAGTTCGGGATTCGTGAAGCCCAAAATTTGCTTCTAACTTTCATTATTTTAGTGTCGAAATACATAAGACAAGCCAACAAAAAACAAATAGAAAAAAAGGCGCGCAGGCACGTACACGAACGCGAGTGTGTCAAAGTCGTTCAACTAGGTCGCTTGACCTGAGGAACTCCACTAATGGCTTGTTCTTTCTTGCATTGTTTTTAAATGTTATATATATATATATATATATATATATATATATATATATATCAGTGATTTTCCCTCCTTATGTCGTCCCCAATGAAGGGTAGCACACTGGATATGGATATTTCGGTTAACCTCCCCTCATTGTATCTCATTTACCACTCTCTACAACTAAAAATAAATAAATAGAATTAACAGATACTGAAGGCAATGCCCGTACTATCCGACCGACATTATCTCCGCCTTTCGGGACACGTTAGCGCCTATTGGCATCGATGCACAAATGCCGCCGATGAACTGTGCGCCTTTCCGAAGACAGAAGGAGAGAACTATGCATGTCAATCCCCCGCAGTGGGTATGCGCAATCATAGAAGGAAAACCAAACCAAACCAATAGTCGGGAAGCCCAAAATATATCACTGCACCTGGCAATGTCCACACCTTCCGGGCCACTCCACTCTATTTTTTCACCTTCCTCCTGGGTGACTGCGCTGACCAGCTTAGGCCCGCAAAAGCAGCGACGGCTGATCAAGCAGGCATGCGATGCCACGCGAGCCAATCCTACCAGGAAGTCGCCTCACCTCACTAAGAATTAATGTATATATATATATATATATATATATATATATATATATATATATATATATCGGGTGTTCATTGCATCCCTTGCTTCTGCGACGGACGCCGAATCGACTAACGTGCAGGGGCCGAGCGCAGTCCTTCGTGACGTGTGGTTTTTATGGCTAGAGACATAATGGAATTAATCAAGCTTAATTTTTCTAGCCACGTTGGTATGCAGTGTCGCGCATTACTACGTTAGTTTGTCCATATTTTCTTTCTAACCTTCTGTCAGGTAACGTTGTCACTATTTCTTGCCCGTTCTTCTGTTATAGGGGTTCCAGACATTTAAGCGCTCAAGACCTGTCAACGGGCTTTTGGCGGTGCGCATTCTCATTTAAACTGAGACGCTCCGCTGAGGTTCGGTCAGGGTTGCGAAATTGAAACCATCTGATTGCAGTAAATCAATAATGAATTCTCTTAAAACGACACCTTTTATATGAAAAGCTGATAATCCTTATATTGTACATGGAAGAATATCAGGTAAACATGGGACGCGGCGCTCAGTCACGTAATGATATCACGCTTTTATCGCGATAGCAATTATATGGACACTCCAAACGCATTTTTGCCATCGCCGTCGTCGTCACCATGAGGTTCCGTATAAAGTCCAACGGCGATAAAAAAGTCGCCACGCGCCGTGTGTGCGAGTGCCAGCGTGCGCGGGTGAGCCGGCAACAGCAGCCTGATCTCGCGCACGCGAGAGAGGAAGGCAGCCGGATGCGCACGCGGTCTTCGTTCGCGCTCGAGGCACGGGGAGGAGGCGACGAGACGGTGGGGCAAGGGGGGGGGGGGGGGCGTTCTGCGCTTGGCGGCTGCTTCTCAGGGAGCTGCCGCGCGGGCGCCTATCTTGAAAGCGATCTGCGATGTGGCCGAAGTGTGCGCCCGCGGGGCCTCATCTTCAAAGCGATCTGCGATGGGAGAAAGTGCATTCGCCGAGTGCCGGTAGCTTCGTATGCGCTGCGCTTTCGACGTTTAGTTCGCGTTGAAGCGAGAGCCAGCGCGAAGGTCAATTTGCTCGCTGCCGCTGGCGCGCTTTGTCACTCCAGCGTTTTGACGAGCTCCCGCGGTCATCGAGAGAGATGTGTTCATGTTTACCTGTGCGCGCGTGACACCATGCTTGTTTATTTAGTTAGTAAGCGAATATTTAGAACTTTATACGGCCGATAAAACTACTATCCTTACTTCGTATAGTTGTCTACTAATTTGCTATCGCAATCGATGCTTCGCCTTTCGGGCGAAACTGCGAACTTTTTTAAATGCGTAAGCATTTCTATGCCTACCCCGCAGGAAAACCCGTCCGCCCGTCCGTCCGTCCGTCACGTAAGACGATTGCTTTCATGATAGGCCCCATGAGTCTGACTTCAACGCGAACTAAGCGGCGAGAACATATCGCACACGAAGCTATCAGCACTCGCTAACTCTGTCCCCATCGCAGATCGCTTTCAAGATAGGGCCCGCGCGGCCGCGCCATACACAGCCTCCGCCGGAGTACGGTTGATCAGAGTTCATAATGGTTCGACGTGGACGGATAAGGCGCTAAAAAGCGATAACGGCTTTTAATGACCGGAACGTCATCAACGCACCTGGCGCCGCCACCTGCAGTATTGTTTGCTTGCCCCATCAATTCACCTTGAGCCGCCGTGTCCGCAGCAGTTCGTGTCGCTCAATGCCCAATGCTGTTGTTCATTGTCAAAAAAGGGTTAACAAGCTATTGCGACAGCGAACCTATTACGTTGTCTCTTTCTCTCTTCTATGACACGGCCGTGCTGGCGTAATGCACCGAAATGCGTATTCGTGTTTCGCTCCGCAAGGTGGTCCCGAAGTCTGACGCGCACGAGCAGATCTCCCGCGGGCTAACTGTCTCCGCCTTGACGCCCAAGCCACTCACGCCGACCTTCGCCTTCTCTCCCGGAACAGTCTTCTCGGCGGTCTTACGACTCGGCAGCAACCCAGCCAACGCGAACAACCAGGGCTCGCCGGGCGGTACGTATGCGCGCATTTTAGACAGAGCCTTGCATTAGGCCTCATTCACCCAGCTGTCAAACGTTCCGTCACGTCACCGTCACGGCGCGGTGACGCCACGGTCACCGTCAGTGACCGTCGCGTCACCGCCAATACACGCAAAGAAGCCCCACGCAAAGTGCCTCGAGCGGCCGGTCGCGCGGCAATTTTGCGTGTATTCGCAAGCTTGTTTCACGCTGGGAAAAACTCTTATGTAGCACGCATTGAGCAACAGAAAGCTGTGTCGGGAGTTTTTCATGTTGCTCTACAATTTTCTCATTGACACTTTTCATGCTAATCGTATTATTTGAGAAGCTGATTAATCAATTAAGACTAAATATGTAATTAGGCGGAATGCAAGAAATAATATCCGTTTCTTCGAGCGACGGCAAACGACATTACCTTGGTTCTGTGCAGCTACGGGACATTTGCATATTTTTATATCTTGGCGCATGACAGCGGAACCAGGGCATCGTTCTACCAAGGACTCTGGTTCTACGAACCGCTGCCGGTGTGAGTTATTGTGCGAACGCACAAGAGTGTTTGTTAGGATACACTAGTCTGAGCGGAGCGGACCGCTGACGCTCTGCTAAAACTGGCTGTTTCTAGCCAAGTACTTGCAGCTGTAAGGAAGCTCTTAACTCAGGTGGCTTTTATACCGAAAGACACAGAAGCAGAGATATCGCGTCGCCCGGCATACACAGCAACGAACTTGACGAAGTTTGTTGCACTTCTAAGAAAAAATGTAAAAATATACAGCCTGCAACAAACAGATCACTTATTTGGTCCGCCAAATTTTCCGTAAAAATTGTTCAACATCGCAGCAGTAAAGAACTGAGTCGCCAGTCTTAGAATTCCGTAACCCAGCTAGTAAAATCGATATCAACATTCTGTAAACTGTACATATTCAGACATATGTCCGCTTCTCAAGTTGTAACAGAGGCAGCTTACAGAACCGCTATATATTAATTCTGTTTCGCGGCGCGGAGCTGCGGAACTGTGAGGTTCGCCATTCAATTTTGTTTTGGCTTCAGTAGAATCCCCACCAGGTGGGAACGCAAGTGCGCGTGCGCACGACGCTTCACACGCTCTATTCATTACAGTCGATTAACATGGAGATAGGTTTTGAAACGGGGCCGCCAACTACACTATAGACACTGAAAGACTGCTCTCAACCACCACTGTGGTCGTGAGTGGCATTTGTTTACGATGCCTGATCTTGGTGTACTTAGATACACAAGAAGTACTCGAAACAGTGAAGCAGAGAGACTTCATGCCGTCACCATAGCTCAAGTGGTAGAGATCCGTTCACCAAGTAAAATCTTGGTTTGAGCTAGTCGGTATTGATTTATGCTTAAAGCAAACCTTCCGGCTCAAGTTAAACGAAGACGAAGAACACAAACAACACGACGGGCGCAAGACGGATCTGAGAGGGAAGTGATAGAGGCGTTTTACATAAAGCAAAGGGGCGATATGCCTGTGTCAGCACGCCATTGTTATCCCTTCAAGATAAGTAGCTGAGCTTTCTCGGCAAGCTTGCGTTTCTTCGAGTAGTAGACGCAGGTAAAGATCAAAATGGTGTGATGCGCGCATGAACTGTGCTATAAAATCGTCTTTCCTGCGTGAAATAAAATGGCGCCCGTCCTGTTGTTTGTGTTCATCGTCCTCGTTTAATCTGCGTGGAAAAGTTTGCTTTAGGTATTATTCCGTACGTCATGTAGAGGTTGTGGATTCGGCTCTGACTACCGACAGCTTGTAAATACTTCCACTTTCAATCCCCTTTTCCGTTATTATAGAAACGTTGAGCCTATAGAATATTTTACTCTTATTAGTAATTGTATATAGCATATTATTCATTAAAAAGAAAGGAAGAAGCGTTAGTTAACTTCATGCTTTCCATGGCTTCGTTGTCTGTATGGCTCACGTGGTTGTCACTAGTAAAGGTAATGTATCAGTTCTACTTTCAATTTATGTTAAATTCACGTGTATGCGTTCTCCGCACGCTCCCTTATTTGAGGACGCTGATGGGTGCCCGTGTAACACGGGTACTACGCTATACTTATTGAGACAATGGTGTTAGACAAATAAAAATAAAAACCGACTCAACATTTCTTTAGAGACAATCTATAGACTGAGAATAGACAAATAAAATAAACATCTTATCGACTTTTGTATATAGCCAGTCTATATCGGAAATATAGAAAAATCAAATATATAGTGTCGTCTTTAGACCGTAGGTGGTCTATAGACTGGAAATGGAGAGAGAAAAAAAAACACTTCATTGACTTTTGATTATAGACAATCTACAGACTGAAAGTAGACAAACATAAACAGACAATGTCATAAACATAAAACATAACATAAACAGATTGTTATTTATAAATCATCCATATATTTTGTACCGACAGAAGGCCGAATCCACTGAAAGGCAAACTAGCCTATTCAGGAAGTCTACCAACAGTCTATTAGGTGACTGTCTAAATACATTTTTGCAAGGAATATGCATGCTGTTCTCTTTGCGTTCTACGTTTTCAGACCTCTACAATTTTGATTATCAATCACAAGGAGAAAAAAACAGCCACTAACCTTTCCATGTTTCTTTCTTCCGTTCTTAAAAAAATCTTACGACATGCAGGCTAGATACAGCAAAGCAGACACTGAGACGCATTTCCTGCCTTATCGACCCACGGCAGTAGCTTAGCGTCTATGGCATTAGTTGTGCTGCGAAGCGCAAGGTCGCGAGTTCACTACCCGGCCGCGGTGGTCGCATTTCGATGGAGCCGGAATGCAAGAACGACCAGGCATTCAACACTCCACGAACCCGCCAGATATAGTGGCCCTGCAGGAAACAGGGTCCGTGTCGCTATCCTTGCAGGGATATAACGTGGCATCCGTAACACCGCGTACTGCTATTATTAATAAAACCCTCCCCTTTATAGACGAAACCCCTACGAGGGGTCCTTCAGAAGGAGGAACCGAGTACACCGCTCTCGAGATGATTCCGTCCAATCCCACATCGGGAAAAGGACTGTTGGTTGTCAACATATACAGTCCCCCTAAAGATAAGGGCACAAGGATACCGGAAATTCTTGCTCGAACACGACACACTCATCGAATCATAGTGGGCGACTTTAACGCCCGCCATACGGCATGGGGCTATGCCAATAACACGGCGAAGGGCAACCTTCTACATAACACTATGAAGCGCCACGCACTTACTCTAATTGCAGATCCTACCATACCAACGAAAGTGGGCACCAGTACGGCAAGGGACACCACGCCAGACCTCACGATGGCAAGCACACATGTGATAGTGAAAACACACGAGGTCCTCCCGGACACATTAGGCAGTGATCCCCACGTGATCCAAACAATCCTAACGCAAAATTCCAAAATTTTTCGGCCCAAAATTCAGACTCTCGTTGACTGGGATAAACTCCACACGTACATCGCCGTGGAGGATACCACACCGCAAACCTTGGAGTCTTGGACTCAAAAGATACAACACGCGCTCGACAGAGCTGGCAGAAAGATTAAGAACACCAAGAATGCCCCACAAGTAGACCCCCACCTCCACCATCTGTGGAAGGCTCGTCGAAGCCTCTCCAAACGATGGAAACGCCAGAGACTAAACCGCAAACTTCGCCTCCGTATCGCTTCAGTCACGGAGGAGGCTGCACAATATGCCACCCAGCTTGCTCAAACAAACTGGGCCAACTTTTGCAGCAGCCTGAAAGGAACGCTGGGCACAAAACGTACCTGCAACATCCTGAGGGCTCTTCTCGATCCCACTTCCACGAAAACCCACTTGAACACTTCTACCCATAAGCTCATTTACTTAGAGGAGCGAAAGGGCACGGATATTATGGCGCACACCAAAACTCTATATATTCCGCAGCCCTTACCTACACACCCGAATGCATCCCCTTTAACGCCGCCTGCTCCGGACGAAAACCTGGATGCAGATGTCACACTCCCGGAGGTGAAACAGGTCCTTGCCTATATTACCCGGGACACGGCACCAGGGCCCGACCGGATAACGTACAAAGTCCTTCGAAATTTAGATAACATATCTCTGCAGGAGCTCACGGATCTCTTTAACGAGCACTGGCGAAAGGGCCCCCTGCCTGGCGATTGGAAACACGCCCAGATTAGTCTTATTCCCAAACATGGCAAATCCTTACTGCTTCAGAATTTACGGCCTATCTCGCTAACGAGTTGTGTAGGTAAACTTTTTGAGCACGTGATAGTCCGGCGACTACAACCGCATTTAGAAGCTAAACGTTTGTTCCCCGACACTCAGTTTGGGTTTCGCCCCAACCTATCAGCGCAGCATGTCCTCCTGCATATTAAAGAGACCTTATTCTATCCCAAACGACGGACGGCACGCACGAGAGCTATCCTAGCATTAGACATACAAAAGGCCTTTGACAACGTAGGACACGAACATATCCTCAGGACCCTTGGCACCACAGGATGCGGCCGTAGGATCTGGCAGTATGTCAAAGCTTTTTTGGAAAATCGCACCGCCGAGATTAGATTAGGTCCACTCACATCCGCCACTTTTGCCCTCCCAAATAGGGGCACACCTCAGGGAGCAGTCATATCACCACTATTATTTAACGTAGCCATGGCCCCACTTGCCAGAGAGCTCGCAGATATACCTAAATTGCACCACGCGTTCTATGCTGGTGATATGACCCTATGGGTGTCACAACGCTCCATTGGGGAGGCCCAAGATGTCCTCCAAACAGCTATCAACGTCATCGAACAGCATATTAGCATAATGGGACTCTTCTGCTCGCCAGAAAAGTCCGAATTGCTCACGATTAAACCCTACACGTGTGACCCAGGCATATACCTGTTTGTACACGGTCAACCAGTGCCTAAGGTTGATAAAATCAGGATCCTGGGTCTGCACATCCAATCTAACCTAGACGCACGTTTTACTCTGAACCTCCTCGATAAGCAAATAAAGCAAATCTCAGGACTGGTTCGCCGAATTACGTCACGCAATCACGGTCTGTCTGAAAAGGACACCATGCAAATGATTGAAGCTTTGGTGGTCAGTCGCCTCGCCTACCACCTCCCGTATCATCATCTCACTGAAAAACAACTGGATCAGGCTAATAGACTAATCAGGCGGGCGGTTAAGAACGCACTGAGGCTACCGGTGCGCACTAGCACTGCCCGCCTTCTGCAGACTGGTCTCTATAATACCGTCCAGGAAATCATAGAGGCACAGAGAAGTAATCAACTCCTGCGCCTCTCCCGAACAGCCACTGGGCGAAACCTACTCCGAACTCTGGGGTTCGAGCCAAGCGGCACGATCCCGAATGAAGAGACGTGGTGCCCCATTCCTGTAAGACTCGCGGCTCACATGCACCTCAAACCGTTGCCACGAAACATGAATGTTCAACGCTACCCGGGCCGACGCAAGGCGCGGGCTGATTACTACGCCCGGAGTTATCAAAATCGTGAAGACGTCCTCTACGTCGACGCCGCGGTCTGTCCGCTCGAAGGAACGGCCACGGCTGCTGCCATGACGGAGGACGCACGCATTATCATCTCTGCCTCGGTTAAAACAGCGCGCACCGACGTGGCTGAGGGGGTCGCATTAGCCCTAGCAGTGGCGCATGCGGCCGCGGATTCTACCATTACAGAAATCTGCACCGATTCCCAAAGTGCATATCGTTACTTCCTTCAAGGCATAGTGCCTAAGATAGTCACACATATTTTACAAAACATCCCTCCGCTTCCCCATCCGGTGACCATCACGTGGGTGCCTGGGCATGAGTGTGTCCCCGGGAACGAACGCGTTAATGCGCAAGTCCGAGGTCTTTCCCACCGGACTCTGGACGACCACTCACCCAAGCCCACGGAAAAACCAGGAGAGGGGATCTACACCTACCACCAGATTACCACGTATTACAGGAAAGGTAGACACGAATTACCGGCCCCTCACCATTCCCTTACCCCCCATCAGAGTTCAATCTGGCGCCAGATCCAGACCAACGCACTTATTTCCCCATATCTGGCACATTTATTTTACCCTGGTCTCAATAATCCACAGTGTACCACCTGCCAAGCGCCCAGGGCAGATCTTTTCCACTGTTTGTGGAGCTGCCCCAAGCCCATGGCGGTGCAACCTATTCCCAACCCTTCCTTTATCACGTGGGAGGACGCTCTTCGGGCCACTTGCTCGGATGACCAGCTCTGGCTGGTGGACCGGGCCTGCCTAGAGATGTCGGCCAGGGGGCTCCCGGACAAATAGGGGCCCAACCACATTTAAATAGATGAAATAAAGTTTTATCCATCCATCCATCCATCCCAGGCAATGGGTGCGCGTTCACGCACTATACGGCATCCCTCAAGATGATAATGTGCGTTTGCATTTAAAATCCGAGCAATTAATTATTCTCATATGTTTTCCTTCTTTAGCCTAGCACGACGTTGTGGGCTAGATTGTCGGCCGCGCTGGCCGCCTTTCAATGGAGGGAGGAATGCGAAAGCGTTAGTGTACTTAGATTTACGTGCGTACATGTAAAAGGAATCTCGGGCGATCGAGATTAATCGGTGAAATGAACTCGTCTTCCGCAGCGGAGTCGAACGTGCGAGTCAAAGTGCTGACCAGCGACCCGAGCGAAGCGACGACAATGACCCGCACGGGCTCGCAACGAGGCCTAAGCAAGTCCGCCAGGCGACAGCGCAGACTCAGCGAGGAGACGGAAGCCATCACGAAACTGCGCGAGATGGTGCGTCATCGCAACGATGTGGCGCTTACTTACAAGATGCACTATTTGAATAGCAATATGTCGCTGTAGTTATACTACCTATCGTCACTGGTATTTCTTCATTTTGGAACGGTTAGGGTTAGTAACACTATGTATTATTAGTCCTTCTTTATGATGGGTCCCAGCTGAACCGATTTCAGGCGCAGTTAGCACTACCGGATACAAACTTTCCAGCCGATAACGCAAATATCGGACCCACTATGGGCTCGATATATCCGTTATGCCTTTTCTCTCTCAAAAAGTCGGCCCAACACGTGACACTGCGCTCGGCAGACTCGGTCAAGTGTGCTTGGTTCCTGGTAGGTTTTAATCAGCGGGCACTTTTTCGAGCGTTTTGCCAGCCGCTCTGTGCACATGTTCTCCCAATATGTTTGTGCCACTTTCGTAGTTTATCGAACCGTATACAATCAATGCGTGCGAGCGTACCAGTTTCACTTTACTGCAGCATCTGTAGTCTTTTCGGAAGATATTGCGATGAGCGCTACAATGGAATTCGGGTGGAAGAAGCACCGCAACATGATCACGTGTCGGGACGACTTTCATTCGCTTCAATTTGGTTACGTAATGCTCCCCTCTTAGTGCTTATAGTTATTTGCTTAAACCATTGTAGAAATAGTTACCTACCGGTGGTTGTTCAGCAGCTTGAAAGAGGCCCTGCAACGCGCCTGAGAAAATTTGTTTGGTAGCACCAATAGCATCATAGTGATGGCGCGATTCCGTGTAACAGATGTGGCGTCGATCTGCGGCACTAGGGTCATTGGTTAAAGATGTAATTTTCGGTAGACGTTCGCGCAATATTGCGAGTACTCCTGGAAAAGTTTATATTGCGCTTGCAGCCATGTTAAATACCGCCTAATTATCACGGCAACCACACGGAAGGTGTTGCAACTTTCACTTTGGTCCTGAAAGACTCCATTTGGGGGAATCGGTGGCGAAGGGGGGGGGGGGGGCAAATACACGGGGGTTGGGATGTAGGGTGTGACAAAATTTTCATATTTACCATGTCATGATTTGAAACAAGTTTAAATCTTCAATGAAGGCTTGTAAATTAATTATATATATATATATATATATATATATATATATATATATATATATATATATATATATATATATAGGGTCTTCCTGCACAAAAAACACGATTTGATTTATGAGGCTGTTGACAACCGTTTCTTAGGGAAGGCCGTAGTAACATTCCATATTTGTGCGTTGGATAAAAGGAGTCGAAAAAAATTCACCGACGATTACGATACTCCCTAATGCGAATTTGAGCGCCACTGTTTAGGTGTTTCGAATCCGCGATATTTTATGGCAAATAATTTGATTCTGAACGACAAGGTCTTTTCGGCGGCTGCGCTGAGCCTCTGCTCGGGCAGCTCGTTTAGCAGCAGCGGCTGACGAAGCATTTCCACCAGTTGCGTCGCTCATTTTGCAGAATTAAGAAAGCGTGAACATAGGGAACGCGTGGATCGCGTGGAGCGCATTCTCTAGCGGCGGCGGCGCAGTTGAAGCAGCGCATGCGCACTTAGTCCTAAGCGCACGCCAGCGCTTTGTTTCCATATATGGTATCGGTGGACGCGCTCGCCTCATGGCTAGTGTAGCCACCGTGAAGCACGTCTCGTGCGGAAACACCGCTTTCCTCCTCAGCCTTCCGCCATACTCTGCTCCTCCGCTTTCCTCCTCCCGCTGTCTCCACTATAGCCGTCTTTCATCCGCGTTCGCTCTTTCACCCTTCGCTGTGCTGAATGAACATCATCATCATCAGCCTATATTTATGTCCACTGCAGGACAAACGCCTCTCCCTGCCATCTCCAATTATACCCTGTCTTGCGCTAGCGTATTCCAACTTGCGCCTGCGAATTTCCTCACTTCATCATCCCACCTGGTTTTCGGCCGTCCTCGACTGCGCTTCCCTTCTCTTGGTATCCATTCTGTAACCCTACTGGTCCACCGGTTATCCATCCCACGCATTACATGGCCTGCCCAGCTTCATTTCTTCCGCTTAATGTCAGCTAGAATATCGGCTATCCCCGTTTGTTCTCTGATCCACACCGCTCTCTTCCTGTCTCTTAACGTCACTCCTAAGATTTTTCGTTCCATCGCTCTTTGTGCGGTCCTTAACTTGTTCTCGAGCTTCTTTGTTAACCTTCAAGTTTCAGCCCCATATGTTAGCACCGGTAGAATGCAATGATTGCACACTTTTATTTTCAACGAGAGTGGTAAGCTTGTAGTCAGGATTTGGCAATGCCTGCCGTATGCACTCCAACCCAATTTTATTCTTCTGTAAATTTCATTTTTCTCGTGATCAGGGTCCCCTGTGAGTAATTGACCTAGATAAACGTACTCCTTTACAGACTCTAGAGGCTGACTGGCGATCATAAATTCTTGTTCCCTTGCCAGGCTATTGAACATTATCTTTGTCTTCTGCATATTTATCTTCAACCCAATTCTTACACTTTCTCGATTAAGGTCCTCAATCATTTGTTGTAATTCGTCTCCATTGCTGCTGAATAGGTCAATGTCATCTGCAAACCGAAGGTTGCTGAGGTATTCGCCGTCGATCCTCACTCCTAAGCCTTCCCAGTCTAAGAGCTTGAATACTTCTTTTAAGCATGCAGTGAATAGCATTGGAGAGATTGTGTCTCATTGCCTGACCCCTTTCTTGATTGGTAACTTTCTACTTTTCTTGTGGAGAACCAAGGCAGCTGTGGAATCCTTGTAGATATTTGCTAAGATATTCACGTATGCCTCCTGTACTCCTTGATTACGCAATGCCTCTATGACTGCTGGTATCTCTACTGAATTATAGTGGTGCTATATTGTACGGATTCCAGGTCTTTTGTAAGATAAATCTTATTAGGGTTCCAGATTGCGGGCGCGCATTCAAGTGTTGGGAGAATTATAGACTTGTACGGCATGACGTTTACGTGAGCAGGGTAATGTCGTAATTGACGCCCTAGTAATCCTAAGATTTTAATGGCGAAAGAGATTATGTTAGACACATGTGGAAGCCAGTAAAGATCTTGGGGGATAATAACACCTAGATATTTGAAGAAGATAACTGTTTCTATAGGCACGTTAGTGATTACGTAGGTGAAAAAGAGGCGATTACGACGATGAGAAATTGACATTTCTCCAGATTTCGCGCGATGTGGAACCATTAGCCAACGATGGCACCAAGTTATGGTACTATTTATGGTGTTCCGCTTAGTAATCTAGTAGGAAATATTAGTAGTTGATCGGTAAATAACGAAACCATCTGCAAACACGTGAAACCCACCGTGGTGGCTTAGCGGCTGCGGTGTTGCGCTGCTAAGCATGAGGTCGCGGCATCCAATCCCGGCAGCGGCGGCCGCAATTTGGTGGAAGCGAAATGCACAAACACCCGCGTCCTGTGAATTGGGAGCACGTTAAAGATCCCCAGGTGGTCAACAATAATTAATCCGGCGTCCCCCACTACGGCGTGCCTCATAATCAAATCGTGGTTTTGGTCGGTAAAACCCCACAATTATATTCACGTTTTCACCTCGACAAGAATAAATGTGAAACTGTGGAACGCCAACATGTACGTGTGAGTAGCGACGGGTGCCTTCCCTTTCAGTGTTCTTTTTCTATTATTTATTTGCATCACTGGAAACAAAATACTCACAATCTTGCTTTGCAGTCTATGCAGCAACCTCAACATGAAGCTACGACCTCAAGGGTGGCGGCCCCGGGCGTGCTGTTTCCAGTTAAAGTGCTCGCGGTTCTGGTCCCGGCAGTCCTCATCGCCTTCCTGACAATCTCTCGTCTTCGGTCGAAACCAATTGTCAGGACCGAACGTTTCTGCACCAGCCGTGGCTGCATCGAACACGCCGTCACCATCGGGCTGTCTGAACTGGCCAAGCGCCCGAACAAGAGCGTCCCCTGCGAAGACTTTGGCCAGTTCATCTGTTCCGTGTGGGAGGCTCGCCACAGACAGCGCTACGGGCGCAGGCACCTCACAAAAAGCGTCGTCACGGACGCCATCATGGACCACATCATCAGCCTGGAAAAGTTCAGTGGCCAGCAGCACGCATTGACCATTTCGGAGCGGCCGGCACGAATGATGGACGCCTGCTTACGGCGACGCCCGTCGGACGACACGGACGTCCTGAAGCAGCTGCTGTACTTTATGCGCAACACGGGGTTCGGCTTTCCCGCCGACAGCGTAGCCCTGGGCGACTACTCCCTGCCATTGAAAGCGCTGACGGAGCTGGCGTACAGGTGGGCCTTGCCACTGTGGTTCTACGTGGACCTGGTCCTTCCACACAACGGCACGGTGGCGAAAAGGATTGTCTCGCTTAGTCATTCCGCTCTCGGAGACATTTACGACGCCTTTAACGATGCCCTCATGGAATACCAAGATATATATCCGTTGTACGCGGCCATTCTGACTGAGACTATCTACAATGGCAGCGTCGACGAGTCGTTCCAGGCGTTCACACGAGAATGTAAGTCTATGCAGAAACACGTATTCTCGAACCTAAGTCGGGTGGCTAGGCGCAGGCTCCACCATCCCATCTTGGTAAAAATCAAAAGCTTGCCGTCGTTCGTGGTGAACACAACGGTTGACCACTGGCTGCGGGCGCTGCGGCCACTATGGAGCGTGAGTCCGTCCATCAGCGGGAAAGATGGGATGTACTTCACAGACAGGGAGATGCTCGTCGCCATAAATACGCTCTTCAACGCTTACACGGCACGAGACATATATCTGCACGTTCATTGGTGGTTCGTGCAGTTTCTCGGAGCCGTAGCGAGCAATCAATTGTTCGACAGTCTTAAACGAGACGCAGAGCACGGTCTCAGTCTTCAGAAGATCCTTTGCTCCGTCCACGTCACCTCCAATTACAACTTTATATTGGCCAGCGAACAAGGCGCCCGTCTGGGTTCCTGGAAGCGCGCCGAGGTAGGCACCCATCTAAACAAAGTACATGCCGTCGCCGTCTCGAAAGTTAGCTCCGCCGTCAGCGTTCAGCTTGCCAACCTGCTAGAACACATGCAGCCTGTCATATGGCCCCGAGAACCGTACGCCAGCGAAGACGGCCTCGTGCGGCTCTTCGGAAACGCGACGAGCGGCGACGAGGACGCCAGTTTCATCGAGCTATGGTTGGCCAGAGCGGCCAGCTACCAGCGGTCGCGGGCTTCGCTGGACGAGCTCACTGCCGACGCCACCGTGTTCCGACTGGATAGCGTCGCGGCGGTCTCTCACAACGTGGTGGCCAATGCGGTTTCCCTGTCGCTCGCCGTGCTCAAGGCCCCGTTCTACTACCCCGAGGCTACCAGCGCCATCGTGTACGGCGGCCTCGGCTTCATCTACGCCGCCGAGCTCGTTCGCCTCCTCAACAGCTTCTCTCTGCTACTGAACAATCGCGACACCATCGTGCCGTCCGAAACTTTCTCTCAGTCCTACGTGTGGTTGTCGCTCGCGTGCCTAGGGATGAGCACCCAGGAGCTTTTCCCGTTTTACATGGCATTGGAGCTCGCGTATTCCACGTACCGCAAGCACCGCAGCGACGTCGAAGACGTCCGCATCGCGAATGCCAAAGGGTTCAGCCCTGATCAAGTGTTCTTCGCCACCGCCTGCTACCTCATGTGCGACATGGGGAACGGGGCGAAATTGTGCGATGTGTTCATGAAGAGCTTTCCAGAATTTGGGACCGCGTTCTCTTGCCCGCCTATCTATAGATACTCGTCTTGCGACATCCTGCATTAGGTTGGAGTTCAGCCGGGACGTGTTCTTTTTTTTATCGATGGCCGCCTCGAATGATGAGCAGTTGCTTCAACCGTTAATTACGCTCATACCCCGCGGGAAAGGACTAAGAGGAACGGCAGTAGGAAATGCTTGTACAGTGCTATTTTCTTTGTGTATGTCGTGCTCTTTGCATCACTGTAACGGGGTTGGTAACAAAATTACGCGCAATCAAGAGCCCTACGCCCTGCAGGTGTGACAGTAACGTTTCGCCCAGGTGTGCACGGTCACTTTCTTTTTCACACTTTTTCGCTTGTCTGTTTCTTCGACGGTAGTACCTACATACAACTATGCCACTGTCTTGTAATACCTTGTTGATTTCGACACGCTAACCCCACACTGACAAATACGAGATATCATCGTTTGTTTGCTAGTTGACGAATGCGGAGCCATGTACGTGTCTGGATCTCTTGAAATATGTCCTCTTAGAGGCGGGAATGTTTCTTCTGCTGTTGGCTTTGGGTTCATTTAACTCAGTTTGCTTTCACCACCCTTCGTGTTTTGCATGCGCGTAAACTTCGTCGGGGCTTTCCTTCGTGACTGTGCCCTCCTGATCGCATGATCAGACAGGATCTTACGGCCAACGTGCTAGAAAGGCGCGAGAAAGCTTGCGCTCGGCTTTTTTATAGACATTTGCGCGTTGCTTTTTTTCTTTCGTGATTTGCAATGGCTGTTTCCAAGAAAATAAGCCCCAATTTGTTTCGAATGTTTGTTTTTTTGTTCGATCATTTGGTTCGCAATAACTGCGATAATCACTTATCGCTTGTGCTACGCTGTGCTTATAGACTGGCCAGGGACAATTAGTGCCTTTCATCAGTTTGTTATTTGGGATTACAATGTATCGCTTGTGTGAAGGTTAAATTTGTTCAAAGTGAGTGCTTGCGTGAAACATTGTCCGTCTGCTTGAGTATAATTTTAATTTCAGATTGTGCCGCGCCCTGACTAATACGGCTACCTTATAGTTTATCCAGAAAGTACGGATAAGGAACAAGTCCAAAGAACAAAGACCTAAAATTCAATTTTAGGTCTTTGACATCTCAAACAAAAAAAGTACGAAGGCAATTAAACTAACCACCTTGCCTCAAGCGCGACGTTAGTCGAATATGCAATATTCAAATGTGCAATGTTTGGAGAACCGCGACCTGGATTATAACTGTGGAAGCATTTCATTCAAAATGTTGAATATCCGCTAATAGCAGAAAAGTCGGCATTCGTAAATCTGTTCCATGCATGCGTTCTCTCCATAGGCAATATTCCGGAGATGACAGCCAGCGGTGGCGCGTAGCGATGAAATCGACGGGGCTTAATCGACTGCAATCTCGTTTTGGAAGTGCGGTCCAGTAAACACGCGGCAAATTATTTTGTTTGCAAAGGAAACAAACTGATCAGCTGCATTGGTTGCTATTTTACTTGCTATTTTAATGCATTGGTTGCTATTTTTCTTTTCTCGTATAATTGACCTGCGTACGCTACCGAAATCTGACCCTCCACCTGCCAACGGCAAACATCCTTTACAACCGAAAGATTGAAATGTCCGCTAGATTGCACATGCGGGACAATCGCCTCTGTTCGCCAGTTCCTCGCGAACGTGTCGACTCGGAGATAAGCGTGCCAGAAGAGCAACCTCAGCATGTGTGGATTTTGAGGCCCCGCGCTCATTAAGCACTGCAAGCTTGTGGGCATTCAGAAAGTGAAAAGTGCCGCTTTGAAATGAAACACGCGGCGGTCGCATCATTTTACCGTGAGTGAACTCTACAGCCGCCACAAGAGCGTGCGGTCTTCTTTCCCGCCGTACAAAGGAAAGTGAACGGGAAACTCATCAGGCGATTTGCGAAGGCACGAACGACTAGCACAGGAAGTTTGAGGAATGCTTCGTGGACGTGATCCGCCTGACAAAAAGAACTGTCGCGTTTGCGCGATCGCTTACACGGCTCAGCCACTATCTCTCTCCCTCTGTTTTTGTTCAGAAAAGGGGATGAAAAAGTTGACCTTGAAAACAAAACTACCTTAGGAAAGCAGTGTGCCTCCGGAACCTACGCCCCCCCCCCCCCCCCCCCCCATTGCGCAATAAGTGATTCGGGACTGGAATACCAATGACGCCCATTTTTCACGTTAGAAGCAGACATGCGGAAGTCTTCTGCGGCTGCCTTGGAGTGTATATGGCCAGCGAGGCACACTTGCTGCGTTCAGGATGGGATGAAAACATTGTGCAAATCACTCCTTGCTGGTGTATTGATTCGCTTTGAATGAAAACAAAAAAGGAACGTCTTCCGATTGTCGTTGCTTTTTGCTTGTTTTTTTATGTTTATGTTTTTCTCGTTGGGAATAAAAAGGCGCGGTACACAATTAAGCCTCGCGTTCCATAACTCCGCAGTTAATGGTTTATCATAAAACTGTTACACAACGGATAGCAAGAGGAAAACGGATGATTGGACGTTTGAGACTTCAGCACAAGATTGAAGAACATTTCGTGATAGTAACGCAAACTGACTTTCACCCAATCTCGCTTCCACTCTGACCATGGGTTGGCTCGCTTCCATGCGATGAAGAAAACGGATCGGGGCCGTGGAGCAATGAATACCGAAGGAGAAGAAGTAGAAGATGAAAAGCTCCGCTCACGCGAAGTCGTCCTACAATTTTCCGAGATATATAACGACATGGATTTTTGAATTTTTAAAAAAATTGAAAATTTTATTGTTTTCAAAACGGCGTTTCTTCAACAAAATTCGATCAGACAAGAGGGGTGCCCCAGGGGGCTGTTCTGTCTCCTGTCCTATTCAACCTTTTGATGAGTTCAATTCCACTGAGCCGGGAAGTTCATCTCTATGTCTATGCAGACGACATCGCATTTTTCGCGACAGCAAGGGACATCAATTCCCTTTACCTGTCCTTGCAAACATACCTCAGTATGCTAGAGACGTGGCTTCACACTCTTCACCTGTCTCTAAACGTAAACAAAAGTGCAGTCCTTGTCTTTCCGCTTTCCGGGCCGATACATTTATCATTAGTATATGATCAGAGAACAATTCCACAAATAGAGTCGCTTAAGTACCTGGGTATCACATATGATGAAAAACTTAGCTGGCGTTCTCACATAGAAAATATTGCAACGAAAGGGACACGAGCTGTAGGTTTATTACGTAGAATCAGTAACCGGCGATCTGGTATGCGAAGTGACACATTAATTATGATCTACCGTATGTATGTACGACCGATTATAGAATTTGGATGTGTTTTGTTTTCCGGAGGTGCAAAATATAAAATAAGACCACTTGTTCTTTTAGAGAGAGAAGCTCTTCGAATATGTTTAGGCCTGCCTAAATTCGTTGCTAATAATGTGTTTTACCAGGAAGCGCGCTTACCTTCTCTTCACACGAGATTCTGTATGCTTACGGTTCAAACCTACTTAAGGGCTTGGCTTATAAATCGCCTCTTAGACGTACAGAATATATATTTATTAGTGAACCAAATTCATTTTTTGAGATCACGTGGCCTCGGTTACATACCCCACAGGTTGTATTTGTGCAGGCACAATTAGCACCTTTAAACGTTCACATTAGGGAAATCATTCCGTTTGATAGGTCCACATTGTTCTTTAAAATAGAACTTGCGGATATTTTCCCCCAAAACGCACAACTGCTGCCACCAACATATTTGAATGCCCTTTTGCAAGATTATTTGGCCCATTTCCCAATAAATGTAATAGCGACTGATGCTTCCTCGTTTGAAGAGAAGGCAGGCGTGGGAATATACTCACCATCCCTCGATTGGTCTTTTTCACTTCGCCTGCCAGATTACACATCAGTATTTCAGGCCGAACTTCTGGCAATAATTCTTGCATTGCGAAAGTTACCGCTACATGTTACAAAAGTTATTATTGTCACAGATTCACTTTCTGTATGCAGCGCGCTTAACGCATCTACAAATTTGAAAGCTTTAAACACGTTTTATACATTAGCTCCTCCCCACTTAAAGTTAGTTCATTTAGTATGGGTACCAGGCCACCGAGACATCCAACTTAATGAAATAGCTGATTCTTTAGCACGAGCTTCTTTAAAGGGTCCGGCGATATCTGTGCAGCCGGCAACTGCGTATATCACTGCAGCCAGATATAGGCAGTTTGCTTTGACTGAAGACAAGAAAAGCCTCGCACTAGCAAAATCAACAGACTTTATACATCTAAATTATTCTTGGAATCGACAGTGGTGTCCAAACCGGCAATTCGAAGTAACATTTACACGACTGCGTTGCCGTATTCCACAACTAAATTTTTACTTGCACAGATGTGGCCTGGCGGCATCACCATTATGCTACCTCTGCAATGAACCAGAATCTATCGATCACTTTTTACTATCCTGTCGGCGGTTTTCTAATCATCGACACCGATGTTTAGAAATCCCACTTCGCAATCTAGGACTGCCGTTAAGCAGTTCAGTTTTACTCTCACTTGGAGCCACGGTGTTAGGATATGGCCACGGGAATGTTTGCCGAGCCATATATAACTTTCTATGTGACACAAAAAGATTGCCTTATTAATATTTTCCCATTGTTACGTGATTTCTTTATTTATCCTTCAATAAATTGTAGTTTCAGCAAATTCAAAAAGTAAAGTCACAAAACCACAATTATATAATTATTATTATTATTATTCAAAATCTACGTATTTCCTTTGCTGTATTTAATTTATTATTAAATTCATATTACTATTCCTATTCAGGCAAGGCTGACTAACTTAGTATAGACAACTTAATTCTTTTATTATTGCGTTATTTCTCATTTTCAATTAGTCATTTATTTTTATTCTTATACTTATGTATTTATAAACTAATTTATTTTAAATTTCTATCATAATACCACCCGGTTCGTGGCCTATCCCCCTCAGTGGGTTGTGCCAAGTGTTGAGGCATCATCATCATCATCATCACGAAGGCGGGTTTTTGGTCAAGTAGCTGGCGGTTTTTCTATTTATCTTTGCTTTTTTAGCTAATTGTTTTTGACGCTTCTTTACAATAGCTGTTAACACATTAGAGTAATTTCGTGCTCATCTGCAATGTCTCATCGCCAGGCCAGGAGGCATACTCCTGGTCGGCTTCCGTTCCTCCCCCTGATTTGCCTGTGGAGCTTTTCTTACGCAGTGGGCCCACCAGCGTACCTGTGGCTTTAGTCCCGAGTGATGGCGGGATGATTCGCATGAAGAATCCCAAGGCGATTCATTCCGAACTTCGGATGGCCTCGGCCAATTTTCAACAGATCACCGAGGTTCGACAATTTGGCCGAGGGGGCATCCTTTGCTGTTCGCCAGACCAGGCTTGTGTTCAAGATTTACTGAAGTGCAATGTTTTTGCGACACATCCAGTGAGCAGCTACATTCCTCCTCACCTCGCGTGTACCAAAGGCCTAGTCCGTAGTATTTACATAAGTCTGTGTCCCGCAGAAATTTTGGAAATGTTTTCATCAGCAGTCGTGATTTCTGTGTATCGTTGCAGTCGTGTCGTTGATAACAAGCGCATACCCACAGAAACTGTCATTGCTACGTTTGTTGGATTGAATCGTCCATCAGAAATCAAGGCCTGGCCCTCATATACCGAGTTGAACCTC